>NC_057813.1:702070909-702392449 GCF_018294505.1 Triticum aestivum
CACTACCCCGACATCGACACGACACCCCGACCCCCCGACCCCGAAACAGCACCCCGACCCCGACACGGCACCCCGACACCGACAGGACACCCCGACCACCGACACCTCCCGAAAAGGTGTTCTTTGGCCTTCCAGAGGCCGACGGGGTCATATATTTGTGAATTATTAGTTAGGTCATATATTTTTCGATTTTGTTATGAAAAACATCATATATAATTGTGTTGATCGTGTAGTTTTAAATGTGCAGTTGTTTCATCGCTGCGAGGTTTGGTGTTCGACGACCTCGCCATGCGTTTGACGAGCTCTGCCCCTTCGTTCGTGGGTGAGCATAAATGACAAGTCCTCCTCCCCCATTAATTATTTGATCTATTCCGATGAAACTTGATAGCTAGCTATATATGTGTCTTGAATCATCAGTATGCGTAACCAACATGTGTCTCCCGTTCGAAAGCGTCATAGTTATAAATATGCATGCATTTGCATATTTATAACCTTGATTCTTTCGAATTGTCCAACGCTATCCATGGACAGCCCGAGTATGTGTAGATTGGGTTCGTTTTCCCATATGCTTTGCTCCGGATCCGATGCATATATTTCGTCAGTGCCTCCCCTGTTGTTCTCCGGGTACACATCCTCTCTGTTTATTGCAGAGACGTGTATCAGGAGAACAGCGGGGAGGTGCTGCCGAAATTTTGCGTCGGATCCGGAGCATAGCATGGGAAAATGAACCCGATCTACACATACACGGGTGGGATTAGGACCTATCATTACCTATTAGAGTGTAGGTTGCATGGACGTAATAAAATTGACGAAGTAGATCAACTGATGAATATATACATGGTGAATTACATATATAATTGTTGTGTGTCCAGTAGCTCTGAAAGTCAAGATGAGTGACCGTGCTTGGATGTATACCGGTCACACTGGTCAGAACAAATGGAGAGCTGAATGGTTCACAAAAACTAAGGGGTTTGTGCAAGCCGCATTTGCAAATGGCCAAAAGAAAACCTGGTGCCCCTGTTTCCGGTGCGGCAATTGGGAAAAGAAGACAGAGGCTGAAATGGGCAAACACCTACAGAAGAGTGGTTTTACGCCCGAATATACGGTGTGGACATTTCATGGTGAGTCTTCCCAACGTGACCAAGCTGAGGTGGATCATCGTCGCACCGACGAGCATGGTACCGGGATGGAAAACATGGTGCAAGGCTATGATGATGCTCGTGATTCGGACGAGGAGATGGAGGAATCTGCAAAGGCCTTCGATGAAATGTTGGAGTCTTCGAAACGTCCGCTCCACGAGCACACTGAGCTTTGTCAGTTGGATGCCATCTCACAAGTAATGGCTTTGAAGGCTCAGTTCAACTTGGGCAGAGAATGCTATGACGCAATTATGACAGTATTTGGACGCTTTCTACCCAAAGGCCATGTAATGCCTGCAAACCTGTACCAGTCGGACAAAATCCTCCGTGCACTGAAGATGCCCTATGAGAAGATACATGCCTGTGAGAAAGGATGTGCCTTATTTAGGCTTGACTATGCGGACTTGAACTATTGTCCCATTTGCAAGTCTTCCAGGTATATTGTGGTAGACAACGGTATGGGTGAGAAGACACAGACCAAAATCCCTGTTAGTGTTCTTCGGTATATGCCAATCGTACCAAGACTTCAACGTCTTTTCATGGTCGAAGAGACGGCCAGACAGATGACATGGCACAAAACAGGCAAAAGAACCAAACTAGATGCAGATGGGAATCTGATGATGGTACACACATCGG
Organism: Triticum aestivum; assembly: GCF_018294505.1. Classification (NCBI taxonomy): domain Eukaryota; kingdom Viridiplantae; phylum Streptophyta; class Magnoliopsida; order Poales; family Poaceae; genus Triticum; species Triticum aestivum. Next base: position 702,072,685 of record NC_057813.1, read on the forward strand.
ATGGTGTTGCGTGGAAAAAGTTTGATGAATTACATGCTGACAAAGCGGCAGATCCGAGGCATCCTCGAGTCGGCATCAGCACGGATGGGTTCAGTGTGTTTGGTATGACAGCAGCCCAATACAGTTGTTGGCCCGTATTTGTCTTTCCACTCAATCTCCCCCCCCCCCCGGACAGATTATGCAAAGAAAGAACATTTTCCTGACGTTGATAATTCCAGGACCCAACTATCCGGGCAAAAATATGAATGTGTACATGCAGCCGCTTAAGGACGAATTGCAAGAAGCCTGGGATAATGGGTTCAAGACATACGACACCTTTAGCAAACGGAACTTCATAATGCGTGTCTGGTACATGTACTCGACGCATGACTTGCCGGCGTATGCACTATTCGTTGGCTGGTGTGTGCATGGAAGGTTCTCGTGCCCCACATGCAAGGGAGCTCTTGAGTTTCGTTGGCTTCAGGCCGGTCACAAGTTTTCTTGCTTCGACATGCATAGACAGTTCCTGGATCCTCGCCATAAGTTCAGGAAAGACAAGAAGAACTTCATCAGGGGTAGAGTTGTCAAAAACTCTGCACCACCTGCATTGACAGGCCAACAGACCCTGGATCAGTTAAACACTCTCGAGCCAGATCCACAACGTCCAGGGTACTTCAAGGGGTATAATACTAAGCACGTGTGGACTCACAAAACATGCTTATGGGATCTGCCTTACTTCAAAGACCTCCTTTGCCCACACAACATCGACGTGATGCACACTGAGAAGAATATCGCCGAGGCACTTTTTGGTACATTGTTTGGCATAGATGGGAAGTCAAAGGATAATACTAAGGCTAGAGTCGATCTAGAGGCACTATGTGATAGGCCATTACAAAACATGAAAGAACCGAAAGGAAAGCAGAACTGGACGAAGCCAAAGGCATGGTTCAACCTTGGAAGGCCAGCTATGAGGGAAATTCTCTTGTGGGTGCAACAGCAGTTGATGTTCCCCGATGGGTATGTAGCGAATCTAAAGAGGGGAGCGAATCTTGATAAACTGAAGATATTTGGTCTCAAGAGTCATGATTGGCACATATGGATTGAGCGGGTAATGCCGGTGATGTTGTGTGGCTTCATCCCTGAGGATGAATGACTAGTACTGGCAGAACTCAGCTATTTCTTCCGTGTTCTTTGTGCAAAAGAACTATCGCCTAGCGTGCTAGAAGAAATGGAAGAGTTGGCGCCGGAGTTGATCTGCAAGTTAGAGAAGATCTTTCCACCGGGCTTCTTTAATCCAATGCAGCATTTGATTTTGCATCTCCCGACCGAGGCAAGATTGGGGGGGCCCGTGCAAAATCGTTGGTGCTACCCAACTGAGAGGATGCAGAAAACGCTTCGAGAAAAATGTAAAAATAAACATAGAATTGAAGCATCGATGGCTGAGGCATTCATCACAGAGGAGGCGGCAAACTTCGTAACAGCGCACTACGAAGCCAAAAATCGTCATTTGCATAATCCGAAGCCTCGGTACAATGCTGACGAGCCTAAAAAGGGTGGATCCAACCTCAGCCTATTCAAAGGGAATCTCGCACCAGCTAGTGTTTCACATCCAGTATCTTTGGATAACGAAGAATGGCGGACCATTTCGTTGTATATCTTCAACAACCTGATAGAAGTGCGGCCGTACATCGAGTAAGTTCTCGGTACATTGTTTCGCAACTTGTATTTCCTTTGAACTACTCTTATTCCTGGATATGTCATATAGTCGATACGTCGCCATATTCTCGTATGGAGCGGAGATCCAAAAGGATTCCGTCGAAGAGTATGAGCTTCTCGCAAAGCAAGGAGGTGGCTATCCCGGTTTCATCTCTTGGTTCAAACAAACGGTAATTTCTATTAGACAATTTCATTTCAGTCGCTAATTTGTGCATAATGCAACAATCCTTTCATATTAAACTTGTAGGCTAATTCAGAGTCTATGGACGTCGAATTGAGACAAGTCGCTAATGGTTTTGACTATAAGGTCCGTTCATTTGACAAGTATGACATCAACGGGTATCACTTTCGTACCTATGGCAAAGAGCTATCTATGGCCGACCGAAAGTCAACAAATTGTTGTGTATCTGCTATCGGTGAAGGAGGTACCGAGTATTATGGGAGAGTTGAAGCAATTTATGAACTTCTGTTCTATGGTGAAAACCCACTGAATGTCGTAGTCTTCAAATGTTATTGGTTTCAGCCGAAGGAGACTAGAAGGACTCATGAACATGTAGGGCTAGTTGAAATCAACCAAAGCACTCATTTAGATGTTCCTGATGTCTATATTATGGCTCAACAGGCGACCCAAGTATTCTATCTACCGTGGGCCTGCCAAACTAATCCAAATCTGAAAGGTTGGGATGTCATTTATGAAGTGCCGCCACATGCTTGACTTTCTCCCCCAAAGGAAGAGGATTACGAACCTCACATTAACCCAGACACATATGAAGGAGAATTCTTCCAAGAGACACGTCTTTCCAAAAAGCGTTTCAAGAACCACTATACTTCACCCCAAAACATTGAAGTAGACAGCGACAATGAATCTGACATCACCCCAGAGGAGGAACAAGAAGAGCCGGAACAAGAAGAGGTTACTGCTGCGGATGACCTGTCAATGCTTGACCGATTACGTCAAGGTGGCCTTGCACATGTTGATGCCAATGAACCCTATGAGCTCGTCATTGATTATAGTGATGATGATGATTATGCATTTATTGATGATACTGATCGAGATTATTAGTAGTGTCAGGTATTACATTTTTTTATGTTGTACTTGATGATGATACACTTAAGTGATACACATATTATTATTCATGTCGGTCTTTTTTTATGTTGTACTAATTTCGTTTACTATTTGTCATGGCAGGTGATCACGGTGGGACCACGGTGAGTTTTATTTGAATGGACATTACTTGCTAGTCTTAACATTTGAGTGTCATCATGCTAACAAGACATTGGAAATGATCTTTGGTGAAGCGTAACTCCAGACAAGCATCGCACGATCCTTCTCCAGCTACCGACACGAGCCACCCCGCTCCTACACCTCCTAGATCTTGGTAAGTTTATCTAGTGTTTTGCTTAACACATGCATAAAGACGTAGACTTAGCTTTATTTCCTCCAATGCTTACCATAATGACCTAGACTTGGCTTCTTCTCCTCCAAAATGACTTAATAAGCTTACTGACCTCCAAAACCATCCATTTTACCTAAGTTAGCTCTAAAACGATCTGTACTTAGCTTACTTATGTCAAAAATTACATAATTAGCTTAGTTAGCTCGTAGACGATCCATTTTACCTAAGTTAGCTCTAAAATGACCCATTTTACCTAGGTTAGCTTATTAATGATCCACTTCATCCAAGTTAGCTCAAAAATGACCCATTTTACCTAGATTAGCTCCTAAATGATCCATTTTACCTACGTTAGCTTTAAAATGACCCATTTCACCTAGGTTAACTCCAAAATGACCCATCTTACCTAGGTTATCTCATAAACGATCCATTTCAACTAATTTAGCTCATAAACGATCCATTTCACCAAGTTAGCTAAAAAACGATCCATTTCACCTAAATTAGCTCTTAAATGATCCATTTCACCTAAGTTAGCTCAAAAGGATCCATTTCAACTTATTTAGCTCATAAATGATCCATTTCACCTAAGTTAGCTAAAAACGATCCATTTCAACTAAGTTAGCTCATAAATGATCCATTTCACCTAAGTTAGCTAAAAAACGATCCATTTCACCTTAGTTACCTCAAAAACGATCCATTTGACCTTAGTTACCTCATAAACGACCCATTTCAACTAAGTTAGCTCATAAATGATCCATTTCACCTTAGCTAGCTCATAAACGACCCATTTCAACTTAGTGAGCTCATATATGATCCATTTCACGTAAGTTAGCTCATAAATGATATACTCTTCTTGTTCTAGTCTTCTTCTTGTTCTAGTCTTCTTGTTCTAGTCTTCTTCTTGTTCTACTCTTCTTCTTGTTCTACTCTTCTTGTTCTAACTTTCTTATTTTTCATTTTGCAGATTTCATTCACTTGACGAAAGCTTGCATAGATGGAGTGCTCCTTATCCCTTTCTCCGTTTCTTTTGTATCGTTGAACTATGCATGTATCGTTGGATGAAACTGTTGTAATATATATGGTTGGATGCCTCTATGTTGAACTTGTTATGTATGATGGAACTATGCATGTAATATATATGGTTGGATGATGAAGTTATGTGTTGGATATCTTATATGTTTGCTCTGTAATGGCCTTTTGAAATATATCTATATATGTCATATATATTTGTGATGAAAATTGTTGGATTTAATAAAAAATAGATAAAAGAGCCAATATGCAGGCTCTTTGCCGTCTGCCACCGACGGCAACGGGCTCTTTGCCGTCCGCCGCGGACGGCAAAGAAGACACGTGGCATCTAGCTGTGCTTCCTGGGAGCTGACCCATTTGGTCAGTTTGCCTACAGTGGCAGACGGCAAAGACTTTGCCATCAGTGGCGGACGGCAAAGAACCTGCCATGTAGTGACGTGTAGATGACATCATACGGCGGACGGCAAAGACACTAGAAATTTTGCCGTCAGCGGCGGACGGCAAAGGCCTGCCGTTAGCCACTTAACGGACTGACAACGCAATTATTGCCGTCCGCTCTCTTTGCCGTCCGCCGCAGACGGCAAAGGGCCTTTGCCGTCAGCCGCCAGGAAGCAGACGGCAAAGTAGCTGTTTACCGTAGCCTACTTTGCCGGAGCCTTTTGCTGTCCGCGGCTAACGGCAAAGGCCTTTGCCGTCCGCCGTTCATGCCTTTGCCGTCCGCCGTGGCAGACGGCAAAGTAGCTGATTCCTGTAGTGGTACTGTGGATTTTGCAGGGTCCGTTGAGCCAGCCCTCCAGTATGGTTTCATGCCCTTTATGGGGTCTTTGCTTTTTGGTTTTTAACCCAGGTGCTTGAGTATGGCGCACCCTTTTACTTCGGACTAGGGTTGTGGTCAAGGCCGGACTGTCCCAAAACCTAGTTTCGATGTTCCTGGCACTCTCTACCGCACAGTATTTTTGTACGATAGTCGCTAGGTCGATGAAGCGTGTAACTTCGCGACGACTTATGGCGTTCATGATTCCCTTGTCCGTGCAATTGTTGCAGAAAATAGAAATCGCGCTTTCTTCGCAGCAGTCCTTTATCCTGTTCATAACCAGGAGGAATCTGGCCCAGTAATGATGTAGTGTTTCATCGGGCTCTTGCCGTATTCGAGATAGATCGCTTATGTTTGGGTGGGCGGGTGGAATCAAGTTCGAAACCCCGCCCGATCTGAGGCTCAAAGGCCAAGAAGTTTCCGGATATGGAAGCTTGACTTGCTGGATGCTTTCCAACGAATCTAGTCCGATGCCTGACTCTAAGTTCAGTATTTGATTAGCGTCCGTCCCTTCGCGGGAATCCGGCTTGGAGGGATCGGGAATCCGGACATAGTTGGTTTTCAACATAGAAGAAGGGTTGCCGCATTGTTCCTCTACCATGACAACGTGGTGGGTGGCCTGAGGAGAGTTAATCTCTCTCAGATCGGGTTTAAGCCCAATCTGGTCGTAGTCGGTGGCGACTCCCAGGGCGGCGATGCGATCCAAGAGCTCATTTATAGAGGAGAGCTCAATCGGATCTAACTGCTCGGCGAATTCCGGGCTGACGTGAAGATCGCTTTTGATGACCTAAGAGGTCATCGTCGGAGCGGTGGCCGAACAGGCGGTCATAAGAAAACCACCTAGCCGGACAGTTTGGCCGGCGGCCAAAGATCTCTTGATGACAGTGCCATCTTTAAAGATGGGAGAAGGCATCCTTCCTGATCGCGACGGCATAGAGGAACTCTCAATGAAAGCACCAATGTCGGTGTCAAAACCGGCGGATCTCGGGTAGGGGGTCCCGAACTGTGCGTCTAGGCGGATGGTAACAGGAGACGAGGGACACGATGTTTTTACCCAGGTTCGGGCCCTCTTGATGGAGGTAAAACCCTACGTCCTGCTTGATTAATATTGATGATGTAGGTTATAAGAGTAGATCTACCACGAGATCAAGGAGGCTAAACCCTAGAAGCTAGCCTATGGTATGATTGTTGTTCGTCCTATGGACTAAGGCCATCCGGTTTATATAGACACCGGAGAGGGCTAGGGTTACACAGAGTCGGTTACAAAGGTAGGAGATCTGCATATCTGTATCGCCAAGCTTGCCTTCCACGCCAAGGAAAGTCCCATCCGGACACGGGACGAAGTCTTCAATCTTGTATCTTCATAGTCTTGGAGTCCGGCCGATGATGATAGTTCGGCTATCCAGACACCCCCTAGTCCGGGACTCCCTCACCGGCGACAATGGTGAAGGAGAAGACGGCGGCCTTGGAGCGCGTGAAGAAGGCGACGGCGACGGGGAAAGCGAAGGGGAGAGCGTCCAGTCGGGGCGGATCTTCGTCAAGGTCCCGCCTGCCAAAAGGTTGGGTCCAAGGGGATTGGATCCGTTCGACCATCAACGAGACGGATCTCAATGACCTGGCCAACGAGGGTCTGATCCCCCACGGGTCAGCAAGGCTTCCGGGGACCGAGTGTCAACCGCAGCCGCAGGAGGGTGAGTGCGTTCTCCTGGCCACTCATTTAGACGGTGGATTCTCTCTGCCGCCGAGTGTTTTCTTCCGAGGGTTTCTGATCTTCTTTGGGGCGCAACTCCACCATTTCACTCCCAATTCCATTGCCTATCTTGCTACTTTCGTGTCCATGTGCGAGAACTTCCTGGGTTGTCGACCACACTGGGGTCTCTTTAAGCACATATTCACCTGTCGCTCACAGACGGTGAAAAAGGCGAGTCCGGATGATGAGAGGACTAAGGTTATCCAGATGTGCGGGGGTCTTGGGATTTAGATGAGGAATAAGAGTACTTTCCCGGCCATGACCCTTCCTGAGTCGGTCAGAGGGTGGCAGTCGACTTGGTTCTACTTCCAAGACGAGTCGACGCCGGGGCTGTCGACTGGTCTCCCTCCGTCCTCCATGGACCGAGTGGACAAACCCTCTTCTCTGAAGGTGCTTCCTGAGGAGAAAGCTCAGGTAAAAATGTTGATGGAGCGCGTAGTCCAACTAGTTAGGGACGAAGTGACGGGTATGGATCTTCTGGAGGTCTTCCTTAGATGGTGCATTCAACCGCTTCAGTACCGAGGCCACCCGATGTGGCTATACTGTGGTACCGAAGACACCACTCGGGTCCATCCAGAAGCGGTCGACGACGCGACACTGGAGAGGTGGGTGGCCGCAATCACAGGGAATAAGGACAACCCTCGAGGGGCTAGGAGGATCCCACCACTCGACTGTACCTACACACCGGACACGGTATGACCACTTATCTCCAATTGTAATCTTTCTTTATTCATTCTGCTTCGCTTTGAATTGGTCGATTGATCTTTGTTTTGTTTTGTTGTCTGACAGGCCACCACTGAGTTATACTCGATGCCCAATGGAGCACAAACGCTGACTGAGGAGGAGGAAGGAAGTGGGGGCAAAAGCCCGGAGGAGTGGGATTCAGATGCTGACGACGATGATGAGGGTGATGACTCTGGTGAGGAGGAAGAGGAGGAGGAGGAGGAGGAAGTTGTACCTCCTCGCTCGGAAAGACGCTCGAAGCTTGTCCATGATCCCGCGGTCAAGCGTGGTAAGGGGGTCGCAACCATCACGCAGTCGTCCAAGCGCCCTCGGACGACTTCTCCGGTGCCGACTGAGAAAGCTCCGAAGCAATCTCGAGTGGCGCCGTCAAAGTCGGCGAAGGTCTTGCCGAAGATGAAGATGGTGATCCCCACTATCTCAGGGTAATGGTGTAGCTTGAGTTTTTCTGTTCCACATGAACTTATTCTTGGTCGACTCATGAGCTAATCAACTGACTTCTGGAACTGCAGTGCTGCTACTTCTGATACCTCAGTCAGAGCTGAAGATCAGGAGATGGAGGATGCTGTTACTTCAAAACCTGGTATGACTCTTGTAGTTCCGTCTTCAGTCGATTGGTTTCTTGTCTCTAATTTTGATTCTTTTTCTGCAGCTTCATCTAACGTCTTTATCAACCTTCCCGACGACGACGACAAGGAACTACTGAGGCAGAGAAGGAACAAGAAAGCGTCTGCTGGCAAGGCGACTCAGGACATGCCAGCACCCGAGACATTGGTCGTGGAGGGAGACAATGTCACTCGGCCTACCATAACCTTTGCGGTGCCGTTGACGAGTGCTCGTCCTTCATCGTCGAGTGCTGCTCAACCCTCGCTTTTCTCAACCTACCACGTCCCAGAAGACCAAGCTAGTGCTGCTAAAGAAGCAATACGCCAAGCGGGGGTCATGATGGAGCAAGTGAAGGTAATTCAGGAAGCCAGCCAGGCAGCCTATGACGCCAGTTCAGCTCTTCAGAGTAATGTTCAGGTCAGTCGGTCACTGCCTGTTCTGTTAGGATATGATATCTGAAAACTCTTCTTTCTGAAATTCCTAGAGTTTGTCCGACACCCACTGGGTGTGTCAATTGAAATTCCGGGTAATGGGGGCACGCTGAGTGCACCCACTGGGTGTAGTCCCCAAGGCTATGGTGGACTGCTGGCAGTCGACCATAGTCTTTATGTCTTAAGTTTTTTCCTTACTCGACTAGGTCGAATAGATTCATAGACCGGTGGGGGCACGCTAAGTGCACCCACTGGGTGTAGTCCCCGAGACCGTGGTCGACTGTTGGCAGTCGACTATAGTCTGAAGAACACCTCCCTTTTTTTGTTGGTCGACTGGTCGACTCTAACTGATGAAACTAGTGGGGGCACGCTGAGTGCACCCACTGGGTGTAGTCCCCGAGACTATGGTCGAATGTTTGTATTCGGCCGTAGTCTTAGAAACGCTATGATTTTTCCTTAGTCACTCGGAAGTGAATTGTCTTTGACATCTGTCGATTGGTTCTTCGTAGAAATCCTGCGACCTTGCGGCTCGTTATACTGAGTTGGAGAACAAACACATCCAGCTCGAGCTTGATCTGAAACTGACCCAAGAGAACCTAACGAAGGCGAAGGAGGAAGCTAAAGGTATGTTTGGTGAGGCCTTCGACGACTGCCTTTGCCTCTCGTTTGTTTCAGAGTCTGATCTCACTGTAACTTTGCAGACAAAGTGAGGGATGCCCTGAAGAAGAAAGACCTTGACTTGGCTGAGATGCAGAAAGCGGCTTTAGAGAAGACCAAGCTCGCAGATGAGAAGCTGGCTTCAGTCACCAAGCTTGAAGAAGAAAACACCAATCTGAAAGCTGCTCTTGATGCTGCCAACAAGGAGGTCAGTCGACTGAAAAGTGACAAGATTGCCCTGAATGACAAGGCCAGTGAGTTGGTGGGAAAGAAGAACGATCTGGAGGCTTATCTGGGTGGACTCGCCAAGAAGCTATTCCTCATGCTTGAAGGTAATCTTTTGTATCAAACAGACATTTTAACTGTGATCTCCGACTGTTGTCTTGACTCGGTGGTTGTGCTTGCAGAATTTTGCCAGAACTTTGAAGAGGAGACTGGTCGACTGGAAATAAACCTGGATCCCATCAACTCTCCCGTGAAAGATGAAGTCGCCATGAATGTGCTCCGGCTTGAATCTCGCGTTGCTGCTGTCGTCGACTATCTCGCAAGGCTGAAGGTCGCAACTTCTCGCATCGACACAACACTCTGGCCAAGAGAGACGCTCCAGAACGACCTCGAGTCTCTGATGACTCGACTGAACGAGGTCCCAAGTCGAGTGCAGGAGTGGAAGAAGTCTTCTGCCAGGTGTGGCGCGGATGTTGCTCTGTCTCTGGTCCGCGTTCACTGCAAGGATGCACGAGAGGACAAGCTGGCGGCCCTTAGGGTGGCTAACACCAAGAAGCATGACTTCCGATCTTTCATGGAGACCTTCATCGCCGCTGCCACTCGGATTGCAGATGGAATCGACCTGGATGAGTTTGTTGCACCTTCCAGCCCTCCACAGGAGGGGTAAGAAACTTCTGAGCTTGATACTTTAAATTTGCCTCGGTATGCCGAGTGAGTTTTGTAACCGACAAACCTTAACAGGCATAGCGCCTGAGCACTTTCGGTTCCGTTAGGTGTTATTCGAACTTGGATTCGACGTTGAATATGTTTGCATTTGGTTTGAGGTGTCTTTTGCAGGATAAAGTGAGGCGCTCATCGCAATCGACTTGTTCCCCGATACACTTAGGCGAGCACTGGGCTGCAGCTAAGCCCACGAGTGGGAGGTCTGCTCTCCACTTGGTAGGATTTTCAAAAACTTAGGCGACCACTGGGCTGCAGCTAAGCCCCCGAGTGGGAGGTTTGCTCTCCACTCGGTAGGATTTTCAAAAACTTAGGCGAGCACTGGGCTGCAGCTAAGCCCCCGAGTGGGAGGTTTGCTCTCCACTCGATAGGATTTTCAAAAACTTAGGCGAGCACTGGGCAGCAGCTAAGCCCCCGAGTTGGAGGTTTGCTCTCCACTCGGTAGGATTTTCAAGGCGTACCTCTGGAGAAGGAGGTAGCAGTCGACCTGCACCTCATCCTCCTTGCAGAGTGCACATTGTATTTGTGGCGTAGCTCGGAAGGAGAGGGTAGCAGTCGACCTGCATCTCGTCCTCCTTGCAGAATGCACGTTGTATTTGTGGCGTAGCTTGGAAGGAGAGGGTAACAGTCGACCTGCACCTCATCCTCCTCGCAGAGCGCATGTTGTATTTGTGGCGTAGCTCAGAAGGAGAGGGTAGCAGTCGACCTGCATCTCGTCCTCCTTGCAGAGCGCACTTGTATTTGTGGCGTAGCTCGAAAGGAGAGGTAGCAGTCGACCTGCCATCTCGTCCTCCTTGCAGAACGCACGTTGTATTTGTGGCTAGCTGGAAGGAGAGGTAGCAGTCGACCTGCAGCTCGTCCTCCTCGCAGAGCGCACGTTGTATTTGTACTTAGGCAAGCGCAATGCTGCAGCTAAGCCTCCGAATGGAAGGCTGGCTTACCACTCGGTAGGATTTTGTTTAACTTAGGCGAGTACTTGGACTGCAGCTAAGCCTCCGAGTGGAGGCTGGCTTACCACTCGGTAGGGATTTGTTTAACTTAGGCAGTACTTGGACTCAGCTAAGCCTCTGAGTGGAAGGCTGGCTTACCACTCGGTAGGAATTTTGTTTAACTTAGGCGAGTACTTGGAACTGCAGCTAAGCCTCCGAGTGGAAGGCTGGCTTACCACTCGTAGGATTTTGTTTAACATAGGTGAAACGGATTTCGCAGCTAAGCCTTCGAGTGGGAGGCTGGCTCACCACTCGGTTAGGATTTTTTTACAGACTTAGGCGAATCAGATTCGCAGCCAAGCCACCCACTGGGGGATTGCTTTATGTGGACAAAAGTAATAACAATTACTGGGAAAATTATAAAGCTCTTGTCTTTGATAAATAAACTACAGAAGTACTTTTATTACAACTCATCCGAGTGAATACTTAAGTGTAAAAGGGGCGGAGAAGCTCCGCGTTCCAAGCTCGGGGCTCGTCGATCTGATGCTCGACATTGTAAAGACGGTATGCTCCATTGTGGAGAACCTTGGTGACGATGAAGGGACCTTCCCAAGAAGGAGCAAGCTTGTGTGGTTTCTGCTGATCCACTCGGAGAACCAAATCTCCTTCCTGGAAGGCTCGACTCTTCACGTTTTTGGCGTGGAAGCGACGCAAGTCTTGTTGATAAATGGTCGATCGGATCAGAGCCATCTCCCTTTCTTCCTCTAAAAGGTCGACTGCATCCTGCCGTGCTTGTTCTGCTTCAGCCTCGGTGTAGAGCTCGACCCGAGGAGCATTGTGGAGAAGGTCACTCGGCAAGACTGCTTCAGCTCCGTAGACCAAGAAGAACGGAGTTCTTCCAGTCGACCGGTTGGGCGTGGTCCTTAACCCCCAAAGCACCGAGGGAAGTTCGTCGACCCATGCACCAGCCGCATGCTTGAGATCACGCATCAAACGGGGTTTCAACCCTTTGAGAATCAGCCGTTGGCTCGTTCTGCCTGTCCATTCGACTGTGGATGGGCGACTGAAGCATAGTCGACTCGTGTGCCTTGAGACGTGCAGAAAGCTCTGAATTCTTCGGAATCGAAGTTTGACCCGTTGTCAGTGATGATGCTGTGCGGGACTCCATATCTGAATATCAATTCTCTGATAAAGCTGACAGCAGTACCGGCATCGAGGTTCTTGATGGGTTTGGCCTCAATCCACTTGGTGAACTTGTCGACTGCTACCAGCACATGGGTGAAACCGCTTCTGCCTGTTCTCAAAGGGCCGACCATATCCAACCCCCATACTGCAAAGGGCCAAACGAGTGGTATGGTCTCTAAAGCTGAGGCAGGCTTGTGTGACATATTGGAGTAAAATTGACATCCCTCACACTTGCCGACTATCTCCTTTGCCATTTCATTCGCTCTTGGCCAATAAAATCCGGCTCGGTATGCTTTGGCCACAATGGTCCGGAAGACGCATGATGGCCACAGGTCCCCGAGTGGATGTCATCAAGGATTATTCGACCTTCCTCCGGTGTTATGCATTTCTGACCAACTCCAGTCGCGCTTTCTCTGTACAGCTGCCCCCTTATCACAGTAAAGGCTTTAGATCGGCGGATGATCTGTCGAGCCTCTTCTTCGTCCTCTGGGAGCTCTTTCCGCAAGATATACGCGATATACGGTACTGTCCAATCGGGAGTGATCACCAAAGCTTCCATGATCAGGTCAACCACTGCTGGAACTTCAACCTCAGTCGGATCCGTAACACTCTTAGGTTGCGGGGCTTCGTCGGTAAAAGGATCTTCTATGACTGATGGAGTATGGATATGCTCCCAGAACACATCACTGGGGATGGCTTCTCTCTTGGACCCTATCTTCGCCAAATCATCAGCCGCTTGATTTTTTAGTCGGGGTATATGGTGGAGCTCTAACCCTTTGAATTTCTTTTTGAGCTCCTCACTGCATTGCAGTATCCAGTCATGGCTGGGCTTCTAACGTCCCACTCCTTCATCACCTGATTGACCACCAAATCTGAGTCGCCATAAACCATAAGGCGACGGACGCCGAGTGAAATGGCCATGCGCAACCCATACAAAAGTGCTTCATATTCTGCTTCATTGTTGGAGGAATCAAAGTGGATCTGGAGCACATATCTGAGCTTATCTCCTCGGGGAGAAACCAAAACTACCCCAGCACCAGAACCATTTAACATCTTAGAGCCATCAAAGAACATGGTCCAATGCTCCGAGTGAACTTGAGTCGGCTGCTGTTGTTCAATCCACTCGGCAAGGAAATCTGCTATAGCCTGGGACTTAATGGCTTTCTTTGCCTCAAATTTGATATCAAGGGGAAGGAGTTCAATCGCCCATTTAGCCACTCGACCAGTTGCATCTCTGTTGTGCAGAATCTCTGACAATGGTGCGTCGCTGACGACTGTAATGTCATGATCAGAGAAATAATGAGCAACCTTCTTCATGGTCATGTAGATCCCATATACGAGCTTCTGATAATGAGGATATCTTTGCTTCGATGGGGTCAAAACTTCAGAGAGATAATACACTGGGCGCTGAACTTTGAAGGTTTTACCTTCCTCTTCCCGCTCGACCGTAAGTACTGTACTGACGACCTGTCCTGTGGCTGCAATGTAAAGCAACAGAGGCTCTTTGCTGATTGGAGCAGCAAGCACCGGCTGGGTGGAGAGCAGAGCTTTTAGCTCGGCAAACGCTGCATCAGCTTCTGGAGTCCACTCGAACTTGTCTGCCTTCTTCATCAGTCGGTAAAGAGGCAACGCCTTTTCACCGAGGCGAGAGATGAATCGACTTAACGCGGCCAAGCATCCAGTAAGCTTCTGGACATCGTGCACACGCACAGGGCGTTTCATTCGGAGTATGGTGCCAACTTTTTCTGGGTTAGCATCGATTCCTCGTTCTGAAACGAGAAAACCGAGTAACTTTCCGCCAGGTACTCCGAATGTGCACTTTGATGGATTGAGCTTGATATCATATCTCCTGAGATTGGCAAATGTTTCAGCTAGGTCAGTCAACAGGTCGGAACCCTTTCGTGACTTGACCACGATATCATCCATGTACGCTTCCACATTCCGACTGATTTGAGTGAGTAAACACTTTTGAATCATTCTCATGAACGTGGCTCCGGCATTCTTGAGACCGAATGGCATGGTGATATAGCAGAAGCACCCGAATGGAGTGATGAAAGCTGTTTTGATTTCGTCAGGTCCATACAGACGGATCTGATGATACCCGGAATAGGCGTCTAAAAAAGACAATCTCTCGCATCCCGCAGTCGAGTCGACAATTTGGTCGATGCGAGGGAGAGGAAAATGATCTTTTGGGCAGGCCCGATTGATATGTTTGAAATCAATGCACATGCGAAGTGAGTTGTCCTTCTTGGGAACCATGACGACATTGGCGAGCCACTCGGAGTGGTATATCTCTCGGATAAACTCTGCTGCAAGGAGTCGAGCCACCTCCTCGCCAATGGCTTTTTTCTTCTGAACGGCGGACCGTCGAAGATGTTCTTTAACAGGTTTCGCTTTTGAGTCGACTCTAAGGCGATGCTCAGCCAGCCCCCTAGGAACACCCGGCATGTCAGCTGGCTTCCATGCAAAGATGTCCCAGTTCTCACGGAGGAACTGGATGAGCGCTTCTTCCTATTTAGAGTCGAGTGTTGTGGAAATATGGGTCGGAGCTGCGTTGGGGTCAGTCGGGTGGATATGAACTGGCTTCGTCTCCCCTGACGATTGGTACACTGACTCTATGGCGGGCTTCTTGGCCCGCAACAAATCACTCGGATCTGCATTTTTCTTGTATCCTTCCAGCTCTACCACTGTTATCTGGGCATCCGCAATCTTCGAGCCTTTCTGGAAACACTCTTCTGCCTTCTTCCGGCTGCCAGTGATAGTGATCACGCCTTTGGGGCCAGGCATCTTTAATTTGAGGTACACATAACATGGTCGAGCCATGAAGCGGGCATAGGCTGGTCTTCCCAAAATAGCGTGGTAAGCGCTCTGGAAATCCACGACTTCAAATGTCAGCTTCTCTTTGCGGAAATGCTTCGAGTCGCCGAACACTACATCCAGAGCTATTTGACCGAGTGACTCAGCCTTCTTTCCAGGAATGACTCCGTGAAAACTCATGTTGCTGGAGCTGAGCCTGGACATCGGAATGCCCATTCCCTTGAGCGTCTCTGCATACAGTATATTCAACCCACTGCCGCCATCCATCAATACCTTCGTCAGTCGAGTGCCTTCGACGACTGGGTCGACCACCAGCGCTTGCCTCCCAGGGGTGGCAATGTGAGTAGGGTGATCGGACTGGTCGAACGTAATGGGAGTTTGCGACCATTTCAGATAGCTTGGTGTCGCCGGGGCGACCATATTTACCTCTCGGTTGATCACTTTCAGTCGACTTTTGCTCTCTACATCAGCAAAAATCATCAGGGTGGAATTGACATGAGGGTACCCTCCATCACTGTCCTCCTTGTCCTCGGCCTTGTCCGACTCCTTCTCTTTGTCCTTGGGCTGTTTTCCTTGAAACTGCTGGATTAAGAGCCGGCACTGGCGAGTGGTATGTTTCGGGTAGATGAAGTTACCCTCTTCGTCTTTCTTCGTGTGGATGTGACACGGTAGATCCATCACGTCATTTCCTTCTTTATCCTTTACCTTCTTGGGGTTCCAAGATCCTTTGGGCTTCCCTTTGAATTTGCCCTGAGTCACGGCCAGAGCCTCTCCAGGAGCAGCTGGCTCGGCCTTCCGCTTCTGCTTCCGACTGGAGTTTCCTTTTTCCGATTGACTCGGCTTATACTTGCCACTCCGGAGCCTGTCCTCTTCTTCACCGTTAGCGTATTTGGTGGCAATCTCCATCATTCGACTCAGGGTCATATCTCCGGTTCGACCAAACTTCAGGCTCAACTCTCTGTTCTTGACACCATCCTTGAAGGCGCAGACCGCTTGATGGTCCGACACATTCTCCACGGTATGATGCAAAGTGATCCATCTCTGGATGTAATCTCTCAATGTTTCACTCGACTTTTGTACGCAGACTTGCAGCTCCGTCAATCCGGCCGGTCGCTTGCAAGTTCCCTCGAACGTCCTGACGAACACTCGGGAAAGATCTTCCCAGGTGTAAATGCTGCTAGGAGCTAACTGATTCAACCACGCCCTGGCCGAACCCTCTAGCATGAGTGGCAAATGCTTCATGGCCACCTCATCATTACCACCACCAATCTGTACCGCCACTCGGTAGTCTTCAAGCCAAGTTTCAGGCTTGGACTCTCCGGTGAACTTACTTACCCCAGTCGCCAACCTGAAGTTGGGGGGTATCACTGCGGCTCTGATGGCTCTGCTAAAGCATTCTGGACCTGAAACATGGACTCGGCTGCTAGTGGGCACATCTCTGTCATGGCCACCTCTATGAGCTCTGTTCCGATCGACCAAACCTTGCACGATGATGGATCTCGCGTCAAAGCCTGGTTCTCTGGGGTCGACCGGAGCTCTCCGCCCAACACTGAGCTGGCGCCTGTCATCTTGCTGCCGATGGGCGTTAGACCCACTTCTCGGGGGAGGAGTGGGCACTCGACGCCTATCATCACGATCAAATCGGTCATCATAGTGGTCCCGCCGGCCTTCACGTCCCACGCGCCTCGGAGGTGACCTTGGGCTGTGAGCCGACTGAACAGTATTCGCAGCGACGGATCGACTGTGAATCCTGTTGCGCGACTGTGACACAACTGAATTCTGATCTCCTGCCGCCCGGAGCAAATCCCTGATCTGCATCAAGCCTCTTCCAGCCTCCGACTGAGAGGGCTGAATTGACTCCGCTATACGGGCTGCAGCTGCCAAATTCTGAATCGGGGTTCGATATACCTGAGTCGGTTGCGGAAAGAGCTGACGTCGGCTGGAGTCAGGTACTCGTTGACGCGCACGCTCGTCGAGTGCTCGCTGGAGGTTCTCCAGTCGAGTGCGTTCAGCCAAGTTGGCCAAACGCGCCTCTTCCAAGGCACGAGCCTCAGGAGTTTCTCCTGCGATGGGAGTATGCAGGGCATCCATGTTCCGGCGGCGAAGATCTTCTCTTTGCTGAGAAGTGAGTGGCTCGGGCTGATATTCTTCGTGGGCCTGAGCGGGGTCGCCTCCATCGTCCATCCCGTCGATGCGGGGGAAACCGGGAGGGCTACGAGGCCCGTTGACCATCAGGACCTCCGCCGCTGGATCACTGCTGTCGCACTCGGATGCAGTCTCTACGGAGCCAGTCGACAGATCGAACAGGCCGTAGAGAGATTCGTCGGGCTCAATTGCCGCGACTTGGGTGGTGGCCGATTGGCGAGCCACTGCGTGTCTCACCCATCGCTGAAGCCTCGACCGACCGGAGCGCTTGCGCTGGCGGGAGACAGGGAGGGAGGACGGCACAGGAGTCGACCGGTATGGGGTCGACGGCTGCCGCAGCAGGACGCCGCGGACACACGCCCGAAAGTGCGTCGCCCCGCGGACGGGGAGCGCGTCGATGTCGAGTGGTGCCTCCTGGAGCCAAGCGGAGTCGTCGGCGATGAAAGCGAGCGCACCGAGACGGATCTCGCGGCCCTCGACCAGAGCTCCGCCAGAAACCATGATGAAGGCAATCGGACAAATTGCAACTTCTCCAAAAAGTCGCTAAGACACCTGCCCCACGGTGGGCGCCAACTGTCGTGGTTCTAAGTCTGACAGTAGAATGGGGGGTAGGTATGGAGAGGCAAGATCCTAGCTATGGAGTAGTTGTACACACGAGTGTTTTACGAGTTCAGGCCCTTCTCGGAGGAAGTAATAGCCCTACGTCTCGGAGCCCGGAGGCGGTCGACTGGTTTCTGTGTATATGAGTTACAGGGGTGCGAACCCTTTACACTGAGGAGGGGGGTGGCTTATATAGAGTTCGCCAGACCCCTCTGGCCCTCAGTTATGCAGGGTTTAAAGTACATTAAGACAGGGGGTTACTGGTAACGCCCTCATAAAGTGCCATGAAGACTATTAAAGCTACTTAATGACAGACCGTTGCGTGCTGAGTGACTTTAGGTCTCCTGATCGTCGAGTGCTTAGCTTCATGGTCGAGTGGCTATCTTCATCGTCGAGTGTCCTTGAGTTCGTCGAGTGAAGTCCCTCTTGGTCGACTGGAAGGTAGCTTCTTCTAAGGATGTCCTTGGGTAGGGTATCCTAGATAGGTCCATGACCCTACCCTAGGTACATGACTTCATCAATAAGACCATGAAATTGAAAACCATTTGAAATAAACTCTTAAAAGGTTCCAAGTTGGCATGGTATCATCATTTCACCCACATATCATGTGCGAGAAAGTAGAGAGGGTTACGACAAAAACTGGATACACTTCCTGTACAAAACGGACAATCTCTTTCGAAGTATCAAGGTTTCATACGGAAACTCGTTTGTTACAAAGGGATTTCATTTTTTGAACTTATTTGAACTCCATAGTTTTTATGTCTTCAAAATTCACCATTCAAAGCCACATCATCAATTTTTAACCCTTTCTGACTTCATTTGTTCTTTTTCATGCATTTACTGATTATTTTGAGCTATAAGACCATGAAATTGAAAAGCATTTGAAATGAACTCTGAAAAGATTCCAAGTTGGTGTGGTATCATCATTTCACCCACATATCATGTGCGATAAAGTAGAGAGGGTTACGGTAAAAACTGGATGCACTTCGTGTACAAAAAGGACAATCTCTTTCGAAGTATCAGGGTTTCATACGGAAACTCGTATATTATAAAGGGATTTCATTTTTTGAACTTATTTGAACTCCATAGTTTTTCTGTGTTCAAAATGCACCATTCAAAGCCACATCATCAATTTTCAACCCTTTTTGACTTTATTTATTATTTTTCATGCATTTACTGATTATTTTGAGCTATAAGACCATGAAATTGAAAAGCATTTGAAATGAACTATGAAAAAATTCCAAGTTGGCGTGGTATCATCATTTCACCCACATATCATGTGCGAGAAAGTAGAGAGGGTTACGGCAAAAACTAGATGCACTTCGTATACAAATCGGACAATCTCTTTCGAAATATCATGGTTTCATACGTAAACTCGTCTGTTACAAAGGGATTTCATTTTTTGAACTTATTTGAACTCCATAGTTTTTCTGTGTTCAAAATGCACCATTCAAAGCCACATCATCAATTTTCAACCCTTTCTGTCTTCATTTGTTATTTTTCATGCATTTACTAATTATTTTGAGCTATAGGACCATGAAATTGAAAAGCATTTGAAATGAACTCTGAAAAGGTTCCAAGTTGGCATGGTATCACCATTTCACCCACATATCATGAGCAAGAAAGTAGAGAGGGTTACGGCAAAAACTGGATGCACTTCGTGTACAAAACGGATAATCTCTTTCGAAGTATCAATGTTTCATACGGAAACTCGTCTGTTACAAAGGGATTTCATTTTTTTGAACTCATTTGAACTCCATAATTTTTCTGTGTTCAAAATGCAGCATTCAAAGCCACATCATCAATTTTCAACCCTTTCTGACTTCATTTGTTATTTTTCATGCATTTACTAATTATTTTGAGCTATAAGACCATGAAATTGAAAAGCATTTGAAATGAACTCTGAAAAGGTTCGAAGTTGGCGTGGTATCATCATTTCACCCACATATAATGTGTGAGAAAGTAGAGAGGGTTACGGCAAAAACTGGATGCACTTCTTGTACAAAACGGACAATCTCTTTCGAAGTATCAGGGTTTCATTCGGAAACTCGTCTGTTACAAAGGGATTTCATTTTTTTGAAATTCTTTGAAATCCATAGTTTTTCTGTGTTCAAAATGCACAATTCAAAGCCACATCATCAATTTACAACCCTTTCTGACTTCATTTGTTATTTTTCATGCATTTACTGATTATTTTGAGCTATAAGACCATGAAACTGAAAAGCATTTGAAATGAACTCTGAAAAGGTTCCAAGTTGGCATGGTATCATCATTTCACTCACATATCATGAGCGAGAAAGTAGAGAGGGTTACGGCAAAAACTGGATGCACTTCTTGTACAAAACGGACAATCTCTTTCGAAGTATCAATGTTTCATACGGAAACTCGTCTGTTACAAAGGGATTTCATTTTTTTGAACTCATTTGAACTCCATAATTTTTCTATGTTCAAAATGCGGCATTCAATGCCACATCATCAATTTTCAACCCTTTGTGACTTCATTTCTTTTTTTCATGCATTTGCTGATTATTTTGAGCTATAAGACCATGAAATTGAAAAGCATTTGAAATGAACTCTGAAAAAGTTCCAAGTTGGCGTGGTATCATCATTTCACCCACATATCATGTGTGAGAAAGTAGAGAGGGTTACGGAAAAAACTGGATGCACTTCGTGTACAAAACAGACAATCTCTTTCGAAGTATCATGGTGTCATTCGGAAACTCGTCTGTTACAAAGGAATTTCATTTTTTTGAAATTTTTTGAACTCCATAGTTTTTCTGTGTTCAAAATGCACAATTCAAAGCCACATCATCAATTTACAACCCTTTCTGACTTCATTTGTTATTTTTCATGCATTTACTGATTATTTTGAGCTATAAGACCATGAAATTGAAAAGCATTTGAAATGAACTCTAAAAAGGTTCCAAGTTGGCATGGTATTACCATTTCACCCAAATATCATGTGCGAGAAAGTAGAGAGGGTTATGGCAAAAACTGGATGCACTTCGTGTACAAAACGGACAATCTCTTTCGAAGTATGAAGGTTTCATACGGAAACTCGTCTATTAAAAAGGGATTTCATTTTTTTGAACTTATTTGAACTCCATAGTTTTTCTGTGTTTAAAATGCATCATTCAAAGCCATATCATCAATTTCCAACCCTTTCTGACTACATTTGTTATTTTTCATGCATTTACTGATTATTTTGAGCTATAAGACCATGAAATTGAAAAGCATTTGAAATGAACTCTGAAAAGGTTCCAAGTTGGCATGCTATCATCATTTTACCCACATATTATGTGCGAGAAATTAGAGAGGATTACGGCAAAAACTGGATGCACTTCGTGTACAAAACGGACAATCTCTTTCGAAGTATCAGGGTTTCATACGGAAACTCATCTGTTACAAAGGGATTTCTTTTTTTTTTTGAACTTTTTTGAACTTCATAGTTTTTCTGTGTTCAAAATGCACCATTCAAAGCCACATCATCAATTTACAACCCTTTCTGTCTACATTTGTTATTTTTCATGCATTTACTGATTATTTTGAGCTATAATACCATGAAATTGAAAAGCATTTGAAATGAACTCTGAAAAGGTTCCAAGTTGGCATGGTATCATCATTTCATCCACATATCATCATTAATAGAAGTTCATCATCACATTAAAACCAATGTACATACATAGTTCTCATTGAACACCATATAGCTCTCCAGAGCATCTAATTAAACCATACATTGAAATTATGTAAAACATTTCAATGCAACAACAAATGCGATCATAATCGCAACCAAGGTAACAACTGTCCAACTGCATAATGATACCAAGTCTCGGTATGAATGGCAAATTTTCTAATCTTTTTAATCTTCAACCGCATTGCATCCATCTTGATCTTGTGATCATCGACGACATCCGCAACATGCAACTCCAATATCATCTTCTCCTCCTCAATTTTTCTTATTTTTTCCTTCAAGTAATTGTTTTCTTCTTCAACTAAATTTAACCTCTCAACAATAGGGTCGGTTGGAATTGCCGGTTCGATAACCTCCTAGATAAATAAAATCTATGTCACGTTGGTCATTATAATTGTCATAAAAAATAAATGAACTAAATAGTTATGAAAAGATAATATATACCACATCTGAATCATAGACAGGACGAGGGCCGACGGGGGCGGATACCAAAACCATCGCACTATATAATAACAAGGAATAATAAAAGTAAGAAAATTAGACAAGTATCTATCTGAAGTAAGAATTTTTTTTCTCTTAGAACAAGAGGCTCACCACGGTGGTGCCGGCGACGAGAACGGCGCGGGCGATCGACGGCGGTGAAGACGGGGACGGGACGTGGCGAACCGCCAAACCTAGACAAATCTCGGGAAAAATGGAGCTCGGAGGTCGAGTTTCGAGAGGAGAAAGATTAACTAGTGTGGCTCGGGCATTTCATTGAACACCTCATGTGCATAGGAGGTGAACTAGAGCACCCAAATTCCCTCCCCTCGCCGGCTTGAAAAAACAGAGCACTGTGGAGTGCTCTGTCGTGGCGATGGGTATATATAGGCAATTTATTTGTCCCGGTTCGTGGCATGAACCGGGACTAAAGGCCCCCCTTCTACACAGGTTCAAGGCCTGAACCGGTACCAATGGCTGTGGGCCAGGAGCAAGGTCCATTGGTCCCGGTTCATGCCTAGAACCGGGGACAGATGGGTCCAGACGAACTGGGACCAATGCCCACGAGGCCCCAGCCGGGCCCCTGGGCTCATGAACCGGGACTAATCCCCCCCATGGGTCCTGGTTCGTGAGGAACCGGGACTAATGGACTGGCCAGGCCAAAATGATAGCCCTGTTTTCTTCTAGTTAGTTATGGACCTAGTCCGTGTAATTGCTACCATCATCTTTCAACTTAGCTTTATCAAGGAACGCATTAAAATTCAACGTAACAACAGCACGAGCCATCTATCTACAACAAACATAGACAAGCAAAATACTATCAGGTACTAAGTTCATGATAAAGTAAAGTTTAATTAATCATATTACTTAAGATCTCCCACTTAGATAGACATTCCTCTAATCATCTAATTGATCACCTGATCCAAATCAACTAAACCATGTCCGATCATCACGTGATATGGAG
Organism: Triticum aestivum; assembly: GCF_018294505.1. Classification (NCBI taxonomy): domain Eukaryota; kingdom Viridiplantae; phylum Streptophyta; class Magnoliopsida; order Poales; family Poaceae; genus Triticum; species Triticum aestivum. The sequence goes on from NC_057813.1 coordinate 702,095,558, forward strand.
TAGTTTTCAATGGTGAACATCACTATGTTGATCATATCTACTATATGATTCATGCTCGACCTTTCGGTCTCAGTGCTCCGAGGCCATATCTGTATATGCTAGGCTCGTCAAGTTTAACCGTGTGCAACTGTTTTGCACCCGTTGTATTTGAACGTAGAGCCTATCACACCCGATCATCATGTGGTGTCTCAGCACGAAGAACTTTCTCAACGGTGCATACTCAGGGAGAACACTTATACCTTGAAATTTAGTGAGAGATCATCTTATAATGCTACCGTCAATCAAAGAAAAATAAGATGCATAAAGGATAAACATCACATGCAATCAATATAAGTGATATGATAATCTTGTGCTTGTGATCTCCATCTCCGAAGCACCGTCATGATCACCATCGTCACCGGCGCGACACCTTGATCTTCATCGTAGCATCGTTGTCGTTTCGCCACCTATTGCTTCTACGACTATCGCTACCTCTTGGTAATAAAGTAAAGCAATTACAGCGCGATCGCATTGCATACAATAAAGCGACAACCATATGGCTCCTGCAAGTTGCCGATAACTTTGTTACAAAACATGATCATCTCATACAATAAAATATAGCATCATGTCTTGACCATATCACATCACAACATGCCCTGCAAAAACAAGTTAGATGTCCTCTACTTTGTTGTTGCAAAATTTTACGTGGCTGCTACGGGCTGAGCAAGAACCGTTCTTACCTACGCATCAAAACCACAACGATAGTTCGTCAAGTTAGTGTTGTTTTGACCTTCTCAAGGACCGGGCGTAGCCACACTCAGTTCAATTAAAGTTGGAGAAACTGACACCTGCCAGCCACCTATGTGCAAAGCACGTCGGTAGAACCAGTCTCACGTAAGCGTACGCGTAATGTCGGTCCGGGCCGCTTCATCCAACAATACCGCCGAACCAAAGTATGACATGTTGGTAAGCAGTATGACTTGTAACGCCCACAACTCACTTGTGTTCTACTCGTGCATATAACATCTACGCATAAAACCAGGCTCGGATGCCACTGTTGGGGAACGTAGTAATTTCAAAAAAATTCCTACGCACACGCAAGATCATGGTGATGCATAGCAACGAGAGGGGAGAGTGTTGTCCACGTACCCTCGTAGACCGAAAGAAGAAGCGTTAGCACAACGCGGTTGATGTAGTCGTACGTCTTCACGATCCGACCGATCAAGTACCGAACGTACGGCACCTCCGAGTTCAGCACACGTTCAACTCGATGACGTCCCACGAACTCCGATCCGGCAGAGCTTTGCGGGAGAGTTCCGTCAGCACGATGGCGTGATGACGGTGTCGATGATGCTACCGATGTAGGGCTTCGCCTAAGCAGCGCTACGATATTACCGAGGTGGAATATGGTGGAGGGGGGCACCGCACGCGGCTAAGAGATCAAGAGATCAATTGTTGTGTCTAGAGGTGCCCCCTTGCCCCCGTATGTAAAGGATCAAGAGGGAGGGGGCAGCCGGCCAGGAGGAGGCGCGCCAGGGAGGATTCCTACTCCCACCGGGAGTAGGACTCCCTTCTTTTCCTAGTTGGAGTACGAGGGGAAAGGAAGGGAGAGAGGAGAGGAAGGAAAGGGGGGCGCCCTCCCTCCTTATCCTATTCGGACTAGAGGGGAAGGGGGCGCGCGGCCATCCCTGGCCGCCCCTCCTCTTCTCCACTTAGGGCCCATGAGGCCCATTAACCCCCGGGGGTTCCGATAACCCCCCGGTACTCCGGTAGATGCCCGAAACCACCCGAAAGCATTCCGGTGTCCGAACTATTGGGGAACGTAGTAATTTCAAAAAAATTCCTACGCACACGCAAGATCATGGTGATGCATAGCAATGAGAGGGGAGACTATGTCCACGCACCCTAGTAGACCGTAAGCGGAAGCGTTAGCACAACGCGGTTGATGTAGTCGTACGTCTTCACGATCCGACCGATCAAGTACCGAACGCATGGCACCTCCGAGTTCAGCACACGTTCAGCTCGATGACATCCCTCGAACTCCGATCCAGCCGAGCTTTGAGGGAGAGTTCCATCAGCACGACGGCGTGGTGACGACGATGATGTTCTACCGACGCAGGGCTTCGCCTAAGCACCGCTATGATATTATCGAGGCGGAATATGGTGCAGGGGGGCACCGCACACGGCTAATAGATCTCAAGGATCAATTGTTGTGTCTATGGGGTGCCCCCCTGCCCCTGTATATACAGGAGCAATGGGGAGGCGGACCGCCTAGGAAGAGGGTGCGCCAAGGGGGGAGTCCTACTCCCACTGGGAGTAGGACTCCTCCTTTCCTTGTTGGAGTAGGAGAGAAGGAAAGAGGGGGAGAGAAAGAAGGAAAAGGGGGCTACACCCCTTGTCCAATTCGGACCAGGTGGGGGGCACACGCCTCCTTCCTTTTGGCCTCTCCCCTCTATTCCCGTATGGCCCAATAAGGCCCACATACTCCCCGGCGAATTCCCGTAACTCTTCGGTACTCCGAAAAATACCCGAATCACTCGGAACCTTTCCGAAGTCCGAATATAGTAGTCCAATATATCGATCTTTACGTCACAACCATTTCGAGACTCCTTGTCAAGTCCTCGATCTCATACGGGACTCCTAACTACCTTCGGTACATCAAAACACATAAACTCATAATATAACCGTCATCGAACTTTAAGCATGCGGACCCTACGGGTTCGAGAACTATGTAGACATGACCGAGACACGTCTCCGGTCAATAACCAATAGCGGAACCTGGATGCTCATATTGGCTCCCACATATTCTACGAAGATCTTTATCGGTCAAACCTCATAACAACATATGTTTGTTTCCTTTGTCATCGGTATATTACTTGTCCGAGATTCGATCGTCGGTATCTCAATACCTAGTTCAATCTCGTTACCGGCAAGTCTCTTTACTCATTATGTAATACATCATCTCGCAACTAACTCATTAGTCACATTGCTTGCAAGGCTTATAGTGATGTGCATTACCGAGAGGGCCCAGAGATACCTCTCCGACAATCGGAGTGACAAATCCTAATCTCGTAATACGTCAATTCAACAAGTACCTTCGGAAACACCTGTAGAGCACCTTTATAATCACTCAGTTACGTTGTGACGTTTGGTTGCACACAAAGTGTTCCTCCGGTAAACGGGAGTTGCATAATCTCATAGTCATAGGAACATGTTTAAGTCATGAAGAAAGCAAAAGTAACATACTAAACGATCAAGTGCTAAGCTAACGGAATGGGTCAAGTCAATCACATCATTCTCCAATGATATGATCCCGTTAATCAAATGACAACTCATGTCTATGGCTAGGAAACTTAACCATCTTTGATTCAACGAGCTAGACAAGTAAAGGCATACTAGTCACATTATGTTTCTCTATGTATCCACACATGTACTAAGTTTCCGGTTAATACAATTCTAGCATGAATAATAAACATTTATCATGAAATAAGGAAATAAATAATTACTTTATTATTGCCTCCAGGGCATATTTCCTTCACGAACATAGTCATCCAATATATTGATCTTTACATCTCGACCATTTCGAGACTCCTCGTCATGTCCATGATCATATCTCGTACTTCAAACTACCTTCGGTACATCAAAACACAAAAACTTATAATACCGATCGTCACCGAACTTTAAGCGTGAGAACCCTACGGGTTCGAGAACTATGTAGACATGACCAAGACATGTCTCCGGTCAATAACCAATAGCGGAACCTGGATGCTCATATTGACTCCAACATATTATACGAAGATCTTTATCGGTGACTAAAAGTATCTTCATAATCTATACCATATCTTTGTTTAAAGCCCTTTGCTACTAATATTGCCTTGTATCTGTCAATTTGACCATCTGCCTTTCTCTTAATCCTATAGACCCACCTACAATCAATAATATTTTTATTTCTTGTTGGTGGAATTAGGTGCCAAGTTTTATTTCAAATAAGAGCATCATACTCATCATTCATAGCCATTTTCCATTTTTTGTCATTTAAAGCTTCCTGCAAATTTCTTGGCTCACCAGTGATTGTCAATCCTCCAAAACGAGGTTTTAACTTGTCATAGCTGACTGTACCGTCTGTACGTACTTGAGGTTTCACAATACCATGTTGTGATCTGGTTACTTGGGTTGGCACACCAGATGCTGCAGCAGGGGGTGCGACCGACGATCTCGTAGAGGAGGGAGCAGTGGCACGGGATCCCGTGACAGATCCATTGTCAGCGCCAGAGGATCGCGCGTCTTGTCGTTCAGGAACCGCGCCAGACGCGCCACACGCCGCTTCTGCATGGGGTTCATCCACGTGACAGCCAGCGAGGGGAGACGATTGCCGCGCGAGTTCATGTGGCCCACCCTGCGCAACGTGTCCTCCAGCTACTGGCCCGCCAGGGGACACAGGATGCTGCGGGCCAGCCCGCGACGCGCGGTGCTCCCTGGGTGGAGTTGGCAAGCCCGAGGCAGATTCGTTGCCTGGGCCGCCTGCGCCTTCTGCTGCTGCGCTGTCTACGCATGTCGCTACATCGGGATCGGTTGCCGCAGCACCTGGATCCTCCTCGTGCTCTCGGCGCCATCTTTGTCTTGTTCTGACTGCATAAAATGACGAATAATAGCTGGATTTTCTCCAGAATTAGTACAAAAATTAGTCTGTTGATCAACTACAAGTTCACCATCGTGATGAATAGATTCAGAGAGAGATATTTCAGGAAGCAACAATACTTCCGAACGAAGAGGGGTGCCTGCATTCGGGTTTAAGGATGCAAAGGGAAAAATTGTCTCATCGAATATGACATCACGGGATATATAAACGCGTCCGGCAGCAACATCTAGGCACTTAAAACCTTTGTGAAGGTTGCTGTATCCAAGGAATACACACTGTTCAGAACGAAAAGCTAATTTTTTGGAATTGTATGGACGGAGATTTGGCCAACAGGCACATCCAAAAACACGAAGTGAATGATAATTTGGTTTCTCTTGAAACAAACGAGCTAATGGAGTTTCAAAATTAATCACTTTGCTGGGGGTGCGGTTTATCAGATATGTGGCTAACAGAAAAGCTTCATCGCAGAATTTCGAGGGCATAGAAGCATGAGCTAAGAGGGACAAGAGACATGGTGAGTAATTCCTAATTGGCGAAAGAAGGAATTAAGGCGCTCATACTCGCCACCCCAATCTGTTTGCATAGTTGTGATGATTTTCTTATTGAATAACCTTTCAACAAGAGTTTGAAACTCATGAAAAACTTTGAACACTTCAGTTCGGTGTTTAAGGAGATATATCCATGTGAATTTACTGTAAATCATCAATAAATGAGACGTAATAGTTTTTCTTATTGATAGAATCACGAGCAGGCCCACATACATCGGAAAAAACTTGCTCTAAAGGAGCTTTGGGAATACTCAACGAACTAGGGTAAGGAAGTTGGTGACTTTTGCCCATTTGGCATGCATCACAAACACCTTCTTTATTCAACTCACTACTTGAGAAAGGAATGTTGTTTTGGCTAAGGGCATAACGCACTATGGTGGATGAAGGGTGTCCTAGCCGGCTCTGCCACCTCTCGGTGGGCAGTTTATTGCCGCCAAAAACTTGCTTGCTTAAACTCAAAGGAGACGATGAAAGGGGGTAGAGACCACGTCTACATCTGCCCCGAAGAAGGGTTTTCCTCGCTCCATGTTCCTTAACAAAAAAGAAATTTGGGTGAACGTCGAGATAGGTGTGATTACCAGTGGACAAACGATGAGAGGAAATTAGATTTTTGGTGGCATCAGGTACATGCGAGATGTCTTTTAGATGAAGATCGCGAGTTGGAGTACGAAAGTAGATTGACCAATATGACTAATTTCCATACCTTCTCCGTTTGAAGTGTGGACTTGTTCATTGCCATTGTAATTGTTGCGGACCGTCAGCTTGTCAAGCTCGCTGGTGATGTGATCGGTAGCCCCTGTATCAAGGTACAAATTTGTGTCCACTCCATAGGAAGAACTGGTGGCCGACCCTGCGCTCTTGTCATTCTTGGTGAAGGAGATGTCGAAGCGGCGATAGCATTCGAGGGCGGTGTGGTTTTGCCTCTTGCAGATCTGGCAGGTGACTTCATGAAGATCATCAACCCCTCCGTTGCCGTTGCCGTTGTCGCGACCTCCATTGCCGCGGCCACCGCCTCCATTGCCACGGCCTCTGTTGCCGCGTCCACCTCCTCCGTTGCCTCGACCACCATTGTCGCGGCCACCTCCACCTCGGCCGAAACCACGACCACGGGAGACGGCGTTGGACGAGGACTAGGAGGAGTGGTTGCCACCTTCGAACATAGCAAGGTGTTTCTCAAACCAATCAACTGAGAGTAGAGTTCTGCTACCTTGATCGGTTTCGTCCTCGCAGCACAGATGGAAGAGACAAACGAGATGTAGTCGTAGTCTAGTCCAGCGAGGATGTAGGAGACCATGTCATCATCGTTGAGCGGCTTTCCTACTGAATCCATCTCGTCGCCCAGCGCCTTCATGCGCCCGATGTAGTCGGCGATGGTCGTGGTGCCCTTTTTGGTGTTGGAGAGGGCGATCCGCATGTTGACGATGTTGGCCTGCGTCTGGGAGAGGAACATCTCCCTGATGGCGGTCCATGCTGCTGCGGCCTTGGTGCAGTGGGCGACCTGGATCATCACAGGGGCTGAGGTCGAGTTGAAGATGAAGCTCAACACCTGAGAGTCTTGCGCCAGTGCAATGAGATGCGCCGGGTTGGGCACATCGGTTGGCTTGCCATCCTTGTCAGCAAGCTTGGGCTTCGGGAATGGATGATCGGGGTTGAGGTGGTCGATCAGCTGCGCTCCTCGGATGGTGGCTAGGGCTTGCGCGCGCCACACCAGGTAATTTCCCCGGTGAAGCTTGTCAGCGATGGGAATGAGAGGAAAGGCGGCGGTGGCGGCGCTGGAGCTAGCCATATCTAGGGTTGGATGTTGAAGAGAAAGTAGGCTCTGATACCATGAAAGAATTGGTTGAAGCGTATTGCCTCTGGCAGGGACGCGCTGCGTGTTATATAGGCATCAATAGGTTACAGGGTTTGGCGGTTCGGTAGAACTGGATTGATCCTCAAGAAAGGCTATACAAGATGAGGATAAATCCTAACTACCTAACCACCTGATTACAATCAACTCACGCAACACCAGATCCTACCAGAAGTATATACGGCTTATAACTATACCGTATATACATGTACAAACCATACGAGCGGATAGTCAAAAATTAAAGAGCTGGATGTATGTTTTTTATTGTTCGCAAGTCAAAAAAAGAGAGATATTTGACTGCTCGCTAATCCTTTTTTCTTTTTGCGGCAGACTGTTCGCTAATCCTTTGCAGCACCCTTTCACCCACGTACATCGTTGGATATACGCGCAGGACACACGGAGGCGGAGGAATAAGATGGCGACGGCAGATGATTCCACCCGCCACCAACCCAAGGGCAAACTTCGTTCACAGTTTATCATCCAAAAGAAAGCCATCCTTTTCCTGGTCAAACCAAATGTTCGTCTTGCATTGAGAAGAGAACCGACGTAATATTAAAATCGATTGATTCATTCCTATATGTATACAAGCATCATGGTACTGGTACACTGGTATTGCTACAACTACCTCGCTACGATTTCCACGGCCGTATAAACTGCTTTTACAGAGTTGATTCAGTCTCACACGGAGAAGAAGAAAATTTCAGAGAAACAAAAGCTACAAAGATGCTGTCTAATCGCTGCAAAAATGTTGTCAAGCAGGCCCTTCTAAAGGACTGGGGCACCATGTTGTATCATTTATTTGCGAGAATTTAGCTTTCATCTGCTATTTGTCGGGGGCTGACCCCTTGTAATTTTTCTTTTTCTTCACCCTATGTAACTACGTGAATGTTGTCATCTCTCCCTGGCTAATATAAGTTCAGGCTGGCGTAAACCCGCCGTAGTTCCCCGTCAAAAAAAAAAGCTACAGAAGCAGCAAAGGACTTCAGGCGACTGCGACGGCTCCGGAGGCCGGCGCCGGCGAGGGCTGCAGGCGCGAGTTGAAGTTCCGGTACCGGAAGGCGGTGTCCTCTGCTTTCACGCCGTCGTCACTGCCGCTGCCGCCGTTGTCAAAGTTGAGCGCGTAGCTGAGCGGATCGTACCTAAACTCCTCGGCGGCCGCCACGCGCCGCCTCCACCTGGTCCTGCCCCCGCTTTGCTGCCTCTCCCCGCCGCTGCCCGGCGAGCCGAAGCAGCCGCACACGGTGGTCCGCAGCTTGTGGCGCAGCGAAGGCGGCGAGTACGGCGAAGTGGATGACTCCACAGCGTCCATGGAATCTGCCTCTGTCTTGGTGCTAGTGTGCTTCAGCTGGTACAAGCTAGAGACGGATGTGGGTTGTCAGAGTTCTGGCGTGCGTGTGAGTGTGCTCTGCTGCTGGAGAAGGGAGGCGGAGGCGGGCGGGACTAAAGGCATGTACAATGGTTCTATCTTAGCAATGCCACGTAGGATAAATGATGAGGTGGAGGATAGAAAAATCATAAAAGAAAGCTTGTCTTCTCTTAATTAAGAGAAGGCAAAAGATGATCCCTTAGCACAATATGTCTCACCATGTTTTTAGGAATAACTAGTTATTGAAGATAAGGCTAAGAGATGACCCATTGTAGACATCTTTTTTTGTCATCTCTAATATACATGTAAGACTTAGGATAAGACTATCTTATCAACCATTGTACATGCCCTAAACAAGAGGGGCCGAAAAAGACGGATAAGGACAGGGGCCGGCGACGGCGTGAAGGGCAAGAGACGCGCACATGGCGAAGCAAGCAAGCCAAGCTATCGCCGTAGCACGCGTGCGGTTAGACGTGAGGGTGTTCTCGGGATTTCGCGTGTCTCGGGGTTCCGGAGCCGTTGGGACGAGAGGAAGGAGCGAGGAGGGCGATGGCAACGGTCGGTCCTCTTGCAAGCTGTCACAGTGCATGTCCAGAGAGAGACAGCTGACCGTGGCAGTAACCGTATCACTGGTAGCTTAGCTGCAAATGGAACTCAAAACTTGGTTCCTGCAGGCTTTGGTTTTCTTTTGTGTACCATGATTGGCCCTTGTTGTCTTTCAAGTGTCAAACAGCTGCTACCTTTTACCCTTTTGGAGATCAACATCTGATGCTCACGCGGACGTACGCTGTGGCTCCATTTACGCACTCTGTTCGCATCATACTACAGAAAAAGAGCATGATAAAAAGCATTGACACGGTCGAATCGATGGATGTGAAGGCCGGCCGAATCGGATGCCAAACCTCCGGGCAGGGTGAAAGGTTTCGTGTCGTTCGGCCCGCGCTGACGGACGGACAGGATCGAGGCGAGGTTCTGCGTCAGAGCATCTCCACTAGTTTGCCCCTTAAGGAGGCTTTTTTTTCGCCGCTTGGAGGGCTGCCGGCGAAAATTTTAGCCTAGGGGGGGCAAATTTTTCCACTCGTTGAGCCCCTCATGAGCAGTGGTCGCAGTCGGAGCCGCCGCGGAGCGCGTCGAGGCGGCGAGGCTCAGGTCGCCGAGGGTGGACACGGAGCCGGTGTGGATATGGCGAACGGGGAGAAGGGGGACCTGGTCTTGGGCGTCTCCGGGCGGCGCTGGCCGCCAAGGAGAGGAGCCGGAAGGCCGCAGACGACCTCGCTGCCGCGCTCTCTGCCGGCACCATGGAGGGCAAGCAGGTGAAGGCCCAAGCCGACCGCGCGCCAACGCCGAGGCCGGCCAGCTCGAGGGCCTTCTACGAGCCACCGAGGCGGACTTGTGGTCGGCCACCAAGAAGCTCGACGGCATCATGGCTGACTGGAACGAGGCCACGGCCGCTTGGCGCGCCAGGGAGAAGGCGATGTACGCACGCGGACGCGCGGCCGAGGAGGACGCCATCGAGCTCGCCGAGATGCACCACGCGGTCGACAACGACAACGACGACTTGCGGCGCGTGCTCGAGCGGGCAGTGGAGGAGGCCAACGCAGCCAGCGAGTTGCTCGAGTTCGCCAGCGGCGAGAACTCCAAGCTACGCGGCGCCGTCGTCGAGAAACTGGATGTTATGGAGTCCCTGAGGCTGGAGAACGAGTAGCGCGTCGACGGCCAACCTGATGGCGCCGACGGCCTCCCCGGACGGCTAGAGGCGCTAGAGGGATTCGGGGCTGGTCTTCGCCCTCGCCCTAGGCTTGCGCTTCCTGAACCAGCGCGCCGGTGTGCCGCACCCGGCCAAGCCCTCACGCCGGCGAGCCTGCGGAGCATCCGCCCCAGGAGACCTCGTCGAGCACGCCGGACGCCGACCACGCGCGAACAAGCTGGACGCCGGACTCCGCCGGCGCCGCTCCGCCCCGCGGCTCCGCGCTCTGCGCTTGAGAGAGAAGCATGGGAGAGGAGAGAGGAAAAGAGAGGAGAGAGGGTGAGGCACGTGGGTGGGTCCCAGATGAAAAAAGAGGAGAGATGTTGTGGGAGGCTGACGGTAGGCCAACCGCAAGAAAAAGGACTCGCCAGCACGCCCAGCTGCCCCTCAGAGAGCTGGGTTTGGGATGGGTTTGCCGGCATCATTTTTCTCCAAATCTGGCAAAAAGTAAGGCATTGGAGGCGTGAATGGAAGAAGTTTTTACTGCTGGCGCCTAGAAAGTGGCTGTGGTGGAGATCTTAGAACATCTCCAGCCGTTGGCCCCTCAGGAGGGGCTAAAAATCGCCAACTGGGGGGGTACCGGCGCTAAACCGTGAGCTGGGGGCGTGATGCACCCAGTCGCGGCGCCCACGTTTTTTTGACAAACATAAATTCGGCGCAAACACGGCACAAATTCAATGCAAACTTCGGAGAGTTCGTTCAAATTTAAACATATTTTACAAGAAAATAAAAAAAACTACTAGGGGCTGCTCCTCGCCGTCTCCGTCGCCGCTCGTCGCCGTCTCCCTCGCCGCTCATCGCCGCCCGCTGCCCGCCCTTGCGGTTCTACATGCCAAGGAGGATGTAGAACCGCGTGTAGTCGTCGTCGTCGTCATCGCCGCGTCCGCCGCCGCCGTCCCTACTGCAACCCTCCCCCGGTTGGCACGGCGGGTTGGACGGTCCGGGGCATCCTCCTCGTCATCGTCGCTGTCAAGGATCACGACGCCGTCCTCGTCCTCGCGCCCATGTTTGCGGGCTTCTATCTCCTCCAGGGCCCGGCGCTGCCGGACCATCTCGTCGCGGAGGTAGTCGTCCCGCGCCCATTGTAGGGCGTCCTCGTCGGAGAAGCCGCGCCGGGCTATCTCCTCGTACTCCGGCGGGAGGACGGGCTCCGGCTTGGGATCGACGAGAACGAAGCGGCCGGAGGGGGGGTGTGGAGTCGCCGATGCGGACGCCGGAGCTGCTGAGGGTGTGCGCTCTGACAGGCATGTCCTGGGGCTTCGGTTTGACGGGGCGGAGGCAGGGAGAGTGCTGCGTCTTGAGCTAGCGTTGGTTTTCCCCGAAGAGGAGAGGGTGATGCAGCAAGTGTAGCGTAAGTATTTCTCTCAGTTTTTGAGAACCAAGGTATCAATCCAATAGGAGGCTCCTCCAAAGTCCCACGCGCCTACACAAACAAACTGAGAACTCGCAACCAACGCAATAAAGGGGTTGTCAATCCGTTCACGGCCACTTGCGAAAGTGAGATCTGATAGAGATAGTATGATAAGATAAAATATATTTTTGGTATTTTTATGATATAGATGCAAGAAAGTAAAGATGCAAATAAAAGTAGATTGAAAGCAAATATGATAAGAGATAGACCCGGGGCCAAAGGTTTCACTAGAGACTTCTCTCGAGAGCATAAGTATTACGGTGGGTGAACAAATTACTGTCGAGCAATTGATAGAAAAGCGAATAATTATGACGTTATCTAGGCATGATCATGTATATAGGCATCACATCCATAACAAGTAGACCGACTCCTGCCTGCATCTACTACTATTACTCCACACATCGACCGACTCCTGCCTGCATCTAGAGTATTAAGTTCATAAGAACAGAGCAACGCATTAAGCAAGATGATATGATGTAGAGGGATAAACTCATGCACTATAATGTAAACCCCATCTTGTTATCCTCGATGGCAGCAATACAATACGTATCTTGCAACCCTTTTTGTCACTGGGTAAGAACACCGCAAGATTGAACCCAAAACTAAGCACTTCTCCCATGGCAAGAAAGATCAATCTAGTAGGCCAAACCAAGGCGATAATTCGAAGAGACATGCAAAGATAACTTAATCATACATAAAAGAATTCAGAGAAGATTCAATTAATATCCATAGATAAATCTGATCATAAACCGCAATTCATCGGATCTCGACAAACACACCGCAAAAAGAGATTACAGCGAATAGATCTTCACAAGAGAGGGGGAGAACATTGTATTGAGATCCAGAAAGAGAGAAGAAGCCATTTAGCTAATAATTATGGACCCGTAGGTCTGTGGTAAACTACTCACAACTCATAGGAGGAGCAAGGATGTTGATGTAGAGGCCCTCCGTGGTCGATTCCCCCTCCGGCAGAGTGCCGGTGAAGGCTCCAAGATAGGATCTCATGAATACAGGAGGTTACGGTGGTGGAAATTATGTTTCGTGGTGCCCCTGGATGTTTTCGAGGTCCGTAGGTATATATAGGAGGAAGAGGTACGTCGGTGGACGCCCGAGGGGCCCACGAGACAGGGGCACGCCTTACAGGGGGGGGGGCTCCTATCTCGTGGAGGCTCCGGCTGTTTCTTGACTTGCACTCCAAGCTCTCCGGATCTTGTTCGTTCCAAAAATCACGTTCCCGAAGGTTTCATTCCGTTTGGACTCCGTTTGATATTCCTTTTCTTCGAAATACTGAAATAGGCAAAAAAAAACAGCAATATGGGCTTGGCCTCCGGTTAGTAGGTTAGTCCCAAAAATGCTAATAATGTATAAAATAAAGCTCAGAAACATCCAAAACAGGTAATATAATAGCATGGAACAATCAAAAATTATAGATACGTTGGAGACGTAGCAGAGAGCCGAACGAACTGCCGGACGAGGAGGAGGACGCCCCGGGACGCTCCATGCGCCTCAGCGTCCACGAGCTCCCACGCCGGCGAGAAAAGGATGGGGGAGCGGGGTACTCGAGGCGCGGCGTGTTGCCGCCCTCGATGTACTCGAGGACGGCCTCCAACGTGCGGCCGGGCACGCCCCACCACCGGCGCCGGCACTCGGAGTTGAGCCTGCCGGAGGGCTCGATGCCGTTCGTCGCCTCGAGCTGTTCGGCGTGGCGGCGGCGAAAGTAGGGCTTCCAGAGCGGGCTGTCGGGGGTGTACCGCGGGCCTTCCCTTGCCGCCCGCGGCAGGGACGCGCGGATACGTGCGATCTCCGCACGCCTCGCCGCCCCTGTGGGCGGTGGTGGCACCGGCACGCCGCCGGCGCTGATCCTCCACGCCCTGGGCACCCGCATGTCCGGCAGGATAGGGTACTCGGCCTCGAAAAGGAGGCGAGCCTCGTCCTCGTGAAGATGGCGGCGGCCGAAGCCGTTCGCCGCCGCGCCGTCGCCTGGGAAGCGCTCGGCCATTCTTCTGAACTAGAGACGGCGAGAGGAGGGGAGGGAGGAAGGGGGAGAAATGGGCGCGTCGGCGTTGGATGATCTGTGCGTGTCTCCGGCACGCTGGGGTCGGCTTATATAGGCCGAGGCGCCGCGTAGTGCGCGTGGCCGCCGCGTTACGCGTGGCGGGCGAGGGGACGCGCGTCGCCCAGCCTTCACTGCGCCGTCCGTGAGGCATCAATGGAGGCTGACCGGCGTGGCAGCGCGCGCAGCTTTGGCATTGATTCATCGCGGAAAACGAGGCGATGAGGACAACGAAGCGGCGAGAAGAGAGGCGAGTCGCTGGCAATAGGGGCCCGTGGCTCTTCGCGCCAAAAACGATTCGTCTGGCGCCCCCGAGCGCCCCCAGCGCGCCGGGTTCGGATTGGGTCCGTCGGCGCCAATTTCGGCCCGAGCCGGCGAAAACTGGGCGTTTGGGGACGCGACTGGACCGATTTTTTTACGCCGAGGCTTCGTTGGGGGCGCGGCTGGATATACTCTTAGGGGACGGGTGGAGATGCTCTCAGCCTTTATAATTCCTGTGACAGCGACGGCGGCTCTGCTAGAGTGAGCGCTCGGCTCGGTCAAAAACGTGCAGCCCGCAGGAGCAGCAAAATATCCTGCCTCAATCTCCGTGAAAGCGGCGTTGTTTTGGTTTCGCTGCCCTGCTCTCGACGTAGCCTGCGGAAGCGACCAACACAAAACGCACGGCACGGCATGGAACACAAAACGCACGACACATGTCCCAGCCGGTAGCAATTGGGGTATGGAACACGCACGGAGTAGTCTCTACTCCTAATGTCTCAGTTGGTAGGTCGCGTTTCGGGTTTTATTTTCGTCTCACCTCATCCGGTCTTTTTTGGTACTTCTTTGGTACTTCCTCCCACCTCCCACCCGTTTTATTTCGCTGGTTTTTTTTCGTTCCTCCCCCACCCCACTGGTTTAATTTCGCGTCACCCTTTCACACAACGAAAAAAATCTTAACGGATCATAACTTTCCATGCTGGTGCAAGTTATTTTTAGTAATGTTTTTATGTGAAAGAATCAATCACGATCAATCTCTAAATATCAAATCTAAATTAATTAACCTTACCTTAAAATGCTCAATCACATTAATTAGGAAACAAAATAACCGATTTTAAGAAAATATCTACTCTTAATGGAGGGTATTACATACCAAACATAGGTACATCATTAGCTCGCTTCTTTCCCTTCTCTTCCCTTCGTCCCTCAGTCCCATGCTCGTGGCGCTGAAGTGGCATCGATAGGCGATGGCGGCGAGGAAAGCACGTGGCAGCCCCTGAAGCACGACCACGACTGCACCTCGGGTCTGCCGTCTCCCAAGATATGGGTGAGTTCTCGTGATGCCCACCCTAAACCCTCACGTCCTACAAATTCCTCAACCTCTACTATCTCGATTTCGTCCATGCTCTGATCCAAATGGCGATGCAGCTCCGGCCGATTGACAATGGAGGTTTGCCATCCTTCCTCTCAGCACCCACTCCTGGAGGAACGACACGCCATGCCGATCGAACCCGGTCGAGATCACTCACCAAGATTGCTATTCGGAAGTTTTTTGTCAAAAAGTGAAGAGTGGGACGGGATCTGCACTTTTGTTAATATCTCTACTCCTAATGTCTCAGTTGGTAGGTCGCGTTCCGGGTTTTATTTTCGTCCCACCTCATCCGGTCTTTTTTGGTACTTCTTTGGTACTTGCTCCCACCTCCCGCTCAGTCGAGACGGTTTATTTTCGTACTCCCTCCCACCTCCCAGGTATTTCCCTCCACGCAAAAAAAATCGAACCAACCAATCTCTACTCCTAATGGAGCAGTTGGTAGTCTTCGCCGGTCAATTTTCGTCCCACCACTTTCGTCCGGTTTTTTTCGTAGGTTAACTGTCGTAGATTTTTTTCGTCGCCTCCCCCACTTCATCGGTTTATTTTCACTTCACCCTCTCACACAACGAAAAAAACTGAACGGATCAGAACTTTCCATACTGACGCAAATTATTTAGTAATGTCTTTATGTAAAAGAATCAATCACAATCAATCTCTAAAGATCAAATCTAAATTAATTAATCTCCATAACGTTTGTTTCCTTTCGAATCACGTCCATAACTTTCCTTCCTTGTTTGGGTAGAAACTGTTTGGTAGCAGAGATTAGGAAGCTTCCTATGAGTGTAGTAATAGGAAGTATTCTTTTTCTTAATGATTCGTTTCCATGCATGATGATAGTAAATTATGCCAACATTCACCACTATTTATCAATGTCATCAATCGTATCCATTTCTACCAGTTTTAAGTGAATCTGCTCGCTATGTCTTTTTTAAGGGGATCCGCTCGCTAAGTCGTCGTCGCATGTTATTTTCACAAACAATCTCTACTCCTAATGGAGCAGTTGGTAGCCTCATACAGTTTATTTTTGTCCTCCTCCCACTCCCCTGGTTTTTTTTCATCCTCTCTCCCACCTCCCAATTTTGTTGGTTTTTTTCGTCGGTTTTTACTCGCCCCCTCCCACCTTCCAATTTCGTCCGGTTTTTATTCGTCCCACCTCCCACCACTCGTACTGGTTCTTTTTCTCTCCACTCTTTCCTTGCAAACTAATAATTTTCTAACATACAAAAGATCACGAATCTATCTTTCCTTACCCGAACCAATCGCGCCCTACATCAGTGCATTTCTTTATTAAGAAAACTAACACGTAAATCTTAACGCATTGCAAACAAATCCCGTTATGGACCTAATTGATTTATTATGGAATCTATACGTGGTCGCATTGGTTCTTTTTCTCTCCACTCTTTCCTTTCAAACCACTAATTTCCTAACATACAAAAGATCACGAATCTCTCTTTCCTTATCCGAATCAATCGATCCCGACATCAGTGCATTTCTTTATTAAGAAAACTAACACGTAAATCTTAACGCATTGTAAAGAAATTCCGTTATGGACCTAATTAATTTATTATAGAATCTGTACGTGGTCGCATCTCTCCCCTTGTGAAAAAATCGCATCCATCTCCCGTTAAAAAGGAAAAGAGAACATGAACGATCAATCCCACACCCTGCATCTCAATAGCAAAAAATCGCCCCCGCCTCTGCTACTGCGCCTCGCCGTGTGCCCGTGTGCTCTTCCTGCATGAAGTATGGGAGGTTTTTTCGTCCCACCTCCCATGGTTTTTTTTGGTACCTCCTCCCACCTTCGCTGGGTTTTTTCGTAGATTTTTTTCATCCCCTTCCCCCACTTCATCGGTTTATTTTCGCGTCACCCTCTCACACAACGAAAGAAATCTGAACATATCAGAACTTTCCATACTGGCGCAAGTTATTTAGTAATGTAGAATCAATCACGAACAATCTCTAAAGATCAAATCTAAATTAATTAACCTTACCTTAAATCGCTCAATCACATTAATTAGAAAACAAATAATTGATTTTCAGAAAAAATCGCTCAATCACATTAACCTTACCTTAACTCATGGATGGTAATCAATCTCCAAACAAAGGAAACAATACATCGAGGGAGCGATAAATAAACTCCCTTTCTTATGACATGTATATGATCTTCCCTTCTGTGATGCCCCTGATTCAATCGTACACTAATCATGCACACAAATGTGTACGATCAAGATCAGGGACTCACGGGAAGATATCACAACACAACTCTAAAACATAAATAAGTCATACAAGCATCATAATACAAGCCAGGAGCCTCGAGGGCTCGAATACAAGTGCTCGATCATAGACGAGTCAGCGGAAGCAACAATATCTGAGTACAGACATAAGTTAAGCAAGTTTGCCTTAAGAAGGCTAGCACAAACTGGGATACAGATCGAAAGAGGCGCAGGCCTCCTGCCTGGGATCCTCCTAACTACTCCTGGTCGTTGTCAGCGGGCTGCACGTAGTAGTAAGCACCTCCGGTGTAGTAGGAGTCGTCGTCGACGGGGGCGTCTGGCTCCTGGACTCCAGTATCTGGTTGCGACAACCAGAAAGAAAGGAAAGGGGGAAAAGGGGGGAGAAAGCAACCGTGAGTACTCATCCAAAGTACTCGCAAGCAAGGAACTACACTACATATGCATGGGTATATGTGTAAAGAGGCAATATCGGTGGACTAAACTGCAGAATGCCAGAATAAGAGGGGGATAGCTAGTCCTACCGAAGACTACGCTTCTGGCAGCCTCCGTCTTGCAGCATGTAGAAGAGAGTAGATTGAAGTCCTCCAAGTAGCATCTCCAAGTAGTATCTCCAAGTAGCATCTCCAATAGCATCGCATAGCATAATCCTACCCGGCGATCCTCCCCTCGTCGCCCTGTGGAAAAGCGATCACTGGGTTGTCTGTGGAACTTGGAAGGGTGTGTTTTATTAAGTATCCGGTTCTAGTTGTCATAAGGTCAAGGTACAACTCCAAGTCGTCCTGTTACCGAAGATCACGGCTATTCGAATAGATTAACTTCCCTGCAGGGGTGCACCACATAACCCAACACGCTCGATCCCATTTGGCCGGACACACTTTCCTAGGTCATGCCCGGCCTCGGAAGATCAACACGTCGCAGCCCCACCTAGGCACAACAGAGAGGCCAGCACGCCGGTCTAAACCTAAACGCACAGGGGTCTGGGCCCATCGCCCTTAGCACACCTGCACGTGCGAGGGCGGCCGAAAGCAGAACTAGCCCCCTTAATACAAGAGCAGGCTTACGTTCCAATCCGGTGCGCGCCGCTCAGTCGCTGGCGTCACAAAGGCTTCGGCTGATACCACGACGCCGGGATACCCATAACTACTCCCGCGTAGATGGTTAGTGCGTATAGACCAAATGGCCAGACTCAGATCAAATACAAAGATCTCGTTAAGCGTGTTAAGTATCCGCGAACGCCGACCAGGGCCAGGCCCACCTCTCTCCTAGGCGGTCTCAACCTGCCATGTCGCTCCGCCACAAAGTAACAGTCGGGGGCTGTCGGGAACCCAGGCCCACCTCTACCGGGATGGAGCCACCTGTCCTTTCAGCCCCCTCATCAGAATCACTTGCGGGTACTCATCGAGCTGACCCGACTTTAGTCACCATCTGTACAGTATGTATGTATGTATAGTATATACCCGTGATCACCCCCGAGTGATCACGGCCCAATAGTATAGCAAGGCAGACTGACAAGAATGTAGGGCCAATGATGATAAACTAGCATCCTATACTAGGTATTTAGGATTGCAGGTAAGGTATCAACAGATGTAGCAACAATGTCAGGCTATGCATCAGAATAGGATTAACGGAAAGCAGTAACATGCTACACTACTCTAATGCAAGCAGTATAGAGGAGAATAGGCGATATCTGGTGATCAAGGGGGGGCTTGCCTGGATGCTCTGGCAAGAGAGAGGGGTCGTTAACTCCGTAGTCGAACTGGGCAGCAGCAGCGTCGGTCTCGTAGTCTACCGAAGAGAAGAGGGGGAAGAAACAATAAATACAGTGCAAACATAAGCAAGACGACGCAAGACATGACAAAGAGCGGTGCTAGGTGTGTCCTAGCGCAGTATGAGGTGATGCCGGCGAAGGGGGGAACATCCGGAAAAGTATTCCCGGTGTTTCGTGTTTTCGGGCAGAGGCGCCGGAGGGGGAAAGTTGCGAGTTTGATATGTTAGGGGTGTGTGGCGGATGAACAGGCTGCGTATCCGGATTCGTCTCGTCGTTGTGGGCAACTTTCATATAGAAAGTATTTTCATCTGAGCTACGGTTTATTTTATATGATTTTCTAAAGTTTTAATCATTTTTAGAATTTATTTAATTATTTAATTCTAACATTATCCAGAATAGTGCATGCTGACGTCATCATGATGTCAGCATGATGTCAGTAGTCAATAGGGAGTTGACTGGGTCAGTCTGACGTGTGGGTCCCGCATGTCACACTCTGTTTACTCAAATTAGGATTTAACTAATATAATTACAGTTTAATTAATTCAGAATTGTTAATTAGGTTAACTAAACAAGATTAATTGAGTTAATTAATTCACTAATTAATTAATTAATTATTAATTTTATTAATTCATTTTTACTTATTTTATTTTTATTTTATTAAAAACGTTCTGGGGCCGGGCCCCACATGTCAACGGCTCTAGGGGCCAAACGGGCGCCGATAGCGGGCGGGGGCGTCGGACGCGCCCGAGCGGGCGCACGCCCAGTACGGGCGGACCCGGTAGGGCACCGGTGCAGGGGAGGTCAGTGGCCATGGCGAGGCCATTGCCGGAGCAGGGTCCGGCCGACAGGCGGCGACGGGACTACAGAGGCGGGGCGGAGTGCAGTGGCCGGACGCGGCCACGACGGGCGCGCGCGGGCAGGCGAGTAGGGCCGTGGGGAGCGGCGGTGCTCGGCGGGAGTGGCGGTGGTGAGCACGAGCGACCGCGGGGAGGAGCAACGGCAGGGGTCGGCGCGCGCGGCCACGGCGGGGCTCGCGTGGTCGCGGGCGAGGGAGAGAGAGGAGGGGCGCGTGCTCACATCGAGGAGTAGGGCAATTGGCAGCGGGGGTCGAGGGGGGTTACGGGGACGATGTCGGCGGAGAGGAGGCAGGCCGGCGGGGCAGCTCCAGCGAGTGCGTCGAGTGGCGGGGGC
Organism: Triticum aestivum; assembly: GCF_018294505.1. Classification (NCBI taxonomy): domain Eukaryota; kingdom Viridiplantae; phylum Streptophyta; class Magnoliopsida; order Poales; family Poaceae; genus Triticum; species Triticum aestivum. The sequence continues at coordinate 702,115,694 of NC_057813.1, forward strand.
GAGGCGGTGATGGACAGCGACGGATCCGAGGCGACGCGGGGCTCCAGGCGACGGTGGTGGCACACGACGACGATGAGCGGGTGCGGCTCGGTGATGAGTGGAAGACGGAGAGGATAGGAGGACGGGGGGTCCGGTGGGTGGCGCCGGTGAACGGCGAGACGGCGGGGACAAGCCGGGGCATCGGCGTCGGGTGCCCCATTCCCGATCCAAATTTGGGGGAAGCAGAGGGGGAGTGGGATCGTGGGGGTGGGGAGTGAGGTGGGTCGTGGGTTAGGGTTTCCTCCCTCGTGGGGATATGGAGGGAGTGGGTCGGCCGGCTGGGCCAGTCGGCTGGGCCTTTGCCCAGTTGGGCTGGCCGGCTGGGCCACAGATGGCCCAGTGGGGGGGGGCTCTTTTTGTTTTTAGTTAGATTTGTCTTTTCCTTTTATTTATTTATTTATTTCATTTTTCTGTTTTATTTAATTTAATATATTTAGACATTTTCAAAAAGGGTGTTCGTTGCACTATAATCACCTAGGCATTTAACTGCACACTCCGAACATTTTAGTTTAATATTTTGAAAACTTTATCGTTTGACATTAATTTGAATTTGAATTTGAAAAGGTTTCGAATCATTGCGAGGTTAGCAACAGTAAGAGTGGTGACGTGGCATCATTAACAGAGGTTACTGTAGCTTGATTATCCGGGCGTCACAATTCTCCTCCACTACAAGAAATCTCGTCCCGAGATTGAAGAGGGGGACTAAGGGGAAAATTTTGGTTACGAAATTCTAACGGGTCTTCTCGTCTTTGGTTGCTCTTCTCGAAGAGGTCGATCCGTTACGTTGACGTCTTTATTTCTGTGCTTCAGGTCATCATGGTGAAGTCGTCCTTTTCTTCGGGAACTCCAACGTACTTACGAATAGGTAAGGGGCAGCTCGGCTATGACAGAATGCTTATGAGGGAGACAATCTGGGGTTAACCCATGAATGAGCATAAGTGTATCTCTCGAGTTGAACCAATAAAATATGTCGAGAGTAAGGTATGAAGGTACAATAAGAGGTTCCAAGCGGATAGATAGTTGCTCGAAGTCTGAACCGGAGTGAGAAAGGGGTTCAGAGCAACGAGAGTAAGTATTGTGTCTGATACCAGAATAGAGCATTAGGAAGGTGGCCCGTGAATTAAATACGAAGCCAAGCATGGGAAATAACCATTAGTAACAGGGATGTACAGGAGAGTCAGGTTTTGATCCTGTGGAACTGTGGGTTATGGGCCCACCATGTGGTTAAAAGTAGGAAGGGTGTTGACATCTTGCACGGTCATGATAGCAAGACATGTCAGAGGGTAGCCTATCAGTTATGTCGACAACAATGTCGGTACCAAGGGCGAGGGACGAAGAGAACCATTTTCCTGCTCATTGAACGAGGCGGACCAATAGGCAAGGTTCTCGTCCATCGGTGGTTACCACAATGTCATCAACAATAGTAACAGGGTCTTGCTGACAGAAATGTACACCGAGGTGTTTACATAAGCAGAAGAATATTTCTGCTTGGATCATATGGATCACAAGGAAGGTTAAACAAATTAATGGAAAGGAAAAGGTGATCATCAGATTAAACAGAACAATGGAAAGGAAAATGTGTTTAAACACATATTTTAGGGATATATCCTTCCCAAGGACAAGCAGAGGATGATATCCAAGACAGGATATAAGGTAGAAAACCCTTTAGATAAGAGACGAGAAATTTCATGACATTACCCATACAACGGTGTTTGGATAACTGACCAAGAAACATTTAGCGTCGCGCCTCCAATGTTCTTATTGAAGAGCGGGGTATCATAGTCATGCTTCGAGGTAGCAATGATATGGTGTTTCAATCAAGGGCCAGACTTTGGATACACAAATGATCCATCAGGAACAGCTTGTAGAATAAGTCTTACAATTTCCTCATGGAAGAATGGATAGCATTGCTAAAAGGAAAATTATAACAATAGGTCCTCCGGTCAGGTGTGCTAGGCATGACATCACCTTATCGGGTCAAATGCTAATGTTATAACTCTAAGAAATATGTCCCGGCCACCATATCTGACCGAGATTCAGATCTGATTGGTGTCAGGATACCTCAGACTCAGGATGCCCGAGAAGAAAAGGTGCAAGACAAATTGACGAGACGACATCGTAAGATTATTGGGGAATGTACTATGGAAGTGAGTTCAAAGACGAGGATTCATCATCTTTAAACCAAGGAGAGGATGAGGGGGTGGCTGATGGACTCAGCGACAATTCATTGAGATTTCCAAAAAGATGGATTTCCACAATCATGTGAACAAGGAGATAACATTCGTCAGATCAAATGGTATAATGATGTATGCTCGAGGGAAACATACACGATTTAAACATTGGTTGAAAGGTGCACCCGAAATATGGGCTTGGGTAGCATGATCAATATTTAGAATGGTGATTCAGTAACCAATAGTCTAAAAATGAACTATCGACCATTAACTTCAAAGCAATAGGGTTGCTAGAAGTTTTGAATTCGCACTTCATAGTTCAATTGTCGGTTTTCTGATTAGAAACAACACGGTGACTAGGAAAAGAATGGTGATGGTGATAAGTATCACTTGTATCAAGAAGTCTCCAGAGGTGGTGAAATTCCCATGACAATCCTAACATAAAAAAATGGTAATACCCCAAGGTAAAGAAGAACAAAGGCTGGATAGCAAGGATCTCAAGGTATAACACAAAACACGAGCAAGTTTGTGTTGGAGGGAAGAAAATAAAGTGGTCGATGATAACACAAATCATCGAGGCAAGGATGGTATTTCTCATCATGAATTCAATTGATATCATGGAAAAGCTCGGAATACTGATGATGATCACGACACATTTGTCGAGAGATTTCATGAAGATGTAATCGATCGACGATGACATCAAGTCAAACGAATGATGAAGCGAAAGGTTATTGGAACAACAATTAGGACACAAACTCGAACTCAAGCTTGTTGTTTAAGGTGAAAGGGTATGACGAGGAAAATCGACGTAAGCTTAGCTATCGTCGCAAATTGGTGCTCCGAGAATAAGGACCAGGTAGCACAGTTCGAATCATCACAACAATGATATAGCCAAACAGGCTAGGAATGGCGTGATCGGGTACAAACTCGTACTTACAGAAGCTTACTGAAGAGTTGTTGAACCATAGTGCGGACTTGGTTCAGTTATCGGTGTCCTTGAGTGTTTAATAACTCAAAGCCCGTGAAAAATTGGAATCAGTGGGAAGGTAGCACTTGATGAATAACTCCTAAGAAGTTATGCAGTTCCATGATAATCTCGAGATACCAGGGGGTAATACTCGATGACAGATCAAAGTAGAGGTTGGACTGGGGCATTGCTCTGCAGAAGACAAGTGCTTAAACTTGCACGAGAAATGGTATTTAAAGGAGAACATGGTCGGAACCACGATTGCAAATAGGCCAGATCTCAGATATAAGATGAACTTATACCAAGGGAATAATTAATTTTAAAAGAAGCTTCGATGAGAAGATGTACATCGTGTCCATGGGCATGAACACAAAGTTCAAGGTCGACTCCCACTTCTCCAATGCACAACCTTCCATTCACTTCTCGCATTCAATGAAGTTGTAGTGTTGAAATTTTATCTGGCAAAATATCAGAAGAGTACGACTCGTGAAAACTTTCGGGTTCACACGATTGTAGAGAAAGTATAGGTTCAACCCATCGGGGCATCTTAGAAACATATACCACAAACTTCGGAGTAAATAATATAAGGTCGAAAGTAGAGCATTGTTCAAAAGCAGATGAAACATTTTACCAAAGGCATTATATATCAGGAAAAGAATTTCCAAAGTGATTGAATAGGAAGGACGTTGTCGGATAAAACCCAACAAAGGAACTGACGGTCCACAACAGAGCTGATGTGAGCATCGGCACACAATCAGAGGAAGAAACAATGCAAAGGCATTGGAGTATAGAAACAACTGACTAATTCAAATCTCAAATGTAAAGAAATTATGATTTCTCTCCAAGGGACCAGAAGCAAACACTCTGATTAAGAATGGATAAGTTGCATAGGCTTAGGGGTACAATTGATGGCAATCCGAATGGTCGAGAACCAGCTCATGTTTAAATGATGTCTGAGCCGGAAGGATAAATCCTTAGGATTGCAAGCATCCGCAACATATCGAATCAACAGGCTCTAAATGATAATGACAAGTGATGTCAATAAGATTACGAGACTTATGGGATTAACCATAATGCAAGCAAGCAAGAAATTCAAGAGCAATAGGCTGCTTAGGATTTCCAGAAAATTGAATGGTATTTCGAGGATTTTTGTGAAACACATGAACAACTGGGGATGAGTGGATACTTGGTAAGTGCGAGAAATTATCCGTAGGGGTATTCATGTGACAAAGAACAACAAAGCAGTAAGCTAAAAGGATTATCGAAACAACGACGAGTTTTTCAGAGTATCTTGTAATAACAAGACTAACTGGGGACGAATGTAAGAATAACCACTTCAAGTAGTTATCCATAAGGGTTGACGGTGGAAGGGGAATTGCAAATGCGATGAACACAAGTTCTCGGGTTAACAGCAAAGAGTATCTTCGGGGTCTTCTGGTGCAGCAGACGATCATCAATAATAAGGGGCTCTCCGGGGTGAAAGTGACAACGAGATCCTAATGTTAGATTTTTAGCAAAATCATTTAACCCGAATAGAAGAGAGATCAGAGTCCCAGAGTATAGATCGAGGAGTAAAAGATCCTAATAGCACCCAAGGGCGACGTGGGCCCGTAAGGCACACAACCATGTTAGTAAAAGTTTTACAATGACTAGACTCGACTTCGGCCAAGGAGTATGGAAGGGGGATTCCTACAGGCAGTCGGCTCTGATACCAACTTGTGATGCCCCCGATTCAATCGTACACTAATCATGCATGCAAATGTGTACGATCAAGATCAGGGACTCACGGGAAGATATCACAACACAACTCTAAAACATAAATAAGTCATACAAGCATCATAATACAATCCAGGGGCCTCGAGGGCTCGAATACAAGTGCTCGATCATAGACGAGTCAGCGGAAGCAACAATATCTGAGTACATACATAAGTTAAGCAAGTTTGCCTTAAGAAGGCTAGCACAAACTGGGATACAGATCGAAAGAGGCGCAGGCCTCCTGCCTGGGATCCTCCTAACTACTCCTGGTCGTCGTCAGCGGGCTGCACGTAGTAGTAGGCACCTCCGATGTAGTAGGAGTCGTCGTCAACGGTGGCGTCTGGCTCCTGGACTCCAGCATCTGGTTGCGACAACCAGAAAGAAAGGAAAGGGGGAAAAGGGGGAGAAAGCAACCATGAGTACTCATCCAAAGTACTCGCAAGCAAGGAACTACACTACATATGCATGGGTATATGTGTAAAGAGGCAATATCGGTGGACTGAACTGCAGAATGCCAGAATAAGAGGGGGATAGCTAGTCCTACCGAAGACTATGCTTCTGGCAGCCTCCGTCTTGCAGCATGTAGAAGAGAGTAGATTGAAGTCCTCCAAGTAGCATCTCCAAGTAGTATTTCCAAGTAGCATCTCCAGTAGCATTGCATAGCATAATCCTACCCGGCGATCCTCCCCTCGTCGCCCTGTGGAAAAGCGATCACCGGGTTGTCTGTGGAACTTGGAAGGGTGTGTTTTATTAAGTATCCGGTTCTAGTTGTCATAAGGTCTAGGTACAACTCCAAGTCGTCCTGTTACCGAAGATCACGGCTATTCGAATAGATTAACTTCCCTGCAGGGGTGCACCACATAACCCAACACGCTCGATCCCATTTGGCCGGACACACTTTCCTGGGTCATGCCCGGCCTCGAAAGATCAACACGTCACAGCCCCACCTAGGCACAACAAAGAGGCCAGCACGCCGGTCTAACCTAAGCGCACAGGGTCTGGGCCCATCGCCCTTAGCACACCTACATGTTGCGAGGGCGGCCGAAAGCAGAACTAGCCCCCTTAATACAAGAGCAGGCTTACGTTCCAATCCGGCGCGCGCCGCTCAGTCGCTGGCGTCACGAAGGCTTCGGCTGATACCACGACGCCGGGATACCCATAACTACTCCCGCGTAGATGGTTAGTGCGTATAGACCAAATGGCCAGACTCAGTTCAAATACCAAGATCTCGTTAAGCATGTTAAGTATCCGCGAACGCTGACCAGGGCCAGGCCCACCTCTCTTCTAGGCGGTCTCAACCTGCCCTGTCGCTCCGCCACAAAGTAACAGTCGGGGGCCGTCGGGAACCCAGGCCCACCTCTACCGGGATGGAGCCACCTGTCCTTTCAGCCCCCTCAGCAGAATCACTTGTGGGTACTCATCGAGCTGACCCGACTTTAGTCACCATCTGTACAGTATGTATGTATGTATAGTATATACCCGTGATCACCCCCGAGTGATCACGGCCCAATAGTATAGCAAGGCAGACTGACAAGAATGTAGGGCCAATGATGATAAACTAGCATCCTATACTAGGTATTTAGGATTGCAGGTAAGGTATCAACAGATGTAGCAACAATGTCAGGCTATGCATCAGAATAGGATTAACGGAAAGCAGTAACATGCTACACTACTCTAATGCAAGCAGTATAGAGGAGAATAGGCGATATCTGGTGATCAGGGGGGGCTTGCCTGGTTGCTCTGGCAAGAGAGAGGGGTCGTTAACTCCGTAGTCGAACTGGGCAGCAGCAGCGTCGGTCTCGTAGTCCACCGAAGAGAAGAGGGGGAAGAAACAATAAATACAGTGCAAACATAAGCAAGACGACGCAAGACAAGACAAAGAGCGGTGCTAGGTGTGTCCTAACGCAGTATGAGGTGATGCCGGCGAAGGGGGAAAACATCCGGGAAAGTATTCCCGGTGTTCCGTGTTTTCGGGCAGAGGAGCCGGAGGGGGAAAGTTGTGAGTTTGATATGTTAGGGGTGTGTGCCGGATGAACGGGCTGCGTATCCGGATTCGTCTCGTCGTTCTGAGCAACTCTCATATAGAAAGTATTTTCATCTGAGCTACGGTTTATTTTATATGATTTTCTAAAGTTTTAATCATTTTTAGAATTTATTTAATTACTTAATTCTAACATTATCCAGAATAGTGCATGCTGACGTCATCATGACGTCAGCATGATGTAGCAGTCAACAGGGAGTTGACTGGGTCAGTCTGACGTGTGGGTCCCGCATGTCACACTCTGTTTACTCAAATTAGGATTTAACTAATCTAATTACAGTTTAATTAATTCACAATTGTTAATTAGGTTAACTAAACAAGATTAATTAAGTTAATTAATTCACTAATTAATTAATTAATTATTAATTTTATTAATTCATTTTTACTTATTTTATTTTTATTTTATTAAAAACATTCTGGGGCCGGGCCCCACATGTCAACGGCCCTAGGGCCCAAACAGGCGCCGATAGCGGGCGGGGGCGTCGGACGCGCCCGAGCGGGCGCACGCCCAGTACGGGCGGACCCGGCAGGGCACCGGTGGAGGGGAGGTCAGTGGCCATGACGAGGCCATTGCCGGAGCAGGGTCCGGCCGGCGGGCGGCGACAGGACTACAGAGGCGGGGCGGAGTGCAGTGGCCGGACGCGGCCACGGCGGGCGCGCGCGGGCAGGCGAGTAGGGCCGTGGGGAGCGGCGGTGCTCGGCGGGAGTGGCGGTGGTGAGCACGAGCGACCGCGGGGAGGAGCAACGGCGGGTGTCGGCGCGCGCGGCCGTGACGGGGCTCGCGTGGTCGCGGGCGAGGGAGAGAGAGGAGGGGCGCGTGCTCACATCGAGGAGTAGGGCAATTGGCAGCGGGGGTCGAGGGGGGTGACGGGGATGACGTCGGCTGAGAGAAGGCAGGCCGGCGGGGCAGCTTCGGCGAGTGCGTCGAGTGGTGGGGGCAAGGCGGTGATGGACGGCGACGGATCCGAGGCGACGCGGGGCTCCAGGCGACGGTGGTGGCACACGACGACGGCGAGCGGGTGCGGCTCGGTGATGAGTGGAAGACGGAGAGGATAGGAGGACAGGGGGTCCGGTGGGTGGCGTCGGTGAACGGCGAGACGGCGGGGACGAGCCGGGGCATCGGCGTCGGGTGCCCCATTCCCGATCCAGATTCGGGGGTAGCAGAGGGGGAGTGGGATCGTGGGGGTGGGGAGTGAGGTGGGTCGTGGGTTAGGGTTTCCTCCCTCGTGGGGATATGGAGGGAGTGGGTCGGCCGGCTGGGCCAGTCGGCTGGGCCTTTGCCCAGTTGGGCTGGCCAGCTGGGCCACAAATGGCCCAGTGGGGGGGCGCCTCTTTTTGTTTTTAGTTAGATTTGTCTTTTCCTTTTATTTATTTATTTATTTCATTTTTCTGTTTTATTTCATTTTAATATATTTAGACATTTTCAAAAAGGGTGTTCGTTGCACTATAATCACTTAGGCATTTAACTGCACACTCCGAACATTTTAGTTTAATATTTTGAAAACTTTGTCGTTTGACATTAATTTGAATTTGAATTTGAAAAGGTTTCGAATCATTGCGAGGTTAGCAACAGTAAGAGTGGTGACGTGGCATCATTAACAGAGGTTACTGTAGCTTGATTATCCGGGCGTCACACCTTCCCTCTCCGTTGTCGAGCGTTCTTGATTCTCGAGGCCCATGCTTGGGCTACGTCACTGGGTCGTGACGGTACCGGAGGACGAGAACGGCAAGGCCGGGTGCCGCGGCACCGCATTGGCCGCGGCCAGTGAAGGGGGCGAAGAAGGGCGGCTTCCCTGACCCTGGGAGTTGGTGCGGTGGAAGCGGCACTTGAAGGACCCGGCGTGGGTGGCCGGATCGCAGACGCACTTGGAAGCGGGCCACATCCTCCGCGTATTCTTGGAGCTGTGGCTAGCCGATTTACATGAAATTAATTCCCTCAGTTGTGGTGGCAAATATTATACACAAAATCCATATTGTTATGCACTAGCGTGTGTGTGAAATAGATTGATTATGGTCCCGTACCCAATAATATGAATATGTGTGTGTGTGTTAGAGAGAGGGGGGAGAGAGAGTGAGGAAAAGGGAGGCAGAGAGTGTGTGCGTGAGGATTTGATGGTAAAAAGATCGTCAATGTCACTTGATATGTATGAGAATATTAGTATTGAACTCTTAAAGTTAATGTGGCCCCGTTGCAACGCACGGGCGTTCTTCTAGTATCATACAGTAGTACAGTACTAGTACTAGAGTAGGATAAAAGCTTCAGCCTTGAGGCTTGAGCATGTGAATGTTTCGGCTTGCGTGGTGGCAACATCCAATCATGTCGATCACAGGGTTCTCAACTGATTTGATCTGATCAGTCCGGCGATGGTGATGTGCCCATTTGGACCAATCGCTCCTCACTCGAAAAAACAAAATTAATACACCAGTCACTCCATACTCTCGCAAAGTCGGAGGCATGCAGAATATATACCTCATCCTTTTCTGACCCCATAACAAGTTTCTAAGGGCATCTCCAACGCCGACCCTCCGACCTTCTGTAATGACCGCGCTATCCGAATCACAAAAGCCATCCAACACGGTCCTGTATCGGTCCGCGGTGCGGTCTGGACGTGTTTTCTTCGGCAAATCAAAGATAAGCATGGAGGACTTTGCGGGAGTCCGGACCGCTGTCACGCCCGCTCTGACCGACCTGGCCCACCCAAAACCCCTCCTTCCTCCAGCAGTGCACTTCCCGCCCGAAATGGTCAGCGCCGCTCCAGAGCAGACGCGACCGCTCACTGGCGTCGGCATTGAAGCGGCACGCCGACCGAGAGAGCGCCGCCTGCTCCGCTTCCCGGTGCAGGCGACTGTTGTGCGTTCATAGAAAACGACGACGACCACCCATCTGTCCGTTTGTCGCCCACATTAATGGCACACGGTTGCCGACGCAACTCCTCCGGCACCACCCTCCCGTCCCTATGCCGGGCATCATTGCTATATAAACCGCTACCCTGGCCATAGACGCAGTCATCCGCCTCCTATCCCTCTCCGCACCACACCCACCATGTATTCCTCCACTGCCAAACCTCTCTCAGACACGCTGACACCGGTCCAGAAGAAGGAGATGACCGCCATTGCTACCGGCTGGCTGGCCGGCAGGCATCCGGAGGACGACAATGTCCCAATGGAGTACGCAACTAATGAAGACCCGGCGCCACCCTCGCTGGTGCACTACAACATGACCGTCGGCGAGGCCCGTACCCATTACATGGACATGCTGCGAGAGGAGTGGGAGGAGCAGTTCTAGGAGGCACAGGTTGACGCCGCCTACAACCACCACCTCCTCCCGGAGCACCTGCAGGCGGCCGAGCAGTTCGGCGCCGGTAGGGCGGTCGCGCCGGACGCGGACCTGGAGAGCAGGATGTGTTGCTCGAGTCCTGCCGCTCCACCTGCGAGATCCACCTTGCCTGCTGGCGGTACCGACAGTGGATGTCGAAGGTGGCGGCCACCTACAAGGAGTGCGACGAGGCGGGCATGGTGGTGTTCAGCGAGACCGATGACGAGGAGGAGGCCACACCCTGCCGCAATGACCATGAGGCTGGCACGTCCATGGGTGCCACCGGCAGCGAAGAAGAATAGTGCATGGTAGGTCACTATCGTTCGGGTCCCAAGAACGGGTGGAGACCAACACAATTTTTGCAAGACCAGGTGAGGCCTATGTGGAGGTCAACTCGCAATACATCCGGTAAGAATAACGAGCAGAGGCCAACACGCTTTTTGCCAAACTGGAGGCGGAGGAGGAGGCCGAGGCCGTCTCGGAGGAGCCGTAGGAGCCAGAGTTGTGGCTCTCGCCCATGTATCCGGAGCCCGATATGGAGATCATGGACATCTCCGAGAGGAGTAGGGTATCGTAGCACTACTAGGGATAAGCCTAGCAGCAGCGCGGGTTTTGGGCCTATCAGTAACGCGGGCAGGAGCGCTACTGATAAGGCGCTACAGCTAATGCTTAGCAATAGCGCGTCTTGGCCCACACTACTGCTAAATTGACTTAGTAGCAGCGCTTCATCAGAACATCGCTACTGGTAACTAGTAGTAGCGCTTCTCCTTACCCGCGCTACTACTATTTTTTATTATTTTATTTCTTTTCTTTTTCTTTTCATGTTGTATTCATACACCTTTACACAAGTTTTCATACAACAGGAATTTAGAGATTGTTTTTACATCATAATGAGTTATTACATCATGGGGTGAAAGAACCGTGGACTAGTTTCAAGTGGATGTCCATCCACTTGAAACTAATCCGCGGTTCTTTCACCCAATGATATAATAATATCATCATCATCATCATATCATTAACAACTTAGCATCATAATACATCATTGTCATATAACATCTCCTCAATATCATCGTTTTTATCATTGACATCACATAACACCTCCTCAGGATCATCATTATCAACTCTAACACATTACCACATAATAAACATATTGTACCTCATAGGACCTATTACATTCGATTAAGACCTACTACATTTTCTAAGGTAAAATAACAAAAAACAAGATAGCCCCTGACTCTTCATTATGGAGAATGGAGATTAGTCTGTCTCCAATTCTTGCCTTTCGCTGAATGTTACTTCCAAGAACCTCCTTGCGAATGTCCATACATTTCTTCCATTCTCTGATGATCATGTGTTCACGGGTTTTAGAAATCCGATATGCACAGGTGAGCTCCGTAGATTTACCTGGCAGTATGTTCAGAACTGAGAGGCGACCATGCAGAGACATCAAATGAGGCACACAATCCATCGGGAGTTTCTGTTGAAAAACATAATAATAACTTCGTAGTTAGCAATGATGTACTAGTTTTAGAAGTATGCAAAAGATGCACGGATGTCGTAATAGTAAAAAATCTTATCAGGGTATCTCCAGAGAAGTTATCGTTGTTCAACACATGCACTAGTGGCACGTATTCACCATAATTTGGAGGAGTTCGATAATATTCATTGTAATTCTCAAGAAGAGTACAAAATGCGATCAGATGATTTTTCTCTTTATACGTTAATTGGGTGCCTTTGGTGCAGTGGGTTTTATCTACCATCTTCCGCACAGTCTTTGAAGAATCAAAATAAGCTGTCAATGGAAATAAGCTATCAACTATTTTCAAATAAACAATATAAATTAGTTAATAACTATGTTTGAGAAACTCACGTAGCGGTACAATCGGAAGCGTATCAACAAGGACCCAAATGTCCATATTGTCTTCCTCGCTGTCAGGATCACCAAGATCCATGGTGACAATCATACCCTCATAAAAACCATACATTTTGCACAGATTTACTTCAAAATCCATATCATGATGGGTTCTTAGGTGTATTTTCTTTGTTTCGAAATTTTCATGGTCTTCAAAACCCATCCTCTCCAAGACATAGCGTCTTGTATGGCATGGGATAAGTTAGTCGAATTATAAAATATGAAAATTAGACGTTGAAATAGTTGAAGTCATGCTTAATGGAGAAAAAAACACTTGTCGTTGTTGCGTACCGTTTCACAATCGAATGTCTCCTCGAGCTTAATGCTGAAGCGCCGATCTTCGTCCAGCCAAATGAACCTGTCGCACATACCTCGATCGTCGTGGCACCAGCTACACTCCCCCGGGAGACCGTCGTCGTCTGAGTACGACATTTCCTACAATCATAATTCAAAGATTAAACTTGTACATATTCTAGCACAAGTCATGCCAGAATTCACGACAAAATCCGGCATGTCCTTTGCTAAAAAAGGACATATCGAGCGCCTGAAATTTGCCGGAACGAAAATTAATCAACACTCCGGCAAAACATAGGCCATTCGGAGATGTAAACTGAACTTGAACGGCCACTTGGGCAACCACATATCCTATTTGAGCAACAACGCAAGATATACAAGGATATTTGGCTGGTCTCACCTCGATGTCGGAGGGGGTCGGTGACTGGGACGACGGCGGGGATGTCGGAGGGGGTCGGTGACGGGGACGACGGAGGTCACCTGAAACCATATAAGTTATCACTAACAACAAACATGACATGTTCAACTAGTTTTATTAATTCAACTAGTTCTTACTAAATATAAACTTACTATAAATAGAAAAAAAACTAGTTCTTTCTAAAAATAAAGTAGTTCAACTAGTTATATTAATTATCTTACTAAAAATAGATTAGTTCTGTTAATTCAACTAGTTCAACTAGTTTATTAATTTACTTACTAAACTAGTTCAACTACAACTAAAGTAGTTCAACTACCACTACTACTACTAAAAATCTAGTACTAACTAAGCAACATCTAGTACTAGCTAACCCTAAATTAACATCTACTACTACTAAATCTAGTACTAACTAGTGGCAGGGGGTGGGGGCGACGGAGAGGTAGCTAGGGGCGGCGAGGTCGAGGGCGGTGGGAGGAGGGCTACCGGCGGAGGAGGGAGGAGGGGCGGCCACAGGCGGAGGGAGGAGGGCGGCGGCGGAGGAGGGAGGGGCGGCCGCAGGAGGATGGAGGATGTGCGAGGAGGATGGAGGAGGGACGGAAGGAGGGGAGTACCTCGGCGGCGGACGGACGAAGGCGGCGGCAGCGGCGACGCACGACGACGGTTTACGCGGGCGAGAGTGAGAGTGTGAGTGAGAGGACCGGTCGTGCGCGTGGGGATAAGGTAGGGATAGTTGTAGCGCGTTTCCCGAAACGCGCTACAGCTAACCTGAATAGCAGTAGCGCTCTATAGTAAAGTGCGCTACTGCTATAGCTAGCGGGGGGGGGGGCGAGGTCATGGCAACTATAGCAGTAGCGTTGTATGCGGTGCACGCGCTACTGCTATTTCCTAGTCAGCAGCGCGTTTCGGTCACACGCGCTGGTGCTAAGTAGCAGTAGCGTAGTATTTTGAAGAGCGCTGCTGGTAAGATTCTGTGTGTAGGCTTTTCCCTAGTAGTGTAGGTTTTAATTGATCTACGTAGTACGTAGGTTTTTTTCTCTTTTTCGTAGTCTATATGGATTTTAAGGTTTTAAGTATGAGGTATTGAGATGTGCAGAAGGAAATTTGATGGCTGCCTGATGAGGACAGGAATTTAGTGTCCGCGACAATAGATGCTTTAAGTTAGGAGAGCTTGGACTTAATATTTATCATAACCTCTTTGGCCACCTGCAAGAGTGTTCAAGTGTTGTCTCCAAGTCAGTGTATGTGGTTTCTGAAGAGCAACCTGTACACGAACAAACTGTTGTGGCCCCTCAGCGAGTAACATAGTGCAAAGCATCAGGGGCGGTCTCATAGGCAGATAAGAGCGCCGTCACCAAATCCGGCCCTTCAAATGCCTACCGACGCGTGGGTCGCTTTCGCGGCACCCCTTAATTTGTGTCCTCCACATTCGTGTATCTCATATCTGATACCCTATATCCATACGAAGCATGCGAAATGAATAAAAAGTACGTGGATCATCACATAGACTATGAAATCAACATAGATATGCACATTCTGATCATCAAAATATCACCAAGGGATCTTCAGAAGCTAGTCAAAGTTTGCATGATCCACATACACGACAGACATGTTCCAACTAGAGTACTAAATAACTAGAAATTAAAGACGAAGGCGGCGGAGATTCATCACTTCCTCGCCGGGCCTTTGCCCTTTCAGTTGCCGGCCCAGCTGTAGGCGTTCGCGACAGGTGGTGGATCGTCGAAGCCGGAATTGTGGTCGTCGCCGTCGTCGAAGAGCACGATGATCCGCTTCATCCGCCGGACGACCGTATCCTGCTGCCGCTTGAGATTGGTCACCCAAGCCGCCTCTGCCACCGCCTTGCGCTGCGACTGCCCAATGGGAAGTCGGAGCGCCTTCGCATTCTTCCTCTGTAGCAGGCAAGCATTCGTCTCCGCCGTCTTCAGTGAGTGGTGGTAGACCCAATCGAGGAGCCGCTCGTCCTCGTCGGGCTTCGCCGGCAACCCGTCGCGGCGGCATACGAAGTGGTCTGCCGCTTTCTGCTCCCTTGCCCGTGGTCTCTTGCGGCGGGCAGCGCACGCCTCCTTTTCCGGCGTGTGCGTCCGGGCCGGTAGAGCAGGCACTAGCACCCATCGCTACACTTGTAGAACAGCGGCCTGCGAGGGAAGGGGACAACGCCGACTACACATCCCTCGTGGAGCTGCACGTTGGTCGGGAGGGGCCAGCACTAGCGTTCACGCTGTGCCGATGCGGGAGCGGCGACGGGATAAATCCGGAGCTGCCCCGTGTCCACCTTGGACCGCTCTAGCACAATGTGGAGGTCCAGCTCCTCGTCGACGTCGACGTCGTCGGAGCGGTTGCTGGAGCGCAACATCCTCGCCGAAGTCGTCAGATTCGATCCAAATCAAAGAGGGAAGAAGAAGGGACGGAGCTACAGAGGTGAGTGAAGTGAGTGGGTTGCTGCACTCGCCGAACCCATCAGCCGCTGTCCAAGTTCGGCGCCACCAAAGCGCACGTGAGAAGGGATGTCAGGCCTTCACCATTGCCAGATCCAAAAAAGCACCATCACTAGCGAGGCTTTGTAAGTCTATGAACAGGCCCGTCGACCGGGGAACGTCCCGTGCTACTTTGGACCCAGATCCGTCGCATCCCATCGACGAGGTCGAAGTCAACTTGGGGTGAAATATGAAACATGAGTGGAGCGCCGAGGCCGGTCGTATAGTCTCGTTTGAATGCTATCGCGATTCACGGCTGTTTTTCTGAAAGAATGGGAAGTGCGGAGGAAGATTTTTGTTAGCGCGAAAGCTCCACCCGTGAGCCGTGACAAAGTGCACGACCTGGTTCTTCTTCATATTCGTCGTTTGGTGTGTGTGTGTGGTTGGTTGGACATTTTGACTCTTCACTACTCGCTAATCCTTTGCAGCACCCTTTTACCCACTTACTGTTTGTACATTTGTTGGATACGGGCAGCCCACACGGTGGATGTCGACGGGCGACGGGACGGGAGATGATTCCACCCACCACCAACCCAAGGTGAAACTTCCTTCACAGTTCATCACCCAAAAGAAATTCCCGACCAAACCAATTCCTCACCTCTGTGTACACGTATCTGTTGCATTGCAATGAGAATCGATGGAACTTTAAGAATGGACTGATTTTGATTCTTATGTGTATATAAGTACATGATGCTATTGCTACTCCTCGGTACGTACGTTTCCGCGGCCGTATAAACTGCTTTTACAGATGTAGTGATTCGTCTCGTTCATACAAGAAGAAAAATCAGAGAGACAGAAGCTACAGAAAGTTAGAAAGGACGTTTGCTGCTACTACGAGTTAGAATTCAGTTCAGGCGATTGCCACGGCTCGGGAGGCCGGCACCGGCGAGGGCGGCAGGCGCGAGCTGAAGTTTCTGTGCCGGAAGGCGGCGACCTCCCCGTCGGCGTCACCGTCGTCGCTGCCGCCGTCGTCGAAGTTGAGCGCGTAGCTGAGAGGGTCGTACCTGAACTCCCCCGCGACCGCCACGCGCCGCCTCCACCTGGCCCTGCCGCCGCCGGTGTGCGGCCTCACCCCGCCGCTTACCGGCGACGATGATGAGCCGAAGCAGCTGGAGACGGTGGTGCGCAGCTTGTGGCGCAGCGAGGGCGGGGAGTAGGGCGACGATGACTCCACCGCGTCCATGGAGGCTGCCTTGCTTGGTACTGGTGTGAAGTGTGATTGAGCTGGTAGGAGGTGGGGATTGGCAATGGCTGGATGGAGAAGGAGGCCCGGGAAGGGGGGATTAAATAGGGAGAAGGGGGAAGGACGGATAAGGCAGGGCGCGGCCACGGCGTGAATGGCGGGAGACGCGCACGCACACGGACGCGGGGAAGCAAGCACGCGTGCGGTAGTTAGACAGACGAAACGAGAGGGTGGTTACTTGGACGGGACTAGTGAGCTGGACGATGGCAACGGTCGGTCGTCGTGCAAGCTGATGCTGACCAGTAGCAACGGTAACCACAGAGGTAGCTTAGCTGGCCGCTAATCTCAGACCTTTATTATGTAGTACACACATCATTACAGGCTTTTCTTTTTTTGTTAACCATGATCGGCTGTTGTCGTTAGCACTATCACACCAAGCGTTAATCCGATACAGTACCTTTCTCTCTCTCTCTCTCTCTGGAGATCAACATCTGATGCTCACGCGGACGTCCACTTTTACTTTCTTTACGCAGGTCCACTTTTACGTTCTCATCAGTCACACAAAAGAGAAGAGGACATGCATGATAGAAAGCACACGGCCGAATCGAGGGATGTGAACGCCGGCCGAATCACGAATGGGATGCCAACCCTCCCGGCCGGGTGAAACTGTGAAAGGTTTCTTTCTTTCGTATTGTCAGCGCCGGCGAACGGACGGACATGATCGATGCGAGGATCCACGTTTGTCTACTTTCCGTTCCCTCGACGGCGAGGTGACTTTGCTCGAGTGAACGCTCTGCTCGGTCAAAGCACGCAGCTCGCCTGAGCAGCAAAAAACCATCCTGCCTCCGTCTACGTAGGTTTGGTTACCCTTCCCCTGCCCTGCCCTCGACGCAGCCTGCACGCAGGACCAACACCAACACGAGACGTGCGTCTTCCACGCGCACAATAATGCACATCTCGTTCAGTACACAACTTCATCAGTAGGGTACCGCTAGGTTCCAGCTCGCGGACGTACGTACGAGGTGGCGCCATCCATTCATTTCGATATGATCTGATAAGCGCGGCGATAGTGCTGTGCCCATTCGATCTGATCTGATAAGTGCGGCAAAGGTGGAGCAATGTCTCAAGCTCAGCCTTATTCCCGTCCCGGGCTCTCGAGTATTAGTATTAAACTACTAAGTGGTATGCCCAGTTGCCCATGATCTGTCTATCGGGATAAGGATCGAATCGTCACACCATTTATCAACAAAAGAAAACGTCACTCCCTTCCCTTTAGAGACAATCTAGGAGTATATTGTAAATAAACTTAACCACACCCCCCCCCCTCGCGCGTCGCCCCCGCTCGGGCGACTCGGGCGGGATCGCAAACCCTAGCCGCCAGGGGCTCCCCGTCCTTCCATCCCTCCCTCCGCCGCCGCCGAAGGACGCTGCCGGCCTATAGCCCGGGGGCTGACGGCGGTGGCGGGGGCCTTCCCTCTCTCCTGCGCCATGGGGACGGTGTGGAGCCCCGCAACATGGGTGGCACGGCTGATCTGGCCTTGGTGGCGCGGCGGGACTTCCTTCCGGCAGCGGCACGGCGGCTGCCTCGACCTAGAGCGGCGATGGTGGCGGGTGCGGCAGCCGGCCCTGCTTCGGGCAGCGGCCTTGGCAGCGTTCGGCGGCGGCGTCCGGGTCTGCGGCGACAGACCATCTGACCTCGGATCGGCGGTGGCGGCATGGAGGACCTGGTGGTCAGGTCAGCACCATGCGTGGTGTGCCCTCCGGACAGATTTGATCTGGCCGGTGCGGCCTGTTCGATGTGCAGCGGCTCAGATCGGCGGCGACCCGTGCACATGATGCGTGATGGAGGTTCTTCGAGCGGATCTGGGTGAAAACCTCGTGCTTGGCTTGTTGCCAAGACCGGCGTTTGTTGGAAATATGCCCTAGAGGCAATAATAAAAGTATTATTATTATATTTCCTTGTTCATGATAATTGTCTTTTATTCATGCTATAACTGTATTATCCGGAAATCGTAATACACGTGTGAATACATAGACCACAATTATGTCCCTAGTGAGCCTCTAGTTGACTAGCTCGTTGATCAATAGATGGTTACGGTTTCCTGACCATGGACATTGGATGTCATTGATAACGGGATCACATCATTAGGAGAATGATGTGATGGACAAGACCCAATCCTAAGCCTAGCACAAAGATCGTGTAGTTCGTATGCTAAAGCTTTGTAATGTCAAGTATCTTTTCCTTAAACCATGAGATTGTGCAACTCCCGGATACCGTAGGAATGCTTTGGGTGTACCAAACGTCACAACGTAACTGGGTGGCTATAAAGGTGCATTACAGGTATCTCCGAAAGTGTCTGTTGGGTTGGCACGAATCGAGACTGGGATTTGTCACTCCGTGTAAACGGAGAGGTATCTCTGGGCCCACTCGGTAGGACATCATCATAATGTGCACAATGTGACCAAGGGGTTGATCACGGGATGATGTGTTACGGAACGAGTAAAGAGACTTGCCGGTAACGAGATTGAACAAGGTATCGGTATACCGACGATCGAATTTCGGGCAAGTAAAATACCGCTAGACAAAGGGAATTGTATACGGGATCGATTGAGTCCTTGACATCGTGGTTCATCCGATGAGATCATCGTGGAACATGTGGGAGCCAACATGGGTATCCAGATCCCGCTGTTGGTTATTGACCGGAGAATGTCTCGGTCATGTCTGCATGTCTCCCGAACCCGTAGGGTCTACACACTTGAGGTTCGATGACGCTAGGGTTATAAAGGAAGTTTGTATGTGGTTACCGAATGTTGTTCGGAGTCCCGGATGAGATCCTGGACGTCACGAGGAGTTCCGGAATGGTCCGGAGGTAAAGATTTATATATAGGAAGTCCTATTTCGGCCATCGGGACAAGTTTCGGGGTCATCGGTATTGTACCGGGACCACCGGAAGGGTCCCGGGGGTCCACCGGGTGGGGCCACCTATCCCGGAGGGTCCCATGGGCTGAAGTGGGAAGGGATCCAGCCCAAAGTGGACTGGGGCGCCACTTCCCTCATGGCCCATGCGCCTAGGGTGAAGGGGGAACCCTAAGGAAGAGTCCTAGGAGGGGAAGGCACCTCCTAGGTGCCTTGGGGGGGGGAGGGAATCCTCCCTTGGCCGCCGCCCCTTTCCTATCTAGGGCTGCCGCACCCCCTAGGGTGGGAACCCTAGAGGGGGTGCACCCTCCTCCCTCTTCCCTATATATAGTGAGGCCTGGGGCTGCACATAACACGTGATTCGATCTCTCTGCCTGTTGGTGCAGCCCTCCCTCTCTTTCTCCTCATATCTCGCGGTGTTTGGCGAAGCCCTGCAGGATTGCCACGCTCCTCCATCACCACCACGCCGTTGTGCTGCTGCTGGATGGAGTCTTCCTCAACCTCTCCCTCTCTCCTTGCTGGATCAAGGCATGGGAGACGTCACCGGGCTGTACGTGTGTTGAACGCGGAGGTGCCGTCCTTTCGGTACTTGATCATCGGTGATTTGAATCACGACGAGTACGACTCCATCAACCCCGTTCACTTGAACGCTTCCGCTTAGCGATCTACAAGGGTATGTAGATGCATTCTCCTTCCCCTCGTTGCTGGTTTCTCCATAGATAGATCTTGGTGACACGTACGAAAATTTTGAATTTCTGCTATGTTCCCCAACAGTGGCATCATGAGCTAGGTCTATTGCGTAGATTCTTTGCACGAGTAGAACAGGAAGTAGTTGTGGGCGTTGATTTTGTTCAATATGCTTACCGTTACTAGTCCAATCTTGTTTCGACGGTATTGTGGATGAAGCGGCCCGGACCGACCTTACACGTACTCTTACGTGAGACAGGTTCCACCGACTGACATGCACTTGGTGCATAAGGTGGCTAGCGGGTGCCAGTCTCTCCCACTTTAGTCGGAACAGATTCAATGAAAAGGGTCCTTATGAAGGGTAAATAGCAATTGGCATATCACGTTGTGGTTTTGCGTAGGTAAGAAACGTTCTTGCTAGAAACCCATAGCAGCCACGTAAAACATGCAAACAACAATTAGAGGACGTCTAACTTGTTTTTGCAGGGTATGCTATGTGATGTGATATGGCCAAAAGGATGTGATGAATGATATATGTGATGTATGAGATTGATCATGTTCTTGTAATAGGAATCGCGACTTGCATGTCGATGACGTGACAAGATGATCATGGAGCCCCAAGATGGAGATCAATGGAGCTATATGATATTGGCCATATCATGTCACTACTATATAATTGCATGTGATGTTTATTATGTTTATGCATCTTGTTTACTTAGAACGACGGTAGTAAATAAGATGATCCCTTACAATAATTTCAAGAAGTGTTCTCCCCTAACTGTGCACCGTTGCTACAGTTCGTTGCTTCGAAGCACCACGTGATGATCGGGTGTGATAGATCCTTACGTTCACATACAACGGGTGTAAGACAGATTTACACATGCAATACACTTAGGGTTAACTTGACGAGCCTAGCATGTATAGACATGGCCTCGGAACACAGAAGACCGAAAGGTCAAGCATGAGTCATATAGAAGATACGATCAACATGAAGATGTTCACCGATGATGACTAGTCCGTCTCACGTGATGATCGGACACGGCCTAGTTGACTCGGATCATGTAATCACTTAGATGACCAGAGGGATGTCTATCTGAGTGGGAGTTCATAAGATGAACTTAATTATCCTGAACATAGTCAAAAGATCTTTGCAAATTATGTCGTAAGCTCGCGCTTTAGTTCCACTTTTTATATATGTTCCTAGAGAAAATATAGTTGAAAGTTGACAGTAGCGATTATGCGGACAGTAGAAAGCTTATGTCCTTAATGCACCGCTCAGTGTGCTGAACCCCAAACGTCGTTTGTGGATGTTGCGAACATCGGACATACACGTTTTGATAACTACATGATAGTTCAGTTAAACGGTTTAGAGTTGAGGCACCAAAGACGTTTTCAAAACGTAGCAGATCATATGAGATGTTTCGAGGGCTGAAATTGGGATTTCAGGCTCGTGCCCACGTCAAGAGGTATGAGACCTCCGACGATTTTCTTAGCCTGCAAACTCAGGGAGAAAAGCTCAATCGTTGAGCTTGTGCTCAGATTGTCTGAGTGCAACAATCACTTGAATCGAGTGGGAGTTGATCTTCCAAATGAGATAGTGATGTTTCTCCAAAGTCATTGCCACCAAGCTGCTAGAGCTTCGTGATGAACTATAACACATCAAGGATAGATATGATGATCCTTGAGGTATTCACGATGTTTGACACCGCGAAAGTAGGAATCAAGAAGGAGCATCAATTGTTGATGGTTGGTGAAACCACTAGTTTCAAGAAGGGCAAGGGCAAGAAGGGATACTTCATGAAACGGCAAATCAGCTGCTGCACTAGTGAAGAAATCCAAGGTTGAACCCAAACCCGAGACTAAGTGCTTCTATAATAAGGGGAACAACCACTGGAGCAGAATTACCCTAGATACTTGGTAGATAAGAAGGCCGGCAAGGTCGATAGAAGTATATTAGATATACATTATGTTAATGTGTACTTTACTAGTACTCCTAGTAGCACCAGGGTATTAAGATACCGGTGCAGTTGCTAAGTGTTAGTAACTCGAAATAAAAGAGCTACGGAATAAACGGAGAATAGCTAAAGGTGAGCTGACGATATGTGTTGGAAGTGTTTCCAAGTTTGATGTGATCAAACATCACATGCTCCCTCTACCATCAAGATTAGTATTAAACCTGAATAATTGTCATTTGGTGTTTGCGTTGAGCATAGACATGATTGGATTATGTCTGTTGCAATACGGTTATTCATTTAAGGAGAATAATGGTTACTCTATTTATTTGAATAATACCTTCAATGGTCTTGCACCTAAAGGAATGGTTTATTGAATCTCGATCGTAGTGATACACATTTTCATGCCAAAAATTATAAGATAGTAATGATAGTACCACTTACTTGTGGCACTGCCATGTAAGTCATAATGGTATAAAACGCATGAAGAAGCTCCATGTTGATGGATCTTTGGACTCACTCATTTTTGAAAAGTTTGAGACATGCGAACCATGTCTATTGGTGTATACGCATGAAGAAACTCCATGCAGATGGATCGTTTGGACTCACTTGATTTTGAATCACTTGAGATATGCAAATCATACCACATGGGCAAGATGACTGAAAAGCCTCGGTTTCAGTAAGATGGAACAAGATAGCAACTTGTTGGAAGTAACACATTTTGATATGTGCAGTCCAATGAGTGCTAAGGCATGCAGTGAATATCGTTATGTTCTTACTTCACAGATGATTCGAGTAGATGTTGAGTATATTTACTTGATGAAACACAAGTCTGAATTATTGAATGGTTCAAGTAATTTCAGAGTGAAGTTTAAGATCTTCGTGACAAGAGGATAGAATGTCTATGATATGATCATAGAGATGAATATCTGAGTTACGAGTTTTGGCACACAATTAAGACATTGTGCAAATTTTTTCACAATTAATACCGCCTGGAACACCATAGTGTGATGGTGTGTCCGAACATCATAGTTGCACTCTATTGGATATGGTGCGTACCATGATATCTCTTATCGAATTACCACTATCGTTCATGGGTTAGGCATTAGAGACAACCACATTCACTTTAAATAGGGCACCACGTAATTCCGTTGAGATGACACCGTATGAATTATGGTTTAGAGAAACCTAAGTTGTCGTTTCTTAAAAGTTTGGGGCTGCGACGCTTATGTGAAAAAGTTTCAGGATTGATAAGCTCGAACCCAAAGCAGATAAAATGCATCTTCATAGGACACCCAAAACAGTTGGGTATACCTCCTAATTCAGATCCGAAAGCAATATGGATTGTTTCTTGAATCGGGTCCTTTCTCGAGGAAAAGTTTCTCTCGAAAGAATTGAGTGGGAGGATGGTGGAGACTTGATGAGGTTATTGAACCGTCACTTCAACTAGTGTATAACAGGGCACAAAGAGTTGTTCCTGTGGCACCTACACCAATTGAAGTGGAAGCTTATGATATTGATCATGAGACTTCGGATCAAGTCACTCCCAAACCTCGTGGGATGACAAGGATGCGTACTACTTCAGAGTGGTACGTAATCCTGTCTTGGAAGTCATGTTGCTAGACAACAATGAACCTACGAGCTATGGAGAAGCGATGGTGGGCCCAAATTCCGACAAATGGTTAGAAGCCATGAAATCCGAGATAGGATCCATGTATCAGAACAAAGCATGGACTTTGGTGGACTTGCCCGATGATCGGCAAGCCATTAAGATAAATGGATTTTTAAGAGGAAGATGGACGTGGACGGTAATGTCACCGTCTATGAAGCTCGACTTGTGGCGAAGAGTTTTTCCACAAGTTCAAGGAGTTGACTACGATGAGATTTTCTCATCCGTAGCTATGCTTAAGTCCGTCGGATTCATGTTAGCATTAGCTGCATTTATGAAATCTGGCAGATGGATGTCAAAACGAGTTTCCTTACCAGTTTTCATAAGGAAAGGTTGTATGCGATACAATCAGAAAGGTTTTGTCGATCCTAAGGATGCTAAAAGGTGTGCTGGCTCCAGCGATCCTTCCAAGGACTGGAGTAAGCATCTCGGAGTTGGAATGCTTTTTGATAAGATGATCAAAGATTTTTGGTTTATACAAAGTTTATGAGAAACTTGTATTTCCAAAGAAGTGAGTGGGAGCACTATAGAACTTCTGATGAGTATATGTTGTTGACATATTGATGATCAGAAATGATGTAGAATTTCTAGAAAGCATATAGGGTTATTTGAAAGGTGTTTTTCAATAGAAAACCTGGAATAAACTACTTGAACATTGAGCATCAAGATCTATGAGGATGGATCAAAACGCTTAATGGTACTTCCAAATGAGCACATACCTTGACATGATCTTGAAGGTGTTCAAGATGGATCAGTCAAAGAAGAAGTTCTTGCCTGAGTTGTAAAGGTACGAAGTTAAGACTTAAAGCTCGACCTCGGCAGAAAAGAGAGAAAGGACGAAGGTCGTCCCCTATGCTTTAGACGTAGGCTCTACAGTATACTATGCTGTGTACCACACCTAAAGTATGCCTTGCCATGAGTCAGTCAAGGGGTACAAGAGTGATCCAAGAATAGATCACTAGATAGCGGTCAAAGTTATCCTTAGTGGACTAAGGAATTTTCTCGATTATGGAGGTGGTAAAAGAGTTCGTCGTAAAGGTTACGTCGATGCAAGCTTAACACCTATCCGGATAGCTCTAAGTAGAGATACCGGATACGTATAATGGGGCAACAATTTAGAATAGCTCCAAGTGGAACAGTTATTTGGAATGGCTCCAAATAGAACGTGGTAGCTACATCTAGGAGATGACATAGAGATTTGTAAAGCACACACGGATCTGAAAGGTTCAGACCCATTGACTAAAAACCTCTCTCACAAGCAACATGTCAAACCCAAGACTCTTTGGATGTTGGTCACATGGTGATGTGACCTGTCAATGTTAATCACATGGTGATGTGAACTAGATTATTGACTCTAGTGCAAGTGGGAGACTGTTGGAAATATGCCCTAGAGGCAATAATAAAAGTATTATTATTATGTTTCCTTGTTCATGATAATTGTCTTTTATTCATGCTATAACTGTATTATCCGGAAATCGTAATACACGTGTGAATACATAGACCACAATTATGTCCCTAGTGAGTCTCTAGTTGACTAGCTCGTTGATCAATAGATGGTTACGGTTTCCTGATCATGGACATTGGATGTCATTGATAACGGGATCACATCATTAGGAGAATGATGTGATGGACAAGACCCAATCCTAAGCCTAGCACAAAGATCGTGTAGTTCGTATGCTAAAGCTTTTCTAATGTCAAGTATCTTTTCCTTAGACCATGAGATTGTGCAACTCCCGGATACCGTAGGAATGCTTTGGGTGTACCAAACGTCACAACGTAACGGGGTGGCTATAAAGGTGCATTACAGGTATCTCCGAAAGTGTCTGTTGGGTTGGCACGAATCGAGACTGGGATTTGTCACTCCGTGTAAACGGAGAGGTATCTCTGGGCCCACTCGGTAGGACATCATCATAATGTGCACAATGTGACCAAGGGGTTGATCATGGGATGATGTGTTACGGAACGAGTAAAGGGACTTGCCGGTAACGAGATTGAACAAGGTATCGGTATACCGACGATCGAATCTCGGGCAAGTAAAATACCGCTAGACAAAGGGAATTGTATACGGGATCGATTGAGTCCTTGACATCATGGTTCATCCGATGAGATCATCGTGGAACATGTGGGAGCCAACATGGGTATCCAGATCCCGCTGTTGGTTATTGACCGGAGAATGTCTCGGTCATGTCTGCATGTCTCCCGAACCCGTAGGGTCTACACACTTAAGGTTCGATGACGCTAGGGTTATAAAGGAAGTTTGTATGTGGTTACCGAATGTTGTTCGGAGTCCCGGATGAGATCCCGGACGTCACGAGGAGTTCCGGAATGGTCCGGAGGTAAAGATTTATATATAGGAAGTCCTATTTCGGCCATCGGGACAAGTTTCGGGGTCATCGGTATTGTACCGGGACCACCGGAAGGGTCCCGGGGGTCCACCGGGTGGGGCCACCTATCCCGGAGGGTCCCATGGGCTGAAGTGGGAAGGGATCCAGCCCAAAGTGGACTGGGGCGCCACTTCCCTCATGGCCCATGCGCCTAGGGTGAAGGGGGAACCCTAAGGAAGAGTCCTAGGAGGGGAAGGCACCTCCTAGGTGCCTTGGGGGGGAGGGAATCCTCCCTTGGCCGCCGCCCCTTTCCCACCTAGGGCTGCCGCACCCCCTAGGGTGGGAACCCTAGAGGGGGTGCACCCTCCTCCCTCTTCCCTATATATAGTGAGGCCTGGGGCTGCACATAACACGTGATTCGATCTCTGCCTGTTGGTGCAGCCCTCCCTCTCTTTCTCCTCATATCTCGCGGTGTTTGGCGAAGCCCTGCAGGATTGCCACGCTCCTCCATCACCACCACGCCGTTGTGCTGCTGCTGGATGGAGTCTTCCTCAACCTCTCCCTCTCTCCTTGCTGGATCAAGGCATGGGAGACGTCACCGGGTTGTACGTGTGTTGAACGCGGAGGTGCCATCCTTTCGGTACTTGATCATCGGTGATTTGAATCACGACGAGTACGACTCCATCAACCCCGTTCACTTGAACGCTTCCGCTTAGCGATCTACAAGGGTATGTAGATGCACTCTCCTTCCCCTCGTTGCTGGTTTCTCCATAGATAGATCTTGGTGACACGTAGGAAAATTTTGAATTTCTGCTACGTTCCCCAACAACGTTGGCGGCACCCTTTTGTGTCATTACCTTCTTGAAGGCATCGCCGTGGAGAAGCTCCAGACGTCTATCCACTACCTCCGAGGGAAACGCTAAATCAATAGATCGGATGACGGCGGCGCGTTGGTGTCGTTTCCTCCTTGGGGCGTCATTCTTGGAGGCGTACACGGGATCGAGGGACCAGTGGGCGCCTTTTTTGGTGGGGCGGTGCTTCATCCTACACATTGATGATGCCGGATCTTGGCGGCGTGGTGCAGTTGAGACTCGACGCCCGATGCACGATGATGGACTAGTGCAGGTGGAGGCAGTTGTCTGGCGTCATGGTGGCGTCAATGGCAGAGTGGCCTGACAATCTAGAACCCTCAATATCTGCTCTGAAGACGGACCCGTGGAAAATGGCGGCGACGACCATGTGAGTGCGTCAGACCAGTTTATGCCCCAGACCTGGTATGTGGCTCGGCTGGGGCTTCTGGCTTTTGATGATAGGCTTAGGTGAGTGGTTCGGGTATTTGGCCTAGGTAGCACCCTTCATCATATGGATAGGAGTAGTGGCATATGTTACCAAGATGACGGATTCAGACAAATTGTTGTAATACTTTATAAGGTCCTCGAGAATAATCAATAAAGTGGCCGTATGCATCTCCCAGATGCAGAGGCCGGGGGTCATCCTCCTTTTCTAAAAAAAAGTTAAGCAGCAGTCCACTGCAAACCCACACGCGATGGGACCATGACATACTAAATCTTTTTTAATTCCTCCACCTTGGTGCATATCTGATGGCATTAGAGCATCTCTAGCAGACCTCACATTCCGCCAACCCGCAAAACGCGTTTGCAGTTCGCGAAAAAACGATTTTGCAGGCCGGCGTGGACAGCCGCAGAGACAGACCCTACAAAATGGACCCATATAAAAGTATATTTGCGAAATATTCTTTTTTACGGATCGGTTTTGCGGGGTTTGGTTTGACGCAGGGCCGGCCTTGAGGGGGGCAGGGGGACAGCCGCCCCCGGCCCCCAAGATCTAGGGGCCCCTCCCAGGTGTGATGTAGCCCATAGGCCGTAGCTTCACGTAGAAAACATGGAAGTAGCCCAGGTCCAGAAAAGAAGGGACAGCAGGCAGTGTATGCATGTAAATCAGCGTACCATCGTGAGGAAACAAATCAGCGTAACACACATAAATCACATCGCCCCGTTCGCTTTATTCCTTACTATCCTGAGACAATCTCCCTCCAAAAGAAAAACGATCGTGTACCGTGATTTCATACGTAATTTCCTATATTATCTGTTCTGCTCCAAACTCCTGTTCGTGTTCGTGGTCGCAGTGATGACGCAACATGAACATCGCCTAGCCCCTGAAATTTGACGCTGCCAGAGTGGGGCGCACACGTACATCGCCGAGTGCTCGCCACCAGAAATCCACATCACATCATCGCCCAATGTCCAATGATTAATGCCGATCTAATTAATCTGAGGTACTGCATATCATATTACTATTCCCTACAGTTTCAAGTACAGCTTCGTGCTTTGAGGAATAAACAATTTGGTAAAAATAGTTGCCAAAATAAAATTTTAGAAGCTGAGAAAGATTTTCATGTTAAATATTTGTTTGCTTTGGTTGATATGAATCAGTTCACTCCAGTAAAGGATTTAAGAAAGTCATAGTGTTTAAAGATTTATTCATATTTACTGTGTATGTGATTGTTGCATCTCACATAAAAAAGCTTTTCAAATTTGAAATTATTGTACAACCACTTGCGATATAAAATTACCTGAAACATCTTAAATGGATAGGCAACATTATGCATCGAGAAGTGGATGACATTAAATCGACACAATCATAAGTGACATTGCATCGAAGCATGTTACAAGAAAATTTGAAGATAATATGCATATGATGTTTATATCAAGGGCCCCCAAATTTTACGTTCGACATGGGCCCCCAAAATCTCAGGACCGGCCTTGGTTTGGCGCCGTTCCCGCCGGCCCGCAAATTCTAAATTTGCAACTCAATTTAACACAACATAATGCATTTTTTTCTTTTCCAACAACATTGGATACATAGGACATCACCAAATCTTTGCTAGAATAGCAAGACCAAAGAACAATAGTAGAAAACAAGGCTTTGGTCACAGCTCAATGTACACATTAGTCCCGGTTGCATCACGAACCGGGACTAAAGTGAGCATTAGTCCCGGTTCAAGCGGCTAAGGCGTCGGGAAGGCATTAGTCCCGGTTCAAATGAGACCTTTAGTCCTGGTTTGAGACACGAAACGGGACTGGGGGGGGGGGGCTTTAGTACCGACCCTTTAGTCCGGAACAGGGACAAATGGGCCTTATGAACCGGGACAAATGAGCTTTTTTCTACTAGTGGAAAACAAGAACCACAATTATGTATTTTAGAAGATTTCCAATTTCCATAACTGCTCCCACTAGTTGGACAAATATCTTCTCCATGCATTCATTGTTGATCTCTGGATTCCTGATTTTGTATTCTTGATTCTTCATCTTTGGTTCTAAAAAAGTAGATGTTGCTTCCCCTCTAGTTGCACATGAAGCTGCTTCATTGCGTTCGATTCTACTAAGGAGTGCACAAACATCTATTAAGTTTCTTTCTATCAAATCAATGTATTCGCCTTCCCAAAACCAAAATGAGCATCCATCTTCCTACACACATGATGATGTTTGAAATGAGCTATCGCAATTGAACCGAAGAATGCGGTGCCAAAGCCGAATGAAAATAGCACGTACCCCGTCGATTTCGCATTTGAAGAACACTCATCCGGGGTGCTTCGGCGTATCCAAAGTTAGCCGTAGCACTGTCCGCGTCCAGTCGTTGCACTATATGAGCGGGCATCGGCGAGCCACAGAGCCTCTCTGCGAGCACCGAGCCCGGCGGCTGGCCGGCCGAATCCATGCCCGCAAACCGCCAGCGGCGGCGACAGGACGAACCCGTACCTGCATGCGGCGATGTGACTTTGTGGGGGCTGCGTGAGATTCTCCCCGGCCATTCCATCGCTTGGTGCAGCCACCGGCCGCTGGAAAAGCCGAATCCGGCCTCCCACGACGAAGGACCGCAAATCCACAACTTTCCGGCCCGCCGACGCAGGAGGGGAGGGGGGCTGAGGGCAACCTCGTGCGTGTGGCGGCCTTTCGGCGTGGTCCCGCCGATTATTTTTCGCCGGAATCGTGTGCGGCGGCCCGGCGGCGGGGCGAGGGGGAGAGGGGAGGTGGTTGGTGGGGAAAAGCGTGGGCTGAAATATCCTCCCCACCAACCACTCCCGCTATATGCAGGGCACTGACGGGCTGGGGGGGGAGGGGGGACATGCGTATTCACGGGTTGGGGTCAAGATTTTGCCGTACCCCTCGAAATTTTTTACGGGCCGGCCGCATTTGCAGTGTCGGGTGGGAATTTCCCGCGTCGACTTGCATTTTGGCGGTTATTTTGTGGGTCGGGCCTTTTTGCAGGTCTGCTAGAGATGCTCTTACTTAACTTTGGCTTTCTTGGCGCCCCACGTACGTACGGGTCACGTCAACACCATTTCATTCATGTATAACAATCCTGCATACCATTTGCAAACACAAAACAGGGATAAGGCTACTAGCGGAACCCTGTCACACAAGTGCCAACAATCCTCTCACTGTCATAGCCAAAACAAACTTCTGAAAACTGTACCATCTTACAAACACTATATCACAACTGTTGTTTAGATTCCAGCGTCACACCTTTGATTTCGGCAGGGAACACAACCGCCGCCACACCCACACGATCCATGTTACACCAACTTAAACCCGGAGCAGCAAAGGAACAACAACATAGTTCTCACAGAGACATGAGCCATGAACAGCTCTGACAAGTAGGCGAGGCGAGCCATGTTACACCAAGTGAGCAAACCTGACTGTATATTAAAACCATGCCTTCTTGTAGGCAAGGGAACCACATCTGCACGCACCAAGTCCACGCGACAGAAAACGTAACCGCTTCGAGTTCTGACGACGAGGGTGTTCATCTGACAATTACTCTGATCCATCGACTCTGTGCAACACAAGGCAGTAGTTAGTCAGGCGATGCACAAGGACTTTCATTCCAG
The DNA here is from genome assembly GCF_018294505.1 of Triticum aestivum. Taxonomy (NCBI): domain Eukaryota; kingdom Viridiplantae; phylum Streptophyta; class Magnoliopsida; order Poales; family Poaceae; genus Triticum; species Triticum aestivum. The sequence goes on from NC_057813.1 coordinate 702,146,743, forward strand.
ATTGTAAACATTCAGTAGCTCAAAAATCAAGCAAAATGGGACAGGTTACAGGCAGAAGCAGAACATCATTTGTGTCCCATTGGTAATGTTACTTAGCTGAACTTGAAATAATGTAACTATAACACTCAACCTTTATGTGCTTAGCACCATAACTTGCACAATGCATGTTGGATCAATAGCCAGGTAGAGGCATGTATTTCAGCTTAACATTGGTAATGTTGATCTCAGCTTAACATAACAGTTCTCCCAAACAACAGCTAAGCTGTTTTTCAATAGGTGTGCACAGTCAATTTTTTGTCCGTTAGATTTTGTGGCACGCACCAAGCTTTATTGTGTCTCTTGTTTTTGTCTGCAGGATTCTGTGCGCTGGGCTGTCGGGTTTTCTGCCAAAAAACTGACCTGATTTTCAGAGGTCGAGCTGCTGTCAGGGTAAGGGTGGTAGGCTGGTAGCTGGGCCAAGACAGACAAAAGCGGCCAGCACCGGCATAAGAGGTTAGTCTCCGGAAGTCAAGAGTCAGATTTGCCTTGTCACACCCCCGCGTCGCCTCGCTCTGGCGACACGGGGGGCACAAACCCTAGCGCCGCCACCGTTCTCCCCTTCCCCCACCCGTCTCGCTGCCGCCAGAGGGTGCCCGCCGGCGAAGTCTGGCCGGCCCCGAGGAAGGCGGCGGCGGGGCACTTCCTGTTGTTGGTGCGGCGCGTCGAGAGGAGCCGCTGGAGGACGCGCAGAGGAGATCCACGAGCTCTGGATCTGCGGTCCGTGCGCCAGATCCGCGCGATGCGCGTCCATGACGACGCGGTGGAGGTGCCTGGCCGCGCGCCCGTCCAGCACTTGGTGAGCACGCGCACTTAGTTGCACGTGGGAGCCGTTGGGCGCGGTCACCGCAGCGTGGAAGCCCAGGGGCGGCGCGAACGCGCGTGTCGCCGTCGTGGGGTGCCGCTGGGGGACGCGGGCTCCCTCGGCTGGCGGCCTCTGGCTGGGAGCGGCCGGATCTGACGGGCCTCGCCGGCCGGATCTGGCGCTATGGAGGCCGGAGGCCCGGAGGTGGCTCGGCCGGCGACTGTTTGCAAGCGGATTGCGTGGTGGCTTCTAGTCGGGATGGTGGTCTGGGGTAGCGTGGTCTGGGCAGTGCCTTCGGGATGCTCTGGGCTTGCGCTGCCGGCGGTGCTCCGGCTAGTTTTGGGCGGTGCAGCAAGTAGCATCTGCTGCTCCGATCTGGTGGTGGTGTGTTGGAGACGTCGTCCCAGCATAGGTGCTCGGTTCCCTGACGAAAGTCATGCTCAACTACGGTTTGGGCTGATGGCGAATGATGCCTTTGGGTGTGATTTTCCTTGTTGAAGGCGCCATCGAGGGGATCTGACACCTCTCCTTGCTCTATGTTCTTGTCTCCCGGTGAAAACCGTGTGCAATGGTCGCGCCAGTGGTGTCATTACTTTGTTGGAAGCATTGCCTTGGAGGCAAATCTGGTGTGAGGAGCACTTGGTCAGTGGTGGTGTGGTGGATCTGGAGCGGGCAGCGTTTTGGTGAGCTTGGAGCTTTTGGTGGTGCATCCGTTTGCGGCTGGTCGTTCGGTCAACGGTGAGAGCAACAAGAGCAACCTTCACATGCAAGTTGCGCCAGGCGAGCTATGTCTACTTGCCTCGCGGGATCGGAGCGGCATATGTATCGCTCTTTCGGACATATCGTTCCTCTCCGGTGTCCTCGATGTTTGTAGATATGCTCGTGGCAGCCCGGTACAAGACGACGGTTGTCGGTGTGCATTTTGGTAGCAGCGAAGGCGCTCGAGTGCCCGCCCGGGTGTGTTGTGGGGTTTTGGCTTTCCGGCGCTTTTGTATGTGTTGTGATGCTTTAGACCTAGTCTAACTAGGCGTTGCTTGGTTTTTGCCCGGTTTTCCTTAATAAACCGAGCAGTCCTTTTTTCGTTCTTTTTTTTAGCACTCGTCTTTATGCGGTGCATTCCTCCTTTGAGGGTGTTCTTGTAATACCTTTTTCTGATCAACGAATTTGGCAGTTCTCCTGTCAACGTTCAAAAAAAAAAAAGAGGTTAGTCTCCACACCGGATTTAATCTATTTTTCTGTCAGTAAGGTGTGCCGCTGTTGTCTTAATTTCTTGCAAGGTAGCTTCATGGTTGGAGGGAGTTGAGAACTGTGGGTTCGCCAGTGTGTAACTTTACTTCATCTGGATCCAGTTTGCAGTTAATTCAGTCTTTTTTGCGAGAGTGTTAATTTCTGACACCCATTTCTGATAAAAAATCTCTGGCATCAATTCCTTGTAGGAACCTTGCCTTTTACATAGTTGATTTCTGGTCTATCCTTCATTCCAGAATCTCCAAGATGGCTGGTGTGTATATGCTCAACTTCCGCATGTGAAGTAGCCTGGCCATCACTCTGAGTGAAGTCTGTATATGACATGTCTGTCTCCCGGCAACGATGAACTTATGGATGATTTCGAAGCTTCTCCGCAAGTTTTGAGGGGATTCGAGGAAAGATATCGGACAGTAGTAAAATATATAAATGGAAGCAGTTTCACTCATTTTTCTGCTTATTGACATGGAAAACCTTCTGGACTATTTTTCAGGCTGGTATATTTTTGTCTAACATTGGACCAATGTGTATATTTAGGTCATTCTTGAAGTAACATCATCAAGTTTAGTATTGAACATTTTATTGACGCTGTGCAGAGAGAAGTAGCATTAGCAAGCATCTATATGTAGGCTACAGTCCATTTTCAATAGCTAAATCAAAAGAAGTATAGAACTCCACTAACAGTAATTTCTGTATCCACTTTCATCTTTATGGCCGATTCTGTACCAGGATTACTACATTTTCTAAACAATAATTATGCTACATTTGGGCAGTTAGGAACTGACCTTCTAGTACTTCCAAATCTTGGCATACTGTTCTATGCAAGTAAAATCTTCAGAGCTGCAGGTTAGCTATTTTTCGTTTCAAGTGTTTAGGCATATTAAGTTCTAGGCGTGTCATTCTCATTCCCTTATTTATTTCACTCTCGTCTTTTTGTATATATTAATCAATCTTTTCTATATCAGTTCGTCGCTCAAGTCTATATCATCAGTTCTGTATATACATCATTTTCATGTCAGTTTAGAAGTGATACTGACTTCTCTCTTTCTTCAGTCCCTCATTGTTGTTCGGTCACTAATCTCTGTCCTCGGTCTCTTTGGTCTCTATTTCTTTAGTTTTCGCTCTCTCTTCAATGTTTACTCTATTTTTTCACATTTTCACCAGTCACCTTTTTTATGTCTTCTCATTTTTAATTATCTTGTCATCAATTTATCATTTGATGTCTTCAGTCTACTTTCTTCTTCAGTACGCCTTTTCCGTATGTCATTCTCAGTAATTGTTTAGTCTTAACTATTCTGGTTATAATTAAGAGATAAGGGCTCGGTGTTCAGTTTTTCATTCAGTCAGTCTGGCAGTCTATTTTTTTCCATTCTAATTCTTCATTTTAGTTCATTTTTTTCATTATTCAGTCTTTTTTTTTACTTTTCTTCATCATGTATTCTTCTATCTCTCTTTCTTGACTGAAAAGATAAATGACCAGAACAAGACTTTATTCAGTGTTGGGTATTTTCCTATTACCTCCAGACTAGGTACCTTTTTCCATTTCTTGTCTTCCATTATTATATTTGGGCCCTCAATCTTCAGTCTGTTTTTCTTCTCCATTACGTCTTTTTCCTATGTCATTCTCGGCATTTCTTTAATCTTAGCTATTCTGGTTATCACTCAGAGATAAGGGGTGTGTGTTCAATTTATCATTCAGTCAGTTCGATATTAGGCTCTAATAAGTTTGTTCATTCTTCAGTTTGTGAGATACAATTTTCTTTTTCAGTTTGGGTAAAACTAACCCATTACAACCTTAGTTCAGCGAATGTTTAGTTATAGTTAGTTCTCTGCCATGTTCAGGTTTTCATTGCTTTCTACTTCAGTTTTCCTATCCTAGCTAAACTATTAGGTTTTAATTTATTTAGTATGTTGAAAACACGACAAGGTACGTGGCGCAGGAAAAGAGGGTAAGGGTTAGATTTGGTATAATTTTCGAAGCGGCCATTTTTGGCTGATCTTTGAAAAGAGGGTCAATTTTAACATTTCTCACCCCATGGCCAGCATTGCTGCTGTGTCGCCTCACCGCCCCGGCCATCACTTTAAATCCCGTGGGAGGAGAGGGGGGGGGGGGGGGGGGGGGGGGGGGGGGGAGGGGGGTCTTAACATAATCATAGGTGCCGGCATTACCCCCACCCCACCCCTAAGTTTCTTCCTTGCCTGCGCCTCACAGTTAGCTGCATCGTCACTGGTTCGTCTCGGTGTCATCTTGCCTGCCCTGTCTCCGCCACGGCAAGCCTGGGCGTTGTCGGCTCTAGCTTGATCTGCCCAAGTACCGTTGTTCTACTTCTCGTTGCATTCTTTTCCGCTCTGCGTCACAGTCCTTGTTACCGTAGTTGTCGCGGCGACGAAAAAAGGGCACACAGGAGGCACTCGTTGCTGGGGTTATCACTGGCTCTGGTTGCTGGTGTGGACACGGGAGGGATAAGACAGGGACGGCAATTTTTGTGTTGATGGGAGAAGATAAGGAGACATTACGAAAGTTGGCGGCAAGGCCCACATTTCTCGGTTGCAACAATTTTTTGACATGTGAACCGACCGCGCGACACAGAGATTACTGTTGTAATGCCGGTACCCATATCCTAGTGAGATTGTCTTCATGTCCCACTGGCCAGAACTCTCAACTTTGTTTTGCCTAACCATATAACAGAGAATAGATTTATAGAATGCATTTCCATCATGGGTGCTAAACATGCCATGTTGAATAGCATATCAATCCTATTATACCTTGTTGATGTCTAGGACTTTGTTCATGTTCATGACTATGATGAAATTTTAAAAAATATTTCAAACTTCTCGGTCATATTACATATCATTTTTTAAATAAAAAAATCAAAAAAAATCAAAACCAAATTTTTTTCTGTTACTAGTGGCGCACCACATCCAAGGTGCGCCACTAGTAAGTTTGAATTTTTTTGAATTTTTTTGCCTCTAGATCTTGAAAGCCCCGTAACTTTTTTTGTTAGGTTTTTGGGGATTTTGAAAATGTTTAACGGGGTTCCCCCAGTTAAATTTGGATGTAACTTTTCGAGTAGATGATTTTTCATATAAAAAACTTTTTCATCCGAGTTCGTATGCAAAAGTTATGCCCATTCTACAAATTTCCAGAGATATTTTGCAAACAAAGTCGAAATTCATATTTGTAAATTTTCCCAACAACTAGACCACATATCACATGGGAAACTTTTTCTTTTATTTTTTTGACATTTTTATCATGGCGCACTGTCCCACGGTGCGCCATTAGTAACAATTTTTTTATTTTTATTTTTTTCAAAACTTCTAATGGCGCACCACACACCAGGTGCGCCATTAGTAATATATTACAAATGGCGCACCTATATGTGGTGTGCCATTAGAATATAGTAATGACGCACCACATATCTGGTGCGCCATTAGTGGCCATATCATCTATAGCCCTTTTCCTACTAGTGTGCCCATGACATGAAAGGAGGAACATAGACATGACTACACCCAAAATAGAGCATCTCAAGGCAAGGTCATCACTTTGAGGACACGCGATAAAAATCAGAATCACTTTGAGGACAAAATGATGAACTGATTGCGACCCCATCGAACCTGAAAAAATAGGAGAAAAGAAAAAAATAAGACAATAGACAAGAATACTGAACTGAATTCAACTCCATTGTTTTTTCTGCGCTATTTGTACATAGTAATCAACACTACAAGAGTAAAAGGGAATGAACTGTAGATCTTCTATTGGAGTAGATACAGTATCACAGGCAGACAAAGAATAGCCTTTGTCCCGTTGTTAAGATTGATCTCAACTGAATTTGAAAGATGTAACTGAAAACACATGCTTTTCTTTGTAAGGCAACATTATAATATTCAATGCAACTTGGAATTCATAGCTAGCCAGACACATGTAAACATAAATCATTAAGTCTTGGAAAACTTAGATCATGTAAAATTCGTAGATTTGTGTTGCGGGCTCTGAGCATTACCTACTAAAGTAGCAGTAACAAACTTCTAACTTCTAGTAAAGTAACAGTAACAAACTTTGGCACTTACAATCAACAAACTAAGTCTGTCCTCTATTACCAAAAGAAATCTATTCAGCCTACTATAATTAGATGTGACCAGTGCCAATTGACGAACTGTTAATTTCAATGCCACACCTTCAGCAAGGAAGAGCCAGATCGATGTTACACTACAACGTACAAATGACGACCACTAAGTGAAGAGATCTGCGACAACTCTACGCTGTTGAAATCACAATCACGTTAAATTAAGAACGCTGATCTGATTACGGTTCAGTCGAATCTGAACTAACATGACAGAAGTTTAGATATTTACACACATATTCAAGAGTTTACAAGCTAAAAGGAAAACATTATAGGTGTTATACAGAGTTAGATATAACAGTATCACAAACAGAAACAGAATAGCATTTGTCCCATTGGTAATATCGACCTCAACTGATTTGAAATATGACTGCAAGGACTCCCTTTTATGTGTGTTTAGCACTGTAATTTGCAATTCAAGTTGGAACACGTAGCCAAACAGGCACGTAAATATAAGCAAACGGTAGCCAAAGTCAACAAATGATGGATGTGAAGGCTATAACTGATTTTACGAGGCTGATTCAAATCAAATGGCTTGTGAGTACACACTGTTCTTGCTATTCACAGTAGTGACTCAGGTTGTTACTTATTTGTGACTGTACCACTTAGGCAGATTTATTTCAAAAAACAACATGAAAAAAACAATAGATGTGAAAACAAGCAGAATACAACCTGTGCGCCTCCTTATATTTACGAAAAAAAATGCACAAGATGAGTTAGGCTTGACTAATGAATTTTCTGAGGTGATAAAACACTCAGAAAGTAAACAAGATATATACTTGCATTCCTTAATCCGTTACTTTAAGCATGAAACTATTTCCCAAAAATAATTGTTGTGACTTAGTACCTTTGTGATTTCATAAGGCCTCAAATAATGGTGGACAGCCGTATGCATGAGATATGTGAAACATATTTGCGTTGTCGTATATTTTATTAAAACAGAAGTCAGGACAAACGATATAGCGAATCACAGTTATGCTCCTGACTTTGATTAGCTTTTCCGCAAGCGCAAGAAAAATATCACTGCTAAATCATGTAAACAAGAATGACCAATTGCAATAATTAACTATTAAGCACTAGAAAAGCTGGTGACAACTGCAAAAGGAATAACATAACTAGGATGCAGTAGTAAGCTTACCGCTTCATATTGCCGGTGAAGACAACAATGACGGTGGGAAGTTAGCATATATACGTGTCTTGGACAAAGCAAACCGAAACCGGGAAGATTTCTTAAAAACCTTTTTACGCTGCAATGTCTTGACATCCACTAAAATATATTCCAAGTTTGACTTCTGCTGGCCTCCAAACTTCCCTAGGAGCAAGTACCTCTCAGTTGCAGCTTTGATACGACGCTGGTACATAGAACCTAGTGAGATCTTCTTCTCCATCTGCCACTGGATAGAACTCTCACCTTGGTTTCCCCTGATGTAATAACAAAGATCAGATTTTTCACCTGCAGTTTCATGAAGGATAAAGTCTGCCTTCTCCCACCTCCACAATGGCTACATTTTTTCCCCATTCTCTGGGTGGGAGGTCAACAATGGAGAACTCCATGCTCCTGGTATCAAGCATGAGCAACTGTTTGTTAATCGTTTTGAGCCTCAAGTAGAAGCAGCCATAAGCATAACTGTGCCCGGCAAACTTAGGGTGGATCGGTGACATCATGGCTGACTCTCCCTGGGTAGGGAACAAATCACTCCAACCCTTAGATGCAGCAACCCGCCATTGTTCGGTGGTCGAAGAGAAGGCGAATGCGACCAACCTAGTTATTCGAGGAAATACAGCCGGCCTAGTTCCAAAATATGTTATCCAGATCACCCGAAATGCGGCAGGCGCCTCCTCATCGAGGGGAACGAGAAAAGGCTCAGACCAGGTGCTGCATACTATTATGGCAGGGCTGTCCAACGACTCCACCAAAGCGGACATAGCGTCATCTACGGGGGGAGGCAGGATGTACCGCCGGTGCAATGGGACGCACACAACAAACTCCGGTATGACTAGGCCTAGGCGCTTATAATCCTTGCTGGCGCGGCCGAGGAGGACGCGGCCGTCGCGGACGTCCTGAACATGCCATCGGCAATAGGACCGGGAGGGGAGGAAGGAGAAGGAGAAGTCGGCGGCGAGGGCGAGCGCGCGGGTGGGGTGAGGCGGGACGGCGGGGTTGAACCCTTGGCGGTCGACCAAGCCGAGGAGTGGCGGGGCGTGGATGCGGCGGTATCGGCGGCGGGAGGAGCCGTCGGTGGCGATTCAGCGGAAGGTGCTGCACACGGCGCATGCGCGGGCGAGGTCTTGTGGGGTGGGCAGGATGAGGAAGATCTCCACCAGGAGGTGGTCTGGGATCTCCGTCAACGGTGATTCCCCTTTCTTATCGGTGGCCATCGGGAGGTGGACCGGAGTTGGACGCCGGCGGAAGAGCAGCCAGCCGCCGGGAACCCTCGGGGAGAAGAGTTTTTTTAGGGGTAAAACCAAGCTTTATTCATCAAAATCCACAAACTGTGGGATACTGTTTAGATCATGGGATTGCCATACCAGAAATGACGTCCCAAATCCAGAGACCAAGAGAACTTGGCTAAGCTATGAGCTTCTACATTAACTTCCCTACGTTCAAAAGTAAAAAAAAATCATTGAAATGGTTCTGCTTGAAGACGGATCTCACTAATGATTGCCCCATATTTTCCCCGAGGGTCCTTGTTGACATCTGAGATCACTTGTTTTGAATCTGAGGCCACAATGAAACTCTGTAGGTGCAAGTCCTCAACGAGTGCAAGAGCCTCGCGGCATGCAATTGCTTCGACGGTGGCTGGATCATCAATTCCTGGGATCACCAAAGATGAACTGGCTAAAAAAATTCCCTTGTCTGTCCCTACAGACTGCCGCCGCTGTTCCTCTTATTCCCAAACGCACTTTGGCGTCCACATGAATCTTTGCAAAACCAGGAGGTGGCATTTTTGGTGGTCGTCTAGGTCCTCTTGGAGGTGGGACTGGAGCTACAGGACGGCTTTCTTTGCACATGTCAAGCTCAGAAATGAATCTTCTGATAAAAGAGTGGGTCGCCTGAGGTGATTGGAAGATGCCCTCATGTATCGCCTTGCGCCTTGAGGACCATATTGCCCAGAGGGTTACAACAATGAGCGCGAACTGTTGATGTTGTAATGCTTCCATGAGGGTAAAAAGCCATTGCTTTGCGTTCGGTTCCGTCGTACTAACAAGCTGCTGCGCTAACTCCTCGTCCACCAGTGCCCAGGTGCATCTCGCGACGGTGCAATTGATCAGGGAGTGCCGCCACGAGTCCTCTGCCCCGCAGAGTCCGCAGCAACTATTCTCCGCCATCTTTCTGTGGGAGCGCACATCTTCCGTTGGGAGAGAATGCTTCGACAAGCGCCAAAGGAACATACATATCTTGGATGGGACATGCGTCTTCCATAAGGTTTCCCAGGAGTTTTCTTCGGCAGCCATGCTGCTTCCCTACGCTGGATCGTTGAAACCAACATTCTGTAGGCTGATTTGATCGAGAATTTTTCATTCTTCTCAAAGTGCCACGACCAGAAGTCACTGATATCTCGCTTATAGATAGGAATATGAACAATAGCCTGGATGTCCATCGGCATGAAAACTTGCTGGAGCTTTTGTATATCTGCATGCTGCCAAAATGGGCCTTCGAGTTTAACGGGCCACATCGGGAGAAGAAGTTAACTGCGGTCTTTAGTGTAGTGTACTCTAGCGATGATTTTTTTTTCACTCAGAAAGAAAAATGTAGTTCCCCTTTGTGGTTCGCAGCAGTGACCAACTAATCTGTTACACACTCTCTGTTAAACTCACTTGTTAATACTCTAGATCACCGAGTTGTAGCATTATCATGTGATCAGAGCTACAAGCAATGTATATCACTACACCACGGTAGTTAATCGAAGGCATTTTGTTAAGGGCATTTTGTAAACGCCTCAAAATCATGCTTTAAGGTGGCATTATTGGAAAATGCCTCGGATTGATGCAGCTTTGGAGGCATTATGGGAAAACGCCTTGGATTGTTGCAGCTTTGGAGGCATTTCTGGAAAACACCTCAGATTGATGTATGCTTTGGAGGCGTTTTTGGAAAACACCTCAGATTGATGTAAGCTTTGGAGGCGTTTTTCAGCAATGCCTTAAATTGATAGAGATTTTGAGGCGACTTTGGAAAACGCCTCCTAATCGTGCAGGGAAAGTAGGTTGGCTATCGGGCTGTTGCAGCGCCGGTGGCGCACAGACTTTGAACGTTGGGCTGAGGAGAAAATACAGACGAAGACGACGGCTCGCCGGAGTCCTTCTCGTCTGAGAAAAATACAATACAGCCGCTGCCGGCAGCTAGCCTGAATCGCCCACCGCTTTATGAGAGAGATTCGGACCTCCTTAACAGGATGGTGTGTGCAGCGTGTCACAAACACAACAACAAGGATAGATACAGCCGCTAGTTGCCCAGTCCCGGCCTACCATGAAACTAAATACAGCCCATTATTAATAGGTCGCCACCTCTGGTCGCCGGTCGCCGGATTGCGTCCGTGCCTCAACCAACAACAAAGTATAGAACAAAGGTTTTCTTTTTTACAGATTTAAGTGTTGAACTCAACTTAGTGATCTGCAAACTTCTAGTTATAAACATGTAATCCATGGACTTTTTCTATTTTCTTTGTAGATTTGCAAATAAAGAGAAAAATTTTGTACATAAATGTTACTTCTTGTGTCCAGTAGTATTCTAGGAAATTATGAGCTCATTTAGACTCCATGATTATGAGATATTGGCTTCTTGGCTAAACATTCGGGAAACTATTCTAGGGAATTTTCACACTGCTAACTCTGAGCCCCCCTTTATTTTTCTTCCTAGTATGAGGCCACCGGGATCACTAGTAGAAAAGGGGCCAATGGTCCAGGCCGGTCCAGCCCATTAGTCCCGGTTCAATCCAGAACCGGGACCAATGGGGGCATTGGACCCGGTTCGTGAGCCCCAGGGGCCGGCCGGGCCACGTGGGCCATTGGTCCCAGTTCGTCTGGACCTATTGGTCCCGGTTGGTGGGACGAACCGGGACCAATGGCCCTCGCTCCTGGCCCACCACCATTGGTCCCGTTTGGTGGCCTGAACCGGGACCAAAGGACGACCATTAGTGCCGGTCCATTACACCAACCGGGACTAAAGGGTTGGTCCTCGTTGCGGTCAAAGTTTAGTCCCACCTCGCCAACCTGAGGGGAATCAGACCGTTTATAAGCCCCTCCCTCTCTGCCTTATTGAGCTCCTCTGAAAATGAAAATAGATGCCCTTATATAGGGAATTTAGGCTAAATTCATACGAATTTCTCTTGAAATTTGTTATGAATTTAATTTGAATTTCCTCTACAAGCGCATCTATGCTCATTTCTGAGAAGCTTTTTATATAGTTTTTTTTTCTTTTCTGCTATATTTATTTTTTTTCTTTTTATTTCTGAGTTGTAATAAGTCAATAAAAATAAGCATCTATGCTCATTTTTTAGTAAAATTAATCATAACTATTTTTTCTTCTATTTATTTTTGAATTGTAATAAGTCATTAAAAATAAGCATCTATGCTCATATTTTAATAAAGTTAATCACAACTATTTTTTCTTCTTTTTATTTCTGAGTTGTAATAAGTCATTAAAAATAAACATCTATGCTCCTTTTTTAGTATAGTTAATCACAACTATTTTTTGCTTCAATTCATTTTTGAGTATCTTTTTATATAGTTTTTTTTTTCTTTTCTGCTATATTAATTTTTTTCTCTTTATTTCTGAGTTGTAATAAGTCATTAAAAATAAGCATCTATGCTCCTTTTTTAGTACAGTTAATCACAACTATTTTTTGCTTCAATTCATTTCTGAGTAGTTTTCTATATAATTTTTTTTTCTTTTCAGCTATATTTATTTTTTTTCTTTTTATTTCTCAGTTGTAATAAAGTCATTAAAAATAAGCATGTATGCTCATTTTTTAGTAAAGTTAATCATAACTATTTTTTCTTCTTTTTATTTTTGAATTGTAATAAGTCATTAAAAATAAGCATCTATGCTCATATTTTAGTAAAGTTAATCACAACTATTTTCTTTTCTTTTTATTTCTGAGTTGTAATAAGTCATTAAAAATAAGCATCTATGCTCTTTTTTTAGTACAGTTAATCATAACTATTTTTTGCTTCAATTCATTTCTGAGTAGTTCTCTATATAGTTTTTTTGATTTTCAGCTATATTTTTTTTCTTTTTATTTCTCAGTTGTAATAAGTCACTAAAAATAAAAAAGAGGCGCAATGCTTGTTAATTTGCTTCAAGCCTTTCGGAATAGTGTCAATTGCACTGCATATAGCTCTGTGCAGTCTACCGTATTCCTCAAGGCTTGAAGCTAACCAACGTGCAGGAGCATTGGGCCTCTTTGTCATCGTCTCTGCACTCAGGGCTTATAAACAGCTGCGAGTGCCTCTCGCTTGGCGAGGTGGGACTAAAAAAACAGCTGCAGGAAGAATCAAAATAAAATAAAAAAAATAAAAAAGTGCCACCTAAAGGGCTACCACAGCCTGAATACGACTAGAAACCCAACAATGGGCCAGGATTCAGGCCCGCAATAGGCCAAATAGGCCCACAGGCACATATAGTGCGTTTAGGCCCGTAAGCCTGCATTTGAGAGGAGCTCGAGAGGGCAGCGGGACTGGGGCTTATAAACCACTCTCGAGCTACCTCAGCTAGCGAGGTGGGACTAAACTTTCGTGCCGCGACGCGGGCAGCACATGGCCTTTAGTCCCGGTTCGTGGCACCAACCGGTACCAATGCCCCCCCTTTAGTCCCGGTTGGTGCCACCAACCGGGACCAAAGGCCTTCGTTTCCCGCCCTTTGGGCTGCTGAAAAGAGGCCTTTGGTCCCGGTTGGTGGCACCAGTCGGGACTAAAGGGGGGCATTGGTCCCGGTTGGTGGGACCAAAGCTTCTGCTATATATACAACACTTAGCGCGACTTCGATCTCTCCTGCTCCACTCCCGTCGCCGCGCGTCTCTGCCTCCACCTCGCCGTCGCCGCCCCGCCCTGACACCGTCGCCGCCCCGCCCCGCCACGCCCCGACGCCGTCGCCGCCCCGCGCCGTCGCCGCCCGCGCGCCCTGCCCAGCCTGCCCGCGCCGCCCTGATCGACGTCGTCGCCCCGGCCCGCGCCGCCTCGACGCCGTCGCCGCCCCGCTCCGCACCTCGCCGTCGCCTTCGTCGTCGCCGTAGCCGGCCGTACGTGAGCACCTCGCCGTCGCCTTCGCCGGCCGTAATTTAGATTTAGTTAGATTTTTTTGCTAGATTAAATTAGATTTTTTGTTAGGTTAGATGTGTAGTAATTTAGATATGCAGTTCATAGATTTTTTTATTAGATTAGATTTTTTTGTTAGATTAGATGTGTAGTAATTAATTTGTTTATATTATGTTAGATTTTTTTGTTAGATTAATTAGATTTTTTGTTAGATTAGATGTGTGTAGTAATTTAGATTCATAGATTTTTTTGTTAGATTAGATTTTTTTGTTAGATTAGATGTGTAGTAATTAATTTGTTTATATTATGTTAGATTAATTAGATTTTTTTGTTAGATTAGATGTGTGTAGTAATTTAGATATGTAGTTCATAGATTTTTTTGTTAGATTAGATTTTTTTTGTTAGATTAGATGTGTAGTAATTAATTTGATTATATTATATTAGATTTTTTTGTTAGATTAATTAGATTTTTTGTTAGATTAAATGTGTAGTAATTTTGATATGTAGTTCATAGATTTTTTTTGTTAGATTAGATTTTTTTTGTTAGATTAGATGTGTAGTAATTAATTTTGTTCATAAAATTTTAATATTTTTTTGTTCGTAGTATTTAGAAAAAGGAAAAAAATAAGAAGTAGTTCATATATAGTTCAACTAGCTAGTTGATTTAATAAACTAATTTATTTTACTATATATAGAAGTAGTTTGTTTTTAGTAAGTACTACTTATTTATTTATAGTAAGTGCTTAGTACTTGAACTAGATAGTTGATTTAATTAATAAAACTATTTTTATTTAACTATATATAGAATTAGTTGCCGCATCGACGTCGGCGATGCCTATCCCGCATCCTCGTCGTCGTCGACTCGGCGGTAGAGGCCTGCTTGATCAGGGCCATGTTCGGGACTGGGCTCCGCCGGGCTGGTATTGGGAGGTGCTACCTTCCGGGGGACGTAGGTTGGTGAGGAGGCAGCCCGTTGTTGACCCGATCCTTGTTTGGTGGCGGTCGCGTGAGCCAGTGACGGTGGTGAGGCATCCGGACACCGCGGAGGTGGTACGTCACCGTGTCAGCGAGGAGGACGAGCACGTCCGTCGCTACATGGTTGCATTGAAGGGCAGATTCGACAATACCTGGCAGGTTCTTCAGGGATCTCACTGGAGCTATGATCCTGTGATGGTTCCTTATTTTTAGGTGTCCACCGCCCGCGTCGATACCCGTCGGGCGCTACGGTTCTAGTTGTATCAGTGATAATATTCGACGATGTACGGACACCAAGAGATGATGTCCTTTTGCTTATAATTATTGAATGCATGCTAATTTGAATACTATACTTTATTTTATGATTTGGTTTTGCTTATTGAATGCTCATATTGGATAAGTTCTCCTTCATTCCCATGTGCTAGACAATTTGATATAATAATGCATTCGGGAATGAAAGGGGGAGCTACGTACATCGATCATCGATAGTCAACCCATGATTAATAATAATGATCTAGTTTAATATTTGAATTATGAACGTAGGCCGGAAATGTCGTACTCATCGGACGACGAAAACCGCCCGGGGGAGTGCGACTGGTGCCACGACAACCGAGGTATCTGCGACAGGTTCACTGTGCTGGACGAAGATCGTCGCTTCAGCATTAAGCTCGAGGAGACCTTCGATGTTCATACGGTACGCAACCGACGATAATAGTTTTTTTCGTAATTACTCATGACTTCAACTATTTTAATCATGACAATATTTTTCATCTTTTCCAATTCGACTAGCTTATCCCATGCTTTGCAAGACGCTATGTCTTGGAGAGGATGGGTTTGAAGACCATGAAAGTTTCGAAACCAAAAAAATTATCCTAAGTACCCATCATGGTGTGGATTTTTAAGTAAAGCTGTACAATGCTCAGAGTGTAACCCATTTTGGTTGTAAAAATTGGGAAGCACTTTGCAAGATGTATGGTTTTGATGAGGGTATGCTTGTTACCATGGATCTTGGTGATCCTACAATCGAGTAAGAGAGACCTACGATTTTCGTCCTTGTGGATACACCTCCAATTCTTCCCCCATGTGAGCTTAACATAGTTATTAAGTAATTTATATTGTTTATTTCAAAATAGTTGACAACTTATTCTCCATTGACAGCTTATTTTCATTCTTCAAAAATGTGCGGAAGATGGTAGACAGAACCTACTACACCGAAGGCTCCGAACTAACTTATCAGGAGAAATATCATCTGGTCGCATTTTGTACTGATCTTGAGAATTACAATGTCTACAATCGAACTCCTCAACATTATGGTCAATACGTGCCACTATTGCACGTGTTGAACTACGGTAACTACCATGGAGATACCCTGGTAAGATTTTTTACTATTACAACATCCGTGCATCTTTTTGCACACTTCTAAAACTAGTACATCATATCATTGCTAACTACGAAGTTATTACTATGTTTTTCAACAGATAATCCCGAATGATTGTGTGCCTCATCTGATGTATACACACGGTAGCCTTCATGTTTTGAACATACAACCAGGTCGTCCTACGAATCTCAACTTTCCATACCGGGTTTCTAAAAAAAAGGAGACATAACAATCAAAGAATGGAAAAAATGTATGGACAGTTGTAAGGAGCTTCTTGGAAGCAACATTCAGCGAAGGGAAAAAATTGGAGACAGGATGATCGCCATTCTTCATAATGGAGAGTCAGGGTCTATATTGTTTTATGCTATTTTACCTTAAGGGTGTTTAGGTCCTACCTGATACTGATGATCATGTGTTAAGAACAATTATGTTGGATTAGGTTTGATGACTATGAGGATGATGATCGTATGACTTATTATTAATAACGAGTAGACGTTGTATGATGATGCATGATTAGTATAGGACGAGTACTTGTTATTATATATGCTGACGTATGCGAGCATGCATGAGTTATTATATCAGTGGGTAAAATGAACATATATAGCAGCAGCGTTGGTAAACCAAGGACGAAGATATAAGAGAGGACACTTCTCTCTATTAGCTAGCTAATATAACAACCTAAAAATAACCCCCAAAACCCCTAAAGCAGCCACTTTCCAAAAAAAACATGGACTTTTGGTCCCGGTTGGTGCCACCAACCGGGACCAAAGGCCCCCTAACTAGGCTGGGCGCACAGAGCCACGTGGAGGCACATTAGTCCTGGTTCTTGTTTGAACCGGGACTAATGGGTGAAGGTATTAGTAACGACCCATTAGTCCCGGTTCATGAACCGGGACTAAAGGCCCTCACGAACCGGGACTATTAGGTGTTTTTCTACTAGTGGATCGTCGTCGTCGTCACCGTCCTCACTCTTGTCGTCATTCTCATGCCAGTTGCGGAAGCCACCCAGCTTCCTCGGCATCCGTTCCCAGCCACTATGTCCTCATAGACTTCTATTTGTTCCTAGTTACTTCCTCATTTTATTTTGTATACACGAAAAATGTATTTTTCATGCTTGCAATTTGTATGTGATATTTATGTAATAGAAGTCTGTGACATTACTCTCGCGATCGGCAAGCTATTCAAAGTTTATAAACAAGACTTTTCAGTTTAAGATGATTACTATGCCGATTGAAACATAAGAGCTGAAAATGTATGTGCTTGTAGTATATTTTATTTAGGGAAGATTTAATTTGTAGTAGATTTTTTTTTTTGAAAATCATGGACAATTGCAAGTCTTTTGTACTATATTTGATTTAGGGAAGATATAATATGTAGCAGATCATTATTTAAGCATGGACAACTCAAGTCTTTTTGAATTCATTTTGGCATGTCAATAGCAATCAAAATAAGAAAACATGTAAAACCCAATTATATCTTTGCACTTCAATTTGTCTATACTATTTTCATGCTTCAGTTGTGTGTCCTACTCAAATGTGTTTTGCGAGTGAGAACCATGTATCCGTGAAACAGAGTCATGACTCCACCAGTCTAAATTCCTGGTGCTCACGTTTACACATGGAATGTGCTCACTAAAATTTCCGTGACACGTCCATGGCGAAGTTTGCCCCCAAAACCCAGCAGCAAAATTGGAATCTTTTTCTGAGTCAGCTAACCGGTGACTGATATCACCGGCATCATGGGTGCCATTTTCGGGTCCATTGCACATTTTCAACCTTGGCCTATTGTTAAACACGCAACCCCTGAATATAAAAACTCTCTGTTTATTTGACACCATGCTCTGTTTGATTCAGTATGTCTATAAACCCCATTACACCCTTGTGGGACACACCCTAACAGGCCACTGACAATGGGTCACACAAACACACACGCACTCACACACAAGTAACCAAACATCTCTGAAGAAGAAACACATATGTAGCCAACGCCTGTGTTGTCAGTGGACACCATGGGTGTGACAACAACAAGCTAGTCATGGTGGCCATGCAACAACTTTCTTCTCAACTAGAATTGACATATTGCGCTAGATATAACAATGTCACAGGCAGAAGAATAGCGTCGGTCCATTCAGTAATATTCATCTCAACTGGATTTGAAATATCAAATATGTGACAATTCTCTTTGCTTAGCACTGTGATTTGCAATGTAAGTTGGTACACAAAGCCTGCCAGAGGCATGTAAACTAATGAATACTGGTATGTCCGTGAATACTTCGTGACGTTCAGGTCACTACTGGTATGTCCGTGAATACTTCCAATACTATCTTGCATTTTTCGAATGATGAGATTGTTGATAAGGCAAACCAATTAGGAATTTCACTTGGTAGTAATGAGGGTGAAGTTTCGAATTCCGTAAATGATTTGCTTCATCTAGAAGCCGAGAGGGCTTTATAATTGATTCGTAACTTAGCCGCTGTCAAACCCATGAACGATTCCGAGATTGATGCTTTGGGAGTTAGGGTGCTCGATAATTTTTGTGATGATCTCGCGCCTCCCCTCCAGGAGCCGGAGGAGGAGGACGAGAATGTCGACATGGAGGTAGTTAGACCCCCAGGAACGGGGAGTGAGGACCGGGTGGGCATGAGGACTAGCCCTAAGCGCAAGTGGAAGCGCAAGATATACCCGATGTCCGCGGTTCGTAGGAGTGCTAGGATCCGCACGGCTAAAATATTCCATGATGAGATGAGAGGAATCTTTTGGAATAGCAAATGTCTTAAGGACTTGGCTAAAAGGAGATTCCTTGCAGAAGCATCCATCGAGCATAGATTGGACTTTATTGCATTGTCGGAAACTGGTAGAGCAAATTTCTCACCATAATTTCTCAATACTTTATCGGGGGGTATTGAGTTTTACTGGCATTGTCTTCCACCGAGAGGAAGGTCGGGCGGGATCTTACTTGGTGTTAGATGCGACTCTCTCGAAGTTCGAAGTGTGATCATGGGAGATTTTGGTGTTAAGTTCAGGGTGCGGTCCAAAGCGGATGTTTTTGACTGGGCTCTGGTGGCGGTGTATGGTGCCGCACAGGCAGAATTCAAACCGGATATTTTGGCCGATCTTGTTAGAGTCTGCGGGTCTGAGCAACTCCCCATTTTGGTTGGGGGAGATTTTAACATTATTAGGAGACGTGATGAAAAGAACAATGATAATTTCGACGGGAGATGGTCATTCATGTTTAACACTATTATTGAAAGCTTGGATTTGAGAGAGATTGAGCTTTCAGGGAGGAAGTTCACATGGGCTAATGCGTTGCCAAATCCGACGTTCGAGAAGTTGAATCGGGTACTTGCTAGTGTCGAATGGGAACAGAAGTTTCCCTTTGTAACAGTTCAGGCTCTCTCTCGCGGGATTTCTGATCACACGCCTCTGTTGCTTGACTCTGGTGGGGCTACCTACTCGGGCAACAAGAATTTGTTTTCATTCGAGCTTGCGTGGTTTGAAAAAGAAGGCTTCCTGGATCTCGTAGCCAGAGAGTGGGCTAAGGATGCAGGCGGTAGGAATGCGCTTGAGCGCTGGCAGAATAAGATTAGGCATCTGAGAAGTTTCCTAAGTGGATGGGCTAAACATCTTAGTGGAATTTATAAGGTTGAGAAGGAACGGCTCCTTACCCTTATTCAGACCTTAGATGTAAAAGCAGAAACCACGGTTTTGTTAGCCACCGAGCTTCATACCAAGCATGACGCTGAGACGAGGTTGAAAGAGCTACTTCGTGAAGAAGAATTAAAGTGGACACTGCGTGCCAAGGTGCGAAAAGTGGTCCAGGGGGACGCGAACACTCAATTCTTCCACATGATTGCTAATGGCAAACATAGGAAGAAGAGAATCTTCCAGTTAGAACAAGATGAGGGTACAATTATCGGTCAGGATAACCTGAAGCTTTATATTACTGAGTACTAAAAATGTTTGTTTGGACCACCATAGGAGAACTGTGTGTCGTTGGATGAGTCTAGGGTCCAAGATGTACCTCAACTTACTGCTGTGGAGAACGATATCTTAACTGCCCCTTTCTCGGAAAAGGAGGTTTTCGAGGCCATTTCCAAGATGAAATGTAATAAGGCACCGGGCCCGGATGGTTTCCCGGCTGAGTTTTATAAAAAGTGCTGGAATATTATTAAAGGGGACCTGATGCCGATGTTCCATGATTTGTTCTCGGGACATTTGCAGCTTTTCCAACTTAATTTTGGAACAATAACCCTGCTCCCTAAGAAACAGAGGCCATGAGAATCGAGCAATTTCGGCCTATCTGTCTTCTGAATGTCAGTTTCAAATTTTTTTACCAAGGTTGGGATGATTAGGCTCACACAGATTACACACGCCGTTGTGCAGCCTTCTCAAACAGCTTTCATGCCGGACAGGAACATCCTGGAGGGGGTTGTGGTCCTTCATGAAACGCTCAATGAAATTAACATGAAAAAACTTGATGGTGTTATTTTCAAAGTGGATTTTGAGAAGGCTTATGATAAAGTCAAATGGCCGTTCGTTCAACAGGCTTTACAAATGAAGGGCTTCGATGAAGCTTGGCGACGCCAGTTGGAAGCTTTCACGCAAAAAGGGAGTGTTGGAATTAAAGTAAATGACGACATAGGTCATTACTTCCAAACCCACAAGGGCCTGAGACAAGGCGATCCTATGTCGCCTATTTTGTTTAATATTGTGGTTGATATGTTGGCGATCCTTATTGGGAGGGCAAAGGAGGCCGGTCAGGTGGATGGCTTGGTGCCTCATCTAGTTGATGGTGGTTTGTCCATTCTGCAATACGCTGATGATACAATCATTTTCATGGAACACGATTTGGCAAAAGCGAGAAACATGAAGTTAGTGTTATGCTTATTTGAACAATTGACGGGGCTGAAGATTAATTTCCATAAAAGCGAGCTGTTTTGCTTTGGTAGAGCCAAAGACGAACAAGAGGCTTATAGACAATTGTTTGGTTGTGAAGTGGGGGCTTTACCTTTCACGTATCTCGGTATTCCCATTCATCATCGTAAGCTAACAAATAGTGAGTGGAAGTGCATCGAGGATCGGTTTGAGAAGAAACTGAGCTGCTGGAAAGGAAAACTCTTGTCTTATGGAGGCCGGTTGATTCTTATTAACTCGGTGCTCACGAGTTTACCCATGTTCCTCTTATCTTTCTTTGAGGGCCCAGTTGGGGTTAGGAAAAGGCTGGACTTTTATCGATCTCGATTCTTTTGGCAGAGTGATGAGCTTAAGAGGAAGTACAGACTGGCCAAATGGGATATTATCTGTCGACCAAAGGACAAGGGGGGCCTTGGTATTGAAAATCTTGATGTCAAGAACAGATGCCTTCTCAGTAAGTGGCTGTTTAAGTTGTCTTCTGAGACGGAGGCAACGTCGGCGCCGATATTACGTAGTAAATATTTGCAGTCCAAGACCCTATCCCAGGTCACTCTGAGACCAACGGATTCGCCGTTCTGGAAGGGGCTCATGAGAATCAAAGCTGCTTTCTTTAACAGAACGAGGTGTATTGTCGGTAATGGTAATAACACGCGATTCTGGGAGGATACGTGGCTTGGCGACACGCCATTGGCGACCCAGTATCCGTCCCTATATCGTATTGTTCAACGTCGTGAGGCTCTTGTTGCCACGGTTATGCAGTCTATTCCACTCAACATTCAGTTCAGGAGGGTGTTTGTGGGTGATCAATGGGAAGCATGGCTTCACTTAGTCTGTAGACTGATGGAGGTTCAGTTAACTCCTCAGCCCGATCAGTTATGTTGGAAGCTTACTAGATCTGGGGAGTTCACAGTTAAATCGATGTATATCGATATCATTAACTCTACTGTGATTCCTAGTTCCAAAGAGGTTTGGAAAGTTAAGGTCCCTTTGAAGATTAAAGTGTTTATGTGGTTTGTGCATAAACAAGTAATTTTAACAAAGGACAATCTAGTTAAGTGCAACTGGACAGGTTCTACTAGGTGTAGTTTCTGTGATCGGGATGAGACTATCAAGCATCTATTTTTTGACTGTCCGTTGGCACGAGGGCTGTGGCGCTCTGTGCAAATTGCCTTTAACATTACTCCTCCGACTTCGGTCAACACGTTATTTGGGGCGTGGCTTGCTGGGATAGAGTCCGAAACAGCTAGACACATTCGTGTAGGAGTATGTGCGTTGTTATGGGCAGTTTGGAATTGCAGAAATGATTTGGCTTTTAACAGAACAACAACTATTCATTATTTGCAGGTTTTATTCCGGGCTATTGCACTGATCCGTATGTGGTCGTTACTCACTTCGACGGAGGCCAGGGAGCGTTTGGTTACTGGATCTATCCGGTGGGAGATGGTCGCGCGGAATATCTTCAACCGGTTTGGATGACGGTCATGTAATAGGATAGGCAATTAGTTTACCTATCTTTTATTTTGCCAGCCGGTTGTGGCTTTTGGGCTTTTTGTTTTGCCGTTGAGGCTCTGTGTGAGCTCGTTGTTGCTTATGTTTGCACACGTTAAGACCTTGTTGAACCTTATTTACTATTTAATAAATGTGGCCGTATGCATCGTTCTGATGCAGAGGCCGGGGAGTCCCCTTTTCGAAAAAAATGTAAACTAATGAAAAGAAAGAAACAATTAAGTCCTGCAAATCCTAGGTCATGCTACATTGGTAGCTTCTTGTTGAAGACTTCATATATTACCTTTTTCTTAGGGAAACTTCTATCTTATGTCAATTTCAAGGGAAAAATTAACTTCAAACTTAATTAGGTCACGGAAAGAAGTATATCGATCTTGGGGGCTTGGTAGCCACAATCAAGAAATCATAGATTGGGGAGTTCAAGGCCGATGGTGGAAAAGTCCATTGCCGGAGGGCGGAGGAACCGACAGGCGGGAAACTTCGATGCGATGGAGTTACTTTCTTATTACCTTTATAGTTATGCAACCAAAACGGACCCTCTGCGAGCTTAGACGGGTCATATACACATGTATTTTTCAGGCCTGGCATCTCAGCTTTGTTCTAGCCAAAACTTCTACGCTGCACTACAGACTACCAGTTAATTTACCCAAAAAGAATGTTCAAAGAGGTTGTTCAAGAACATGCAAGAGCACTGCACATCTTTAAGTCAGAGAGGAAGCACCAGTTTTCAAGAGATATGTTCGAGTTACAACACCGTTACGGGCATCTCCAGTCGCGCTCCCAACAGACCCTCCCCAGGCGATTTTGCCGCGCCGACGCCAAAAAAAGGCCCCAGTCGCGCCCCCAGAAGCCCGTTTTTCGCCGGCTCGGGTCAAAACTGGTGCCGGCGGACCCAGGCCGAACCCGGCGTCCTGGGGGGCGCTTGGGGAGCCGGCACAAGCGAAAAAGGCGCGTGGGCCCGCCCTGGAAGCGACCCGAGGGCCTTTTCCCGCCGTTTCTTGACGCTTTTCCCTCGCATCTCTCCCGCTCGCTCGCCTTCCTCCCGCCATTCTCTCCCTTTCTCCCGCCAAACCTCCTCCCGCTCGCCGCGAAGAAGCACGCCATGCCGCCAAAGAAGTACGCCATGCCGCGCGCGGCGGCAACCGCGACTGGCGCCGTGGCCCAGCCGAAGCAGAGGAAGCCGAGGGCGCCGCCATCGAAGCCACCAGGCCTGTCGAACGCCGAGTGGAGGGTGGAAGTTCAGCGGCGCGAAGCAGTCACCGCCGACAGGCGGAACAGGGCCATAGCCAAGAAGGCCCGCGACAACGCGGCGCGCGCGGCAGCGTCTTCCTCATCGGTCGACCAGGCGGAGATGAATCCACCCGTCGTCAGCCACGCCCAGTACGCGCCCTGGGGACAGCAAGGCGCCGGATCTCCATGGGGTTCATCGTCGCCCGGCTACGCCGACGGCGACGCGCACGGTGGGTTCAACCCAAACGTGACCTTCCCTCATAGTCACCCCGCTACGCGCACGCCCTTGCCCGCCTTCGTCGGCGTGCAATACCCTCCATACAACTACTCGCCGCCCGCCACCTACGCGTCCACACCGACGCCTCATCTCTAACGCGGACCGCTACCCTTCTCGCACCTCGGCGACGCCGACGACACGGGAGCCGACATGCAAGACATCATCGCGACAGGATCGACCGCGGCCGCCGCGTCTCCCGAGTTCGCCACCCAGGACGAGGTAGTGGACCTCAGCGGCGACATGGAGGCCGAGCTCGGCTACGTCTATGGCGACGACGCGCAGGAACCCGAGGAGGAGGAGGATGAGGATGAGGAGGAGGAGGAGGAGCCGGCTCCTGTTCCGACGAAGGGGCGCCAGAAGAAGAAGAAGCGGGCGGCTAGGTCAGGTGAACCGCGCATCAAGTGGACGTCCAAGGAGGAGGAATGCCTCGCCGAAGCATGGAAAGTCGTCTGCCTCGACCCGAGCACCGGCATGAACCAGAGCTTGGACACGTACTGGGACCGCATCAAGGCCGAGTTCGACGAGCGGAAGCTCGTCGACCCCTACTTCAAAGGCGTGTACATGCAGCGTGGCTCCAAGGCGATGGCGAACCATTGGGGGCGTATCCAGTTGGCGTGCAACAAATGGCATGGAATTGTCAGGAGGTCGCGGCTCGCCCGGAGAGCGGCGCCAGCGTTGAGGATCAGGTACGCACGCCGTTCGCCCGCATATCTTCGTCCGCTACGCCCGCCGCCCGCCAACTGTTTGTCCCTCCGCGCAGCTGCTGCGTATGTTCGCCATGTATCGGGGCGACAACCAAGACGCCGACTTCAAGCACCTCCACGTCTACAAGCGCATTGACAAGTGCGAGAAGTGGGCGGAAGTCCGACGTGCCCTCGACAAGGCCAAGGAGACATACAAGCCAGACGCGACGACTCCGGGCGCGTCAGAGGGACGGCCGGACGGCCACAAATTGGCAAAGAAGGGGAAAAGCGCCGACGCGGCAACCGCGCGAGTGCAGGAGTCCATCGAGCATTGCCTCGCCGACGCCCAGGCCCGGGCCGTCCTACGCGAAGAGAAGACCGAGGCGCGGTGGTCGTCGCTAATGAAGAACAACGCCATCAAGCTCGACCTGCTCCGGACGAACGTCGCCGCGAAGAAGAGGAACACCGACATGGCTTTTCTGATGGGCGGGGCGGACATGCTCCAGAGCAACGACGAGAAGCTCAAGGCGTGGTACCTGGTGCAGCGCGGCCTCATCCTGAACGAGCTGCCGATGGCAACGCCGACGACGCCGACGACGCCCACGACCACACGGACGCCAAGCCCGAACGACGCCTCTACATCGCCGCCCAGCAGTGCCGAAGCCGCGCCGACGCAGCCCTGCACCGAAGCAGCTCCGACACCGACGAGCCTGCGCACGCCGACTCCGCCAACGCCTGGAGCCGACCCCGCCGAGTGAATCGTTGTGCACGGCGGCGCTCTGTTTTTTGTAACGCCAGACAACGTCCGATCGCCGGATTTGCGGCGTCTTTTGAGAGCGGGAACGACCAAGTTTGAATTTCCCGCATTCTGGGGCCGGCGCGTGGGGGCGTGACTGGGAGCTAGGTCGCCCCCAGGGGCCGAACTAGCACCGGCACGCCCCCAGGCCGCTCTATTTAGGCGCCCTGGGGGGCCGAACGGCTGGAGATGCCCTAAGGACTACCACTCCCAAAACCCTGACAACTGTCTCGTCTCCTTACAAATGCTATTGTGGTATGCTCTAACCGGAGATAAACAATGGCCAACAAGGCCATCTCCACTCTTAGAGTACACCATTCCCAAATGGAGCTATCTCCCGGTCAGTCGGAACATGAACCAAGACTGACCAAGCATTTGGCACATTGCATGAAGAGGTGGTCAAATGATTTCGAAACCTTATCCCTAAGTAGGTAGACGATCGGCCTTTGATATCACGACTCGTCTGCTGATCCCTTTTCTAGCAGCTATTGCGCATCATCAACAACTAAAGAACTTCTCTTTTAAAGGCTCATGAGACTTCCACCACAACCTAGCATTTGTGTATATGTTCAAAGATAAAAGCAAAAGAAAAAAATAGCACTTGTTTGATCTTATGGTCAGGCTACCGCAAAAACAGAAAAATCATTGATATAGATAGAAAAAATATCCCCGCCAAGATAGAAAAAAATATCCCCACCAAAAAAAGATAGAATTTTTTTTTTGATGTAGATAGAAAACCAACAATGTGTACATCAGCTAGCTTTACTAGTCTTTTTTTTCTCATACCAAGACGAAGGTTCATTTCGATGTCACTTTCCTAAGCATGATATAATAACAGAATAGACGCCACTGTGAACTGAAATACTGTAAATCCCGATATCACTCTCAGGCAGGGAACAACAAAAACAACATCGATGCTACAGTAAAATTAACCCAAACATAGACATGACCAATAGTCCAACGACACCAGGCAAAGCAATCTAGATTGTGACATTGTGACATTGTGTCATCCCAGTAGGCAAGGTGATCCAACTCCCCGCTATTGAAATCTCACAGTCACTTTGAGTTAAGAATGTTGATCTGATTATGGCTCCATCGAATCTGAACAAACAAGACAGCAGGTTAGACACCGGAGAAGAATTTTGGTTTGAATGTGTACACACATTTCAGAGTTTACGAGCTAAAAGGAACAAGTTATAGATATATTTTTTAAGATGACTATCACAAGCACAAGCAGAAGAGCAATTGTCCCATTGGTAATATTGATCTCAGCTGGATCTGAAATATGTGACCAGAAAGACTGACATGCTTTCGTGTGTTTAGCACTGTAATTTGCAATGCAAGTCAGTATGAATAGCCAGACAGAGGCATCTTAAGTATAATAAACAAAAAGAAAAGAGAGCCCTGGAAATATTATGTCATGCTAAATTGGCAGTTTCCTGTTGATTGCTTCATATATTTCCTTTTTTATTAGAGGAACAGCTCTGCCTTTTTCATTAAGAAGGAGAATTGACCGGTTACTAAGGCAAACTGGGCAAAACTTTTTCTATAAGAAGGAGAATCAACCAGTTAATAAGGAAAACTGGCCAAAACTAAAACAACAACAATGCACAGGCAGACCCGAGGCCGTGCACCAGGCGAGCCGCCAACTCTGTTACCTGAGCAACCGGAGCCGACACCCTACAACCCCATCTGAAGCCGCCGCTCCGACAACCACGCCGGCCCCGAGGCTACGCACCATGTGAGTTGCCTGCTCCGTCACCTGACCAACCGGAGCTAACACCCTACAAGCATCTCCGAAGCTGCCGCTCTGACTTACAAATGCAAGCAAAACACACGCCGACCGTGAGGCCGCGTACCAGGCGAGCTGCCTGCTACGTCACCTTGGCAACCAAAGCCGACATCCTACAACCATCTCTGGAGCCGCCGCTTCGACATCCATGCCGACCCCAAGGCCGTGCACTAGGCTGGCCAACGATACCGTCAACCAAATGAATAGTGTCGACACCCTTCCAAGACGACTCGATCCAGATCCGCCGCTTCGATTTCCGGGAACTCGACCTTCGCCCCAGAGGAAACAAAGACGACGGAGTTAGGAGATGAGCCTGAGCACCCAAGACGACGCCTCGACAAGAGAGGAACGACACCCATGGGTGCCGTCGTCATTGGCGCAAACCAAGGTGGAGCTAGGCTTTCACCCAAGGCTCCGGCACTCCCACAACCGCCACCACCGCCCACCTCCTTATGTAGCACCTACCGTGGCACCTCATGCCATGGTAGGCACCGCAACACCAACAATCACAACCTTAGTCCGCCGCCCCAGCATCCATGCGCCACCGGCAGCTCCACTGCATGCAGAGCCAAGCAACACCACAACAACCTCGACCCGAGCACATCCTCGCGCCCTCCAGAGGCCACAAGATTTGCCCAAAACCCCGCAGCAAGGCGCCGCCGAAGGGGGGCAGGACACCAACATGCCAGATCCGGAGCCCCGACGCATATCCACGCGCCCCCGCCAAGGACAACCCAAGCATGCCACTCCAATTGCCTCAAGATCTGGTGAGCAACCGAGCTACTGCACACCGGCTCCACAGCCCCCGTCGCCTAGCCACCAACCATCAATCGAAGAGGGGCTCCACCACCATTGCACGGGGATGCCACCCCAGCCTCCGTGTGCCGATGAGCAGGCCGCCGCCGCCCCAGCCGCAACATCGACACTCCGACGCTGCTAGAACCTCCCATGCCACCTTTAGCGGCTAGACCGTCGCCGCCATAGTTAGGTGTCACCCTGGGGTGTGATATGAGGGGTTCGCATTTTTCAAAAATTTTCTTTTTCTAGTAATAGACTACTATATTAGGTCAGTTTCATTAAAAAAAATCTAACTTAGGTCACGGAAGGAAGACACCTCAAAGGAGTCTTGGTTAGTCACAATCCACAAATGATAGATGTGAAGTCTACAACTAATCTTATAAGGCTGATTCAATCAAACAGCTTGTGAGCACATGTTGTTCTTGCTATTCAGAGCAGCAGCTCAAACTGTTATTTGCGATCTAAGTTTGGCATCATTGTAGATGAGCAAAAGCAAAAATAAATAAAAAGTCCAATGACATGCTGCAATAGTGTTTGTCAAGTGTTGGGTTGGTTGCTAGTTCTGTCAAAGAAGTCTTGCCATTTATAAGATCTACTTCCTTTGTCCCAAAATAAGTCAAATTTGAACTAAAGCCACACTTATTTCGGGACGGATGGAGTATTAATAATTAAACAGGAAATAAGCAATCCATCACGTTATTCCACATATATAAGAAAAATTATCTAATGTGTTGCTGTATATTTTTGTGGCCAAGATTAATAAAAAAATTAATGCACCTAATGTATGCAAACACCTAATATCACCATATATGTTTGAAACAAAAACGGAAAGCCGATACATGCATGCCTTGACATCTATACATGCTAATGGAAGATGCAAGCAATTAAGATGGACTAACTCGCTAAACTACTGCACCACAGTTCACTGTATGAGTGTTCTCCAACTTCAGATATATTTCTCTTTCGGTCCGGCAGACCAATGCGTGCACTGTGCACTGCTATATGACAGATTGAAAACACAACATCCATTGCTGCAGTTTATTTTCTATCTTATATGTGAAGTTTGGAAAAAGAAATATAGCAATTTGGTTTCCATAGGAACTCCATATGAAGTCCAAATAGAGTGAGTGTGATGGAATGTTTTACAGATAGTACGGATTGATATA
Source organism: Triticum aestivum (assembly GCF_018294505.1). NCBI lineage: Eukaryota > Viridiplantae > Streptophyta > Magnoliopsida > Poales > Poaceae > Triticum > Triticum aestivum. The sequence goes on from NC_057813.1 coordinate 702,175,718, forward strand.
GAAAAATGACACCAGAAATTAGAGTAGGATTAAAACATATATAGAAATGACATTCAAGTAAGTGAAAAAAAAATCAACAAATTCAGATTCAGATACAAGCGATTAATGTTTAGGTTTAGCTCTTGGTGAAACAATCAAAAATTTGTTGATTGAAAGGTAGACACCAACGTATGGTTGAGTTGATGGGAGCAAAAGTATAAATTATTCGGAGTGAAGCCTAATCGCATTAGTTAACTTTATGCCCCAAGTACGGGTCAGGTCAACACCATGCATTGATTTATACCCCTACATAGGCAAGACAAAACAGAGATAAGGCCGGCGGCTAACCAGGTCCTAGAGAACCCTGTAAACAAACTAAACATAGATGACAAGGCTCACACTGTCATAGAGAAACATCTTCCTAAATTGTAGCCATGTTGGCACCATAGTCTCACAAAATGATGATCACAACTATTAATCTTCGGTCTCACGTACTTAATTAGGCAAGGAGTAAACATGTGATTAGTTGAAAGGAAGCACAACGAAGAGAGTCATGAGCACTTTTATGTGCAACATCAAAACTTCACTTTTATGTGTTTAGCAGTGTAATTTGCAATGCAAGCTGGAATACATAGCCCGGCAGAGGCATGTAAACATAAGTAAATGTGTCCGGTAAACCTTAGATCATGCAAAAAAAGGTAGATTTGTGCTGCAGCCTTGAAGGGCTCTGTACACTACATAGTAGTCTAACAAACTTTTAACCTAGGTCAGTTTCAAAAAAAACACTTAACACTTATGCCTCCGAAAGGAAAAAAATCAAGAGATCTTGCCACAACCGACAAATTTTGCGTGCTTATATTTGCCGTTCACTGGGAGACTCGGAAAGAGGCATGGGAAATAGTTCAAACTATCTTAAAATGGAAACAGAAAAGAAAAACTGGGTGCCCCGCCTATGAGTGATCTTATGAGGCTGATTCAGATCAAACAGCTTGTGCAGCACAAGCTATTCTTGCTATACAGAGTAGTGAGTCTCTTATTTATGACCACATCAGTTATTCAACTGAAGATATTATATATGTGAAGATGCCTCAAAATCTAAAAAAACTTTTCTGCCTCCTTATGGTTTATATATAAAAGAAGCAGACAAGATGAGTCGTGCTTGAATGGAATGAATTTGCGTGAGCTGAGTGGAACAATAAAATGAAAATTTGATCTACACCAATATTCCGTCTACACCTTGACCATAAAGTACTCCTGTAGAATAATTGTTCTACCATTTTTGTGATTTCATGAGGCCTAAATAACAGTGAATGCATAAGCTATGTGAAAAATCTTCTCTTTTCCAATTTCTCCAGAAAGCGATTAGAACAAATAAAACAACAAATCACAATTAAATTTTTGTGATTGATTAGTTTTCCCACAAGCACAAGATAAATAACCACTACTGAATCGTATGAACAAGAATGACTAATCTCAGTAATGAACTGTTAAGCAATAGACAAGCTCTGTGCTAAGTTGCTAACTATGAAGGGGATGACATAAGGATGCAATAGAAAGTTTACCACTTCATATTGTCGGTGCAGACAACAAGGATGGTGGGAAGCTGGTATATATGCGTGCGCTGGCCAAGCTAAACCCGAAAGATATACCACAAACCCTCTCAAGCTTCAACGTCTTGAGGTCCATTGAGACGTATTCCACCTCTAGCATTCAGATGATATTATGGACTGCAAGGGTCCAATCTTTCTTAGGAGCAAGTACCTCTCGGTTGAAGCTTGGATATAGTACTGATAATCAGAAGGTAGTGAGATTGTCTTCTTGATCTTCCACTGGCTAGAACTCTCACCATTGTTTCCTCTAATGTAATAACGGAGATCATTATGAATATCAAACATGCCAATCATGTCTTCTTCTGTCTCCACAATGGCTACACCAAACATGTCTGATGTTTCATGTGGGACGTCGACAATGGGGAACTCCATCCTCCGTGTGTCAAACACGAGCAACTTCTTATTCATTGTGGACTCCAAGTAATAGCAGCCATATGCGTAATGGCGCCCGACAAACTTAGGGTGCATAGATGACATCATGGCTGACTCTCCCTGGCAGGGAAACAAATCAGTCCAACCCTTGGATGCAGCAACTCGCCATTGTCTGGTGCTCGAAGAGAAGACAAAGGCAGCCACACCAGTTTCACAATGTGATATCATGACCACTATGAATGCCCTTGCCGCTTCTTCCATGGCTGCAGCTGCCACGATCTCGCCGGCGCCGGGGGAAGCTATGAAAAGATGGCACCTGTGTGCCTTAGGGACTGGAAACTCCGGCGAAGCGGCTAGTGTTGAAAATATGAGCAAATTACTACGAGATTTAATCCGAATTAACAGAAGATAAATCATGACTACAGTAGCAGAATTGAACTAATCATGCGAACTAGCATAGTAGATGAATAGATCACAACTAGGGCACATACTAGAAACATGAATTCTACCACGATCTCGAACAGGAAAGATAGAATCACATACGGTGCAGCGGGAGCAGCACCGCCGGCATTGACGTTGTCGCCCATGTGGTCGAGGATGAGGTTGTCGAGGTCGGGGAAGAAGTCGTCGTTCGCGAAGTCGTCGCTGCCAGCAGTCACGCGAGTGCGCTCCCCAAAAACCTGATCGCCCCTCTCCCGTACAGGATCACGAGAGGCAGGGTTCCGGAGGCCTGCTGTCCCTTCTCCCGGTGCACGCCGAAAGGAGGGATGGAGAAGACTTGCTTGGCGGCGCAATGGTCTGGAACGGTGGTGAGAAACCATACGAAAAACGGCGGCGGCTAGGGTAGACGTCTCCTGACTATATAATGCGGGCCGGGTAGGTCGTGGGAGTAAACCCCACGTCCGAGTCGTCACGATCCAAAAGAACCAGAAACGGTTCAATAATTAACGCGTCCGTTAATTATTAATTAATTACTCATTAATTTTTCCCGAGCAGCAAAAACATAGACAACGTGCATAGCTCTGTCCTCGGCTCGGCTCAATCCCGCAACCCGCAACCCGCGGCGCGGCGCAGCGCGTCATGACGAGGAGAGGCGTGGCGTGGCGTGGCGAGGCGAGCGAGGAGGAGGAGCGCGCGTGTAGGTCTCCTCTTCTCATGCTCATACAAGTGATAGGAGAGCTCACCTTATAAAGAGGTGCAACTCTCTCTCAACTTATGAGGTGGGACTAAACTTTAGCCTCACTCACTCCATTCACATGTGTGCATGAATGGGCCAAGAGAATTTCAGAATTTTAGTTGGGCTTTGGGCCAAAAGCCCACTAGCAAATTCCAACAATCCCCCACAAAGTCTCATTGGCCCCAAAGCCCACTAGCAAATTCCAACAATCCCCCACAAAGTCTCATTGACACATTTCACCATTTGGTTCCAAAACATTGTTTATATACCAGTGCTTAGTGGAGACTGTGAAGTTGAACTTCCACTTAGAGATTTATGCTACACTAGATCACAACTTGAATAGTGGACTATGCCTTGAACTACAAGTTTTCTGCGAGACTAGTTTCACACAAATTCTTGACTGATACTGGGCTGCCGCAAGGCTTCCCCGCAGGTGGAGCGTATACGCCGTACTCCAGGGCCTTTCATGAATTTATTAGAGAGCACCCACTTCTCACAGACTGCGACGTTAACAGTCAAATTCATATAGGTGTGTTCCTTAGGAGATGCTCTGCAGGACAACATCGCTGCTTACTCAAATAAGCCACTTGGAACACATTAAGATAGATATCAACCTGCCATGCAGATCAGGAGAGTATTGCATCTTCACGGAGTGGGATAATTAAAATAATGATACTCTCCTCTCAGCTGACCAACAACTTGTCTCCCACTTCTACTTCACGGGATCTCCGATCACATAGAGTGGGTTACCACTATGGACAACTCATGCGGTGGGTCTCAAACCCATCTCCGTCGATGCATTATCTATCACATTACGTGATAGACCCTTTGTGAAGGGATCTGCCAAGTTTTTCGACGTTTGGATATAATCCAACGTAATAACTCCGGAGTTCCTCAGTTTCCTGACAGATTTTAATCTCCTCTTCACATGCCTTGAGGACTTCATATTGTCCTTAGAACTTTTTATCTTGACGATCACAGTTTGATTATCACAGTTCATCAGGATAGGGGGTATTGGTTTTTCAACCACAGGTAAGTCCATCAATAGCTCACGAAGCCACTCTGCTTCAACAGTGGCAGTGTCTAATGCTGTGAGTTCTGCTTCCATAGTTGACCTCGTTAAGATGGTCTGCTTGCAAGACTTTCAGGAAACAGCGCCACCACCAAGCGTAAAAACATAACCACTTGTGGCCTTAATTTCATCAGCATCAGATATCCAGTTCGAGTCAGTATAACGCTCCAGTACCCTTGGATACCCGGTGTAGTGAATCCCGTAACTCGCAGTGCCCTTCAAGTAGCGCATAACTCTCGCGAGCGCACGCCAATGATCATCTCCCGGTTTTGACACAAACCGACTTAGCTTGCTCACAGCAAAAGAGATGTCAGGCCTCGTGGCACTCGCCAAATACATAAGCGAGTCAATAATCTGAGAATACCTCAGTTGATCTCTAGCAATCCGTCGATTCTTTCGAAGCAACACACTAGCATCATATGGAGTTGGAGAAGGCGTGCAGTCGCTATACCCAAAACGACTCCAGACCTTTTCCACATAGTGAGACTGAAGCAGTGTGATCCCACCATTCTCAGCTCTCAACAGCTTGATGTTTAAGATAACATCAGCTACTCCTAGATCCTTCATCTCAAAACAACGAGATAAGAAATCCTTAACCTCCTTGATTAAATCAAGTTTGGTTCCAAAGATCAATATGTCGTCGACATACAGACAAAGAATAACTCCTTCGCCCCCACCATGGCGATAGTACACACACTTGTCACCATCATTTACTACAAAGCCAGCAGCAGTTAATGTTCTTTCGAACTTCTCATGCCACTCCTTATGAGCTTGTTTAAGGCCATATAAAGACTTTAACAACTTGCACATCTTTCCTTCCTGACCAGGTACTACAAAACCATCTTGCTGATCCATGTAAATTTCGTCCTTCAACTCTCCATTGAGGAAAGCCGTCTTAACGTCCATTTGATGAACGAGAAGACCATGTGAGGCAGCCAGTGATAGTAGCACCCGAATTGTGGTCAGTCTAGCCACGGGTGAGTAAGTATCAAAGAAGTCTTCACCTCCTTTCTGGGTATAACCCTTAGCCACAAGCCGTGCCTTGTACTTTTCAATCGTACCATCAGGTCTAAGCTTCTTCTTGAACACCCACGTACATCCTACAGGTTTGCACCCATAAGGACGGCTAGCGATCTCCCAGGTCCCGTTAGCTAAGATGGAATCCATCTCGCTACGAACAGCTTCCTTCCAGTAGTCAGCATCAGGAGATGCATAGGCTTCTGAAATAGTCCTGGGTGTGTCATCCACAAGGTACACAATGAAATCATCACCAAAGGACTTTGCAGTCCTCTGTCTCTTACTCCTTACAGGAGTTTCATTGTGACCCTCAACAAGATTCTCAACGTGTTCCGTCGCAATGGTGGGTTCAGGAATTACAGTGACTTCCTCACTAGATGAAGTAGGTATCTCCTGATTTGATGAACTTGACATATCCTTCATAGGAAATATGTCCTCAAAGAAAGTTGCATCATTAGACTCCATAATCGTACCAACATGCATGTCGGATACCTTAGATTTTATTATCAAAAATCTATAGCCAATGCTATGAAAAGCATAGCCCAAAAGAACACAATCCACAGTTTTTGGTCCAAGCTTGCGCTTCTTGGGAATTGGTATATTGACTTTCGCCAAACAACCCCAAGAACGTAGGTAAGAGAGTTTCAACCTTTAACTTCCCCATTCCTCAAATGGAGTCATGGTCTTATGCTTTGTGGGAACTCGGTTTAGGACATGACACGCGGTCATTAGCGCCTCCCCCACCATTCCTTGGAAAGACCCGATGTGTCTAACATGGCGTTAACCAAATCAGTTAGAGTTCGGTTCTTTCTTTCGGCCACCCCATTAGACTGAGGTGAGTAGGGAGGCGTCCTCTCCTGGATTATACCATGTTCCACACAAAACAGATCAAATGCATTGGAAAAATACTCTCCACCACGATCGGACCTAAGCCATTTAATTTTTCGATCAAGTTGGTTCTCTGCCTCAGCTTTATAGTTTTTGAATAAAGTTAAAGCCTCATCTTTTGATTTCAGAAGATACACATAACAATATCTAGTGGAGTCATCAATCAACGTCATGAAGTATCTTTTTCCACCTTTTGTCAACACGCCATTCATCTCACAGATATCAGAATGTATAAGCTCTAGTGGCGCCAAGTCTCTTGCCTCTGCAGTCTTATGGGACTTGCAAGGTTGTTTAGCTTGCACACATACTTGGCACTTAGAGCCTTTGACAGTAGAGATTTTCAGAATTAAATTCATATTGGCTAGCCGCGTCATGCAACCAAAGTTAATATGACAAAGTCGTGAATGCCAAATATCCGACTCATTATTGTGGCAAACATTATTAATAACTTCAGTGCAAATATCTGACAAAGATAGGCGGAACAAGCCTCCGCACTCATAGCCTTTTCCAACAAATTGTCCACACTTGGAAATTACAACTTTATTGGACTCAAAAACCAACTTAAAACCATCTCGACATAAACGGGAACCGCTAACGAGATTTTTATTGATGGACGGCACATGATGAACGTTCTTCAAACGCACGGTCTTGCCCGAAGTAAACTTCAGATCGACCGTACCGACACCTTGAACGATGGCATGTGACCCGTTCCCCATCAGCACGGGAGAAGTTCCTGTGACCTGGTAAGAAGAAAACATTGAGGCATCAGCACAAACATGTACATTGGCACCGGTGTCAATTAACCAATCAGGAGATTGAAATACTGAAAGGATGGTAGGAAGAATACCGTACCCAGATTCCTTCATATCAGTATCATCGATCACAACATTAGAGGACTTGCCGCTCTTCTCATGTTCGCGCTCCTCAAAGTGGTTAGGACATTTCGAAGCCCAGTGATTAGGATCACTGCAAACATGGCAAAGTCCCTTCCCCTTCTTGTGAGAATACTTCTTGAAGTTGGTAGAATGCGATGGCTTGTTCTTTGTATCAAACTTGCCTTTGCCCTGAGTTTTGTTCTTGTTGTTTTTGAACTTGTTGGGATGGAAGTTCTTCTTCTGTACCATGTGGGCACTAGAAGCTCCCTCAGCAACTCGAGCACGTGTGTCCTTTGATCTCGCCTTCTCTTCAACATAAAGAGTACCAATGAGATCCGCAACGGAAAACTCTTGTCTCTTGTGTTTCAGAGAAGTAGCAAAATTGTTCCACAAAGCTGGAAGCTTGGCAATGATGCCTCCGGCAACGCACACTTGAAGTACTCAAGTTCTTTTGTGAGCGACTGTATCTCATTAGCCTATTGTACAACAGAGCGCTCATCAGTCATCTTGTAGTCATAGAATTGCTCCATGACGTACAACTCGCTGCCGGCGTCCGAGGCACCAAACTTGGCCTCGAGCGCAGCCCACATGTCCTTGCCATTCTCAAACGACATATATGAGCCCACAATGGAGTCATCAAGAACACCCCGAAGAGCGCCTTTAAAGACAGTATCGATCTTCTCAAAAGTTTCCAGCTGTGCCGGATTAAGATCTCCCTCAGGCTTGCCCTTGGTGGCGTCATAGCAGCCCATGGTCTGAAACCAGTAGACTGCTCTCGTGCGCCACCTCTTATATTGCGCCCCCTTAAAGGCAGGCGGCTTCAGATGCGCAGCAAAACCACTCGGAGCAAATTGCCTATAATCAGGTTTTTGGATTGTTGAAAATATGAGCAAATTACTACGAGATTTAATGCGAACTAACAGAAGATAAATCATGACTACAGTAGCAGAGATTGAACTAATCATGCGAACTAGCATAGTAGATGAACATATCACATCTAGGGCACATACTAGAAACATGAATTCTACCACGATCTCGAACAGGAAAGATAGAATCACATACGGTGCAGCGGGTGCAGCACCGCCGGCGTTGACGTTGTCGCCCATGTCGTCGAGGATGAGGTTGCCAAGGTCGGGGAAGAAGTCGTCGTTCGCGAAGTCGTCGCTGCTAGCAGTCGCGCGAGTGTGCTCCCCAAAAACTTGATCGCCCCTCTCCCGTACAGGATCACGAGAGGCGGGGTTCCGGAGGCCTGCTGTCCCTTCTCCCGGTGCACGCCGAAAGGAGGGATGGAGAAGACTTGCTTGGCGGCGCAATGGTCTGGAACGGTGGTGAGAAACCATACGAAAAATGGCGGAGGCTAGGGTAGACATCTGCCTGACTATATAGTGCGGGCCGGGTAGGTCGTGGGAGTAAACCCCACGTCCGAGTCGTCATGATCCAAAAGAACAGGAAACGGTTCAGTAATTAACGCATCCGTTAATTATTAATTAATGACTCATTAATTTTTCCCGAGCAGCAAAAATATAGACAAGATGCATAGCTCTGTCCTCGGCTCGGCTCAATCCCGCAACCCGCGGTGCATCGTGACGAGGCGAGGCGTGGCATGGCGTGGCGAGGCGAGCGAGGAGGAGGAGCGCACGTGTAGGTCTCCTCTTCTCATGCTCATACAAGTGGTAGGAGAGCTCACCTTATAAAGAGGTGTAACTCTCTCTCAACTTATGAGGTGGGACTAAACTTTAGCCTCACTCACTCCACTCACATGTGTGTATGAATGGGCCAAGAGAATTTTAGAATTTTAGTTGGGCTTTGGGCCAAAAGCCCACTAGAAAATTCCAACAATCCCCCACAAAGTCTCATTGGCACATTTCACCATTTGTTTCCAAAACATTGTTTATATACCGGTCCTTAGTGGAGGCTGTGAAGTTGAACTTCCACTTAGAGATTTATGCTACACTAGATCACAACTTGAATAGTGGACTATGCCTTGAACTACAAGTTTTCTGCGAGACTAGTTTCACACAAATTCTTGACCGATACTGGGCTGCCGCAAGGCTTCCCCGCGGGTGGAGCGTATACGTCGTACTCCAGGGCCTTTCATGAATTTATTAGAGAGCACCCACTTCTCACAGACTGCGGCGTTAACAATCAAATTCATATAGGTGTGTTCCTCAGGAGATGCTCTGCAGGACAACATCTCTGCTTACTCAAATAAGCCAATTGGAACACATTAAGATAGATATCAGCCTGCCATGCAGATCAGTAGAGTATTGCATCTTCACGGAGTGGGATAATTAAAATAAGGATACTCTCCTCTCAGCTGACCAACAGCTTGTCTCCCACTTCTACTACACGGGATCTCCGATCACATAGAGTGGGTTACCACTATGGACAACTCATGCGGTGGGACTCAAACCCATCTCCATCGATGCATTATCTATCACATTACGTGATAGACCCTTTGTGAAGGGATCTGCCAAGTTTTTTGACGTTTGGATATAATCCAACGTAATAACTCCAGAGTTCCTCAGTTTCCTGACAGATTTTAATCTCCTCTTCACATGCCTTGAGGACTTCATATTGTCCTTAGAACTGTTTATCTTGACGATCACATTTTGATTATCACAGTTCATCAGGATAGGGGGTATTGGTTTTTCAACCATAGGTAAGTCCATCAATAGATCATGAAGCGACTTTGCTTCAACAGTGGCAATGTCTAATGATGTGAGTTCTGCTTCCATAGTTGACCTCGTTAAGATGGTCTGCTTGCAAGACTTCCAGGAAACAGCGCCACCACCAAGTGTAAAAACATAACCACTTGTGGCCTTAATTTCATCAGCATCAGATATCCAGTTCGAGTCACTATAACCCTCCAGTACCCTTGGATACCCGGTGTAGTGAATCCCATAGCTTGCAGTGCCCTTCAAGTAGCGCATAACTCTCTCAAGTGCACGCCAATGATCATCTCCCGGTTTTGACACAAACCGACTCAGCTTGCTCACAGCAAAAGAGATTTCAGGCCTCGTGGCACTCGCCAAATACATAAGCGAGCCAATAATCTGAGAATACCTCAGTTGATCTCTAGCAATCCGTCGATTCTTTTGAATCAATACACTAGCATCATATGGAGTTTGAGAAGGCGTGCAGTCGCTATACCCAAAACGACTCAAGACCTTTTCCACATAGTGAGACTGAAGCAGTGTGATCCCACCATTCTCATCTCTCAACAGCTTGATGTTTAAGATAACATCAGCTACTCTTAGATCCTTCATCTCAAAACAACGAGATAAGAAATCCTTAACCTCCTTGATTAAATCAAGTTTGGTTCCAAAGATCAATATGTCGTCGACATACAGACAAAGAATAACTCCTTCGCCCCCACCATGGCGATAGTACACACACTTGTCACCATCATTTACTACAAAGCCGGCAGCAGTTAATGTTCTTTCGAACTTCTCATGCCACTCCTTAGGAGCTTGTTTAAGGCCATATAAAGACTTTAACAACATGCACATCTTTCCTTCCTGACCAGGTACTACAAAACCATCTGGTGGATCCATGTTAATTTCGTCCTTCAACTCTCCATTGAGGAAAGCTGACTTAACGTTCATTTCATGAACGAGAAGACCATGTGAGGCAGCCAGTGATAGTAGCACCCGAATTGTGGTCAGTCTAGCCATGGGTGAGTAAGTATAAAAGAAGTCTTCACCTTCTTTCTGGGTATAACCCTTAGCCACAAGCCGTGCCTTGTACTTTTTAATCGTACCATCAGGTCTAAGCTCCTTCTTGAACACTCACTTACATCCTACAGGTTTGCACCCATAAGGACGGTCAGTGATGTCCCAGGTCCCGTTAGCTAAGATGGAATCCATCTCACTACGAACAGCTTCCTTCCAGTAGTCAGCATCAGGAGATGCATAGGCTTCTGAAATAGTCCTGGGTGTGTCATCCACAAGGTACACAATGAAATAATCACCAAAGGACTTTGCAGTCCTCTGTCTCTTACTCCTTACAGGAGTTTCATTGTGACCCTCAACAGGATTCTCAACTTGTTCCATCGCAACGGTGGGTTCAGGAATTACAGTGAGTTCCTCACTAGGTGAAGTAGGTATCTCCTAATTTTATGAACTTGACATTTCCTTCATAGGAAATATGTCCTCAAAGAAAGTTGCATCATTAGACTCCATAATCGTACCAACATGCATGTCGGATACCTCAGATTTTATTATCAAAAATCTATAGCAAATGCTATGAAAAGCATAGCCCAGAAGAACACAATCCACGGTTTTTGGTCCAAGCTTGCGCTTCTTGGGAATTGGTATATTGACTTTCGCCAAACAACCCCAAGAACGCAGGTAAGAGAGTTTCAACCTTTTCCTTTCCCATTCCTCAAATGGAGTCATGGTCTTATGCTTTGTGGGAACTCGGTTTAGGACATGACACGTGGTCATTAGAGCCTTCCCCCACCATTCCTTGGAAAGACCCGATGTGTCTAACATGGCGTTAACCAAATCAGTTAGAGTTTGGTTCTTTCTTTCGGCCTCCCCATTAGACTGAGGTGAGTAGGGAGGCTTCCTCTCATGGATTATACCATGTTCCGCACAAAACAGATCAAATTCATTGGAAAAATACTCTCCACCATGATCGGACCGAAGCCGTTTAATTTTTCGATCAAGTTGGTTCTCTACCTCAGCTTTATAGATTTTGAAGAAAGTTAAAGCCTCATCTTTTGATTTCAGAAGATACACATAACAATATCTAGTGGAGTCATCAATCAACGTCATGAAGTATCTTTTTCCACCTTTTGTCAACACGCCATTCATCTCACAAAGATCAGAATGTATAAGCTCTAGTGGCGCCAAGTCTCTTGCCTCTGCAGTCTTATGGGACTTGCGAGGTTGTTTAGCTTGCACACATACTTGGCACTTAGAGCCTTTGACAGTAGAGATTTTCGGAATTAAATTCATATTGACTAGCCGCGTCATGCAACCAAAGTTAATATGACAAAGTCGTGAATGCCAAATATCCGACTCATTATTGTGGCAAACATTATTAATAACTTTAGTGCAAATATCTGACAAAGATAGGCGGAACAAGCCTCTGAACTCATAGCCTTTTCCAACAAATTGTCCACACATGGAAATTACAACTTTATTGGACTCAAAAACCAACTTAAAACCATCTCAACATAAACGGGAACCGCTAACGAGATTTTTATTGATGGACAACATATGATGAGCGTTCTTCAGATGCACGGTCTTGCCCGAAGTAAACTTCAGATCGACCGTACCGACACCTCGAACAATGGCATGTGACCCGTTCCCCATCAACACAGGAGAAGTCACTGTGACCTGGTAAGAAGAAAACATTGAGGCGTCAGCACAAACATGTACATTGGCACCGGTGTCAATTAACCAATAAGGAGATTGAAATACTGAAAGGATGGTAGGAAGAATACCGTACCCAGATTCCTTCATATTAGTATCACCGATCACAACATTAGCGGACTTGCCGCTCTTCTCATGTTTGCGCTCCTCAAAGCGGTTAGGACATTTCGGAGCCCAGTAATTAGGATCACCGCAAACATGGCAAAGTCCCTTCCCCTTCTTGTGAGAATTCTTCTTGAAGTTGGTAGAATGCGATGGCTTGTTCTTTGTATCAAACTTGCCTTTGCCCTGAGTTTTGTTCTTATTGTTTTTGAACTTGTTGGGATGGAAGTTCTTCTTCTGTACCATGTGGGCACTAGAAGCTCCCTCAGCAACTCGAGCACGTGTGTCCTTTGCTCTCGCCTTCTCTTCAACATCAAGAGTACCAATGAGATCCGCAACGGAAAACTCTTGTCTCTTGTGTTTCAGAGAAGTAGCAAAATTGTTCCACAAAGGTGGAAGCTTGGCAATGATGCCTCCAGCAACAAATTTGTTCGGCAACACACACTTGAAGTACTCAAGTTCTTTTGCGAGCGACTGTATCTCATGAGTCTGTTGTACAACAGAGCGCTCATTAGTCATCTTGTAGTCATAGAATTGCTCCATGACGTACAACTCGCTGTCGGTGTCCGAGGCACCAAACTTGGCCTCGAGCACAGCCCACATGTCCTTGCCGTTCTCAAACGACATATATGAGTCCACAATGGAGTCATCAAGAACACCCAGAAGAGCGCCTTTAAAGAGAGTATCGATCTTCTCAAAAGTTTCCAGCTGTGCCGGATTAAGATCGCCCTCAAGCTTGCCCTTGGTGGCGTCATAGCAGCCCATGGTCTGAAACCAGTAGACTGCTCTCGTGTGCCACCTCTTATATTGCGCCCCCTTAAAGGCAGACGGCTTCAGATGCGCAGCAAAACCACTCGGAGCAAATTGCCTATAATCAGGTTTTTGGATTGTTGAAAATATGAGCAAATTATTACGAGATTTAATCTGAATTAACAGAAGATAAATCATGACTACAGTAGCAGAATTGAACTAATCATGCGAACTAGCATAGTAGATGAACATATCACATCTAGGGCACATACTAGAAACATGAATTCTACCACGATCTCGAACAGGAAAGATAGAATCACATACGGTGCAGCGGGAGCAGCACCGCCGGCGTTAACGTTGTCGCCCATGTCGTCGAGGATGAGGTTGCCGAGGACGGGGAAGAAGTCATTGTTCGCGAAGTCGTCGCTGCCAGCAGTCGCGCGAGTGCGCTCCCCAAAAACCTGATCGCCCCTCTCCCGTACAGGATCACGAGAGGCGGGATACCGTAGGCCTATTGTCCCTTCTCCCGGTGCACGCCGATAGGAGGGATGGAGAAGACTTGCTTGGCGGTGCAATGGTCTGGAACGGTGGTGAGAAACCATACGGAAAATGGCGGCGGCTAGGGTAGACGTCTGCCTGACTATATAGTGCGGGCCGGGTATGTCGTGGGAGCAAACCCCACGTCCAAGTCGTCACGATCCAAAAGAATCGGAAATGGTTCAGTAATTAACGTGTCTGTTAATTATTAATTAATGACACATTAATTTTTCCCGAGCAGCAAAAATATAGAAAACGTGCATAGCTCTGTCCTCGGCTCGGCTCAATCCCGCAACCCGCGGCGCATCGTGACGAGGCGGGGCGTGGCGTGGCGAGGTGAGTGAGGAGGAGGAGCGCGCGTGTAGGTCTCCTCTTCTCATGCTCATACATGTAGTAGGAGAGCTCACCTTATAAAGAGGTGCAACTCTCTCTCAACTTATGAGGTGGGACTAAACTTTAGCCTCACTCACTCCACTCACATGTGTGCATGAATGGGCCAAGAGAATTTCAGAATTTTAGTTGGGCTTTGGGCCAACAGCCCACTAGCAAATTCCAACAATCCCCTACAAAGTCTCATTGGCACATTTCACCATTTGATTCCAAAACATTGTTTATATACCGGTGCTTAGTGGAGACTGTGAAGTTGAACTTCCACTTAGAGATTTATGCTACACTAGATCACAACTTGAATAGTGGACTATGCCTTGAACAACAAGTTTTCTGCGAGACTAGTTTCACACAAATTCTTGACCGATACTGGGATGCCGCAAGGCTTCCCCGCGGGTGGAGCGTTCTCACAGACTGCGACGTTAATAGTCAAATTCATATAGGTGTGTTCCTTAGGAGATGCTCTGCAGGACAACATCTCTGCATACTCAAATAAGCCACTTGGAACACATTAAGATAGATATCAACCTGCCATGCAGATCAGGAGAGTATTGCATCTTCACGGAGTGGGATAATTAAAATAAGGATACTCTCCTCTCAGCTGACCAACAACTTGTCTCCCACTTCTACTTCACGGGATCTCCGATCACATAGAGTGGGTTACCACTATGGACAACTCATGCGGTGGGTCTCAAACCCATCTCCGTCGATGCATTATCTATCACATTACGTGATAGACCCTTTGTGAAGGGATCTGCCAAGTTTTTCGACGTTTGGATATAATCCAACGTAATAACTCCGGAGTTCCTCAGTTTCCTGACATATTTTAATCTCCTCTTCACATGCCTTGAGGACTTCATATTGTCCTTAGAACTTTTTATCTTGACGATCACAGTTTGATTATCACAGTTCATCAGGATAGGGGGTATTGGTTTTTCAACCATAGGTAAGATCAATAGCTCACGAAGCCACTCTGCTTCAACAGTGGTAGTGTCTAATGCTGTGAGTTCTGCTTCCATAGTTGACCTCGTTAAGATGGTCTGCTTGCAAGACTTTCAGGAAACAGCGCCACCACCAAGTGTAAAAACATAACCACTTGTGGCCTTAATTTCATCAGCATCAGATATCCAGTTCGAGTCACGATAACCCTCCAGTACCCTTGGATACCCGGTGTAGTGAATCCCATAGCTCGCACTGCCCTTCAAGTAGCGCATAACTCTCTCGAGCGCACGCCAATGATCATCTCCCGGTTTTGACACAAACCGACTCAGCTTGCTCATAGCAAAAGAGATGTCAGGCCTCGTGGCACTCGCCAAATACATAAGCGAGTCAATAATCTGAGAATACCTCAGTTGATCTCTAGCAATCCGTCGATTCTTTCGAAGCAACACACTAGCATCATATGGAGTTGGAGAAGGCGTGCAGTCGCTATACCCAAAATGACTCAAGACCTTTTCCACATAGTGAGACTGAAGTAGTGTGATCCCACCATTCCCAGCTCTCAACAGCTTGATGTTTAAGATAACATCAGCTACTCCTAGATCCTTCATCTCAAAACAACGAGATAAGAAATCCTTAACCTCCTTGATTAAATCAAGTTTGGTTCCAAAGATCAATATGTCGTCGACATACAGACAAAGAATAACTCCTTCGCCCCCACCATGGCGATAGTACGCACACTTGGCACCATCATTTACTACAAAGCCGGTACCAGTTAATGTTCTTTCGAACTTCTCATGCCACTCCTTAGGAGCTTGTTTAAGGCCATATAAAGACTTTAACAACTTGCACATCTTTCCTTCCTGACCAGGTACTACAAAACCATCTGGCTGATCCATGTAAATTTCGTCCTTCAACTCTCCATTGAGGAAAGCCGTCTTAACGTCCATTTGTCGAACGAGAAGACCATGTGAGGCAGCCAGTGATAGTAGCACCCGAATTATGGTTAGTCTAGCCACGGGTGAGTAAGTATCAAAGAAGTCTTCACCTTCTTTCTGGGTATAACCCTTAGCCACAAGCCGTGCCTTGTACTTTTCAATCGTACCATCAGGTCTAAGCTTCTTCTTGAACACCCACGTACATCCTACAGGTTTGCACCCATAAGGACGGCTAGCGATCTCCCAGGTCCCGTTAGCTAAGATGGAATCCATCTCGCTACGAACAGCTTCCTTCCAGTAGTCAGCATCAGGAGATGCATAGGCTTCTGAAATAGTTCTGGGTGTGTCATCCACAAGGTACACAATGAAATCATCACCAAAGGACTTTGCAGTCCTCTGTCTCTTACTCCTTACAGGAGTTTCATTGTGACCCTCAACAAGATTCTCAACGTGTTCCGTCACAATGGTGGGTTCATGAATTACAGTGAGTTCCTCACTAGATGAAGTAGGTATCTCCTGATTTAATGAACTTGACATATCCTTCATAGGAAATATGTCCTCAAAGAAAGTTGCATCATTAGACTCCATAATCGTACCAACATGCATGTCGGTGATACGTCTCCAACGTATCTATAATTTTTGATTGCTCCACGCTACTTTATCTACTGTTTTGGACTATATTGGGCTTTATTTTGCACTTTTATATTATTTTTGGGACTAACCTATTAACTGGAGGCCCAGCCCCGAATTGCTGTTTTTTTGCCTATTTTAGTGTTTTGAAGAAACGGAATATCAAACGGAGTCCAAACGGAATGAAACCTTCGGGAACGTGATTTTCCAACCGAACGTGATCCAGGAGACTTGGACCCTACTCCAAGAAGTGCCAGAGGCGGTCACGAGGGTGGAGGGCATGCCCGCTACCTCGTGGGCCCCCTGACGCTCCACCGACGTACTCCTTCCTCCTATATATACCTACATATCCCCGAACGATCAGAACAGGAGCCAAAAACCTAATTCCACCGCCGCAACCTTCTGTATCCACGAGATCCCATCTTGGGGCCTGTTCTGGAGCTCCACCGGAGGGGACATCGACCATGGAGGGCTTCTACATCAACACCATAGCCCCTCCGATGAAGTGTGAGTAGTTTACTTCAGACCTTCGGGTCCATAGCTAGTAGCTAGATGGCTTCTTCTCTCTTTTTGGATCTCAATACAAAGTTCTCCCCCTCTCTTGTGGAGATCTATTCGATGTAATCTTCTTTTTGCGGTTTGTTTGTTGAGACCGATGAATTGTGGGTTTATGATCCAGTATTATCTATGGAAAATATTTGATTCGTCTCTGAATTCTTTTATGTATGATTGAGTTATCTTTGCAAGTCTCTTCGAATTATCCTTTTTGGTTTGGCCAACTAGATTGGTAGTTCTTGCAATGGGAGAAGTGCTTAGCTTTGGGTTCAATCTTGCGGTGTTCTTACCTAGTGACAGAAAGGGTTGCAAGACACGTATTGTATTGTTGCCATCGAGGATAACAAGATGGGGTTTTTATCATAATGCATGAATTTATCCTTCTACATCATGTCATCTTGCTTAAGGCGTTACTCTATTTTTACTTAATACTCTAGATGCATGCTGGATTGCGGTCGATGAGTGGAGTAATAGTAGTAGATGCAGAATCGCTTCGATCTACTTGTTTTGGACGTGATGCCTATATACATGATCATTGCCTAGATATACTCATAACTATGCTCAATTCTGTCAATTGCTCAATAGTAATTTGTTCACCCACCGTAGAATACTTATGCTCTTGAGAGAAGCCACTAGTGAAACCTATGGCCCCCGGGTCTATTCTCATCATATCAATCTCTATCGCTTTATTTACTTGCTTTGTTTTACTTTGCCTTTTACTTTTTACTTTGCATTTATCTATCAAAAATACCAAAAATATTATTAATCATCTCTATCAGATCTCACCCTCGTAAGTGACCGTGAAGGGATTGACAACCCCTAATCGTGTTGGTTGCGAGTAGCTATCGTTTTGTGTAGGTACGAGGGACTTGTGTGTGGTCTCCTACTGGATTGATACCTTGGTTCTCAAAAACTGAGAGAAATACTTACGCTACTTTGCTGCATCATCCTCTCCTCTTCAGGGAAATCCAACGCAGTGCTCAAGAGGTAGCAAGAAGAATTTCTGGCGCCATTGTCGGGGAGGCTTACTCAAGCAAGTCAACTATACCAAGTACCCATCACAATCCCTATCTCTCGCATTACATTATTTGCCATTTGCCTCTCATTTTCCTCTGCCCCACTTCACCCTTGCCGTTTTATACGCCCTCTCTTCCCCAATCTCCTCCTCTCTTTCCCGTTTGCCTTTTCTCGTTGCTTTTGTGTTTGCTTGTGTGTTGGATTACTTGTTGCCATGGCGCAAGATAATACCAAGTTGTGTGATTTCTCGAATACCAATAATAATGATTTCCTTAGTACTCCGATTGCTCCTCTTAATAATAAGGAGTCTTGTGAAATCAATACCGCTTTGCTGAATCTTGTTATGAAAGATCAATTCGCCGGCCTTCCTAGTGAAGATGCCGCTACTCATCTAAACAATTTTTTTGATTTGTGTGATATGCAAAAGAAAAAGGATACAGATAACAATATTGTCAAATTGAAGTTATTTCCGTTTTCACTTAGAGATCGTGCTAAAGTTTGGTTTTCGTCTTTGCCTAAAAATAGTATTGATTCTTGGAACAAGTGCAAAGATGCTTTTATCTCTAAGTATTTTCCTCCCGCTAAGATTATCACTCTTAGGAACGATATCATGAATTTTAAACAACTTGATCATGAGCATGTTGCCCAATCTTGGGAAAGAATGAAATTGATGCTTCGCAATTGCCCTACACATGGTTTGAATTTATGGATGATCATACAAAATTTTTATGCCGGATTGAATTTTGCTTCTAGAAATCTTTTAGATTCGGCTGCGGGAGGCACGTTTATGGAAATTACATTAGGAGATGCTACCAAATTTCTTGATAATATTATGGCTAATTATTCTCAATGGCACACCGAAAGATCTTCTAGTAAAAAAGTGCATGCTATAGAAGAAATCAATGTTTTGAGTGAAAAGATGAATGAACTTATGAAGATGTGATAACCCACAAGTATAGGGGATCGCAACAGTTTTCGAGGGTAGAGTATTCAACCCAAATTTGTTGATTCGACACAAGGGGAGCCAAAGAATATTCTCAAGTATTAGCAGCTGAGTTGTCAATTCAACCACACCTGGAAACTTAGTATCTGCAGCAAAGTGTTTAGTATCAAAGTAATATGATAGTGGTGGTAACGGTAACAAAAGTAAAGACAGCAAAAGTAATGTTTTTGGTATTTTGTAGTGATTGTAACAGTAGCAACGGAAAAGTAAATAAGCAAGAACTAGTATATGGAAAACTCGTAGGCACCAGATTAGCGATGGATAATTATGCCAGATGCGGTTCGTCATGTAACAGTCATAACATAGGGTGACACAGAACTAGCTCCAGTTCATCAATGTAATGTAGGCATGTATTCTGTATATAGTCATACGTGGTTATGGAAAAGAACTTGCATGACATCTTTTGTCCTACCCTCCCGTGGCAGCGGGGTCCTATTGGAAACTAAGGGATATTAAGGCCTCCTTTTAATAGAGAACCGGAACAAAGCATTAACACATAGTGAATACATGAACTCCTCAAACTATGGTCATCACCGGGAGTGGTCCCGATTATTGTCACTTCGGGGTTGTCGGATCATAACACATAGTAGGCGACTATAGACTTGCAAGATAGGATCAAGAACACACATATATTCATGAAAACATAATAGGTTCAGATCTGAAATCATGGCACTCGGGCCCTAGTGACAAGCATTAAGCATAGCAAAGTCATAGCAATATCAATCCCAGAACATAATGGATACTAGGGATCAAACCCTAACAAAACTAACTAGATTACATGATAAATCTCATCCAACCCATCACCGTCTAGCAAGCCTATGATGCAATTACTCATGCACGGCGGTGAGCATCATGAAATTGGTGATGGAGGATGGTTGA
Organism: Triticum aestivum; assembly: GCF_018294505.1. Lineage (NCBI taxonomy): Eukaryota > Viridiplantae > Streptophyta > Magnoliopsida > Poales > Poaceae > Triticum > Triticum aestivum. The sequence goes on from NC_057813.1 coordinate 702,195,829, forward strand.
TGATGACGACGGCGACGAATCCCCCTCTCGGGAGCACCGAACGGACTCCAGATCAGCCCTCCCGAGAGAGATTAGGGCTTGGTCGTGGCTCCGTATCGTAAAACACGATTATTTTTTGTCTCTGATTTTTTTCTCCCCGAAAGCCAATATATGGAGTTGGAGTTGGCGTCGGAGGGCCACCAGGGGGCCCACGAGGTAGGGGGCGCGCCCAGGGGGGGCGCACCCCCCACTCTCGTGGATAGGGTGTGGGCCCCCTGGCCTTCATCTTTGGCGACGATTTTTCTTTATTTTTTCTAAGGTGTTCCGTGGAGTTTCAAGTCATTCCGAGAACTTTTATTTTCTGCACATAAAACAACAGCATGGCAATTCTGCTGAAAACAGCGTCAGTCCGGGTTAGTTCCATTCAAATCATTCAAGTTAGAGTCCAAAACAAGGGCAAAAGTGTTTGGAAAAGTAGATACGACGGAGACGTATCAACTCCCCCAAGCTTAAACCCTTGCTTGTCCTCAAGCAATTCAGTTGACAAACTGAAAGAGAAAAAGAAAAAAACTTTTACAAACTCTGTTTGCTCTTGTTGTTGTAAACATGCAAAGCCAGCATTCAAGTTTCAGCAATTATTATGAACTAACCATACTCACAATGACACGTAGGTCTCACAATTACTCATATCAATAGCATAATCAGCTAGCGAGCCATGATAATAAAACTTGGATGACAACACTTTCTCAAAATAATCATAACATGATGCAACAAAATGGTATCTCTCTAGCCCTTTCTGAGACCGCAAAACATAAATGCAGAGCACCTTTAAAGGTCAAGGACTGACTAAACATTGTAATTCATGGTAAAAGAGATCCAGTCAAGTCATACCCAATATAAACCAATAATAATGAATGCAAACGATAGTGTGCTCTCCAGCGGATGCTTTTATTAAGAAGGGTGATGACTCAACATAAAAGTAAATAGATAGGCCCCTCGCAGAGGGAAGCAGGGATTTCTAGAGGTGCCAGAGCTCGGTTTTGAAATAGAGATAAATTATATTTTGAGCGGCATACTTTCATTGTCAACATAACAACTAAAAGACGACGATATCTTCCATGCTAAACAGATTATAGGCGGTTCCCAAACAGAATGGTAAAGTTTATACTCCCCTTCCTCCACAAGCATCAATCCATGGCTTGCTCGAAACAACGAGTGCCTCCAACATTCAACGGGTCCCAAGGGGAGTTTTGTTTGCAGTTATTTTGATTTAGTTTGCATAAAGCATGGGATTGGGCATCCCAGATACCAGCCATTCTCTCGTGAATGAGGAGCAGAGTCCACTCCTCTTGAGAATAACCCGCCTAACACGGAAGATAAGGGCAGCTCTAGTTGACATATGAGCTATTCGAGCATGCAAAACAGAATGTTTATTTGAAGGTTTAGAGTTTGGCACATACAAATTTACTTGGAACGGCAGGTAAATACCGCATATAGGAAGGTATAGTGGACTCATATGGAATAACTTTGGGGTTTAAGGAGTTTGGATGCACAAGCAGTATTCCCGCTTAGTACAGGTGAAGGCTAGCAAAAGACTGGGAAGCGACCAACTGAGAGAGCGACAACAGTAGTAAACATGCATTACAATTAATTTACACCGAATACAAGCATGAGTAGGATATAATCCACCATGAACATAAATATCATGAAGGCTATGTTGATTGGATTCAACTACATGCGTGAACATGTGCCAAGTCGAGTCACTCAATTCATTTAAAGGAGGATACCATCCCATCATACCACATCATAATCATTCTAATAGCATGTTGGCACGCAAGGTAAACCATTATAACTCATAGCTAATCAAGCATGGCACAAGCAACTATAATCTCTAAATGTCATTGCAAATATGTTTACTTCATAATAGCTGAATCAGGAACGATGAATCATCATATTTAGAAAAACAAGAGAGGTCGAGTTCATACCAGCTTTTCTCTTCACAATAAGTCCATCATACATCATCATTATTGCCTTTCACTTGCACGACCGAATAGTGTGTATAATAATAAGTGTGCACGTGCATTGGACTAAGCTGGAATCTGCAAGCATTCAACTCAAGAGAGAAGACAAGTAATATGGGCTCTAAGTTTAAATAAACAATCATGCATATAAGAGCCACTAAGAAATTTAATCATGGTCTTCTCGACCCCCAAAAGAAAGGAAAAGAAATAAAAACTATTTACACGGGAAAGCTCCCAACAAGTAAGAGAAGAACGGGAAATATTTTTGGGTTTTCTTTTTAATTACTATAGCAAAGAAATAAACTACTACTATTTTTTTTGGTTTTTTCTTAAAGTTTATCAAACACACAAGAAGAAAGCAGGAGAAAGAAAATAAACTAGCATGGATATTACAGAGAAAAAGTATGAGCACCGACATCTAGCAATGAGTGTGTGTGAGCATAAATGTAATGTCGGTGGGAAATACGTACTCCCCCAAGCTTAGGCTTTTGGCCTAAGTTGGTCTGTTGCCAGGGATAGCCTAGCGGATACCCGTAGGTGAAGCTGGGGTCATACTGTGATGAAGAAGACTCCGGCTGCCACTGGCTGGCAGCCTCCTCTGGATCCGAAGAATAAACAGATAGTCGTGGAGGCTCATCTTGTGGCTCCGGCTCCAGGGCTGGTGCAGGATTCCGATAGGCTTGAACAGCCGACCACGGAACGATGTGAGCTTCTACAAACAAGTTAAACAAAGAAGGAGCAGGCAAAGTAATAGTCTCAGGGTGATGTTTATCAAAGTATAATTTATGTTTGAGCTCCCCATCGCGACTCTTAACAAGAAAATCATGCGCTATCATACTCTTATAATCTAAATAAGCACGGGGCAGCGCTGTTTCTTCTTTCTCCTCATGCCTAATAGGTATTTCAAAATGTTCAGCTAGGCGTGAAGCATAAATGCCTCCAAAGATGGGGCCCTTAGTACGGTTCAGACTTAACCGTCTAGCAACAATTCCACCCATACTAACAGAGTTATTGCGGTATAAACCATGGAGCAAAATAATAATATCAGGAATACTAAGGTTCCCACAGTTCCCACGTCCAATCAAGCAACGACTAGCAAATAAGGCAAAGTAGCATAAAACAGGATAATGTATGCTAGTGATCCTTTCATCAGAAACCTTCCTGGTTTCTCCCATAGTGGTAGTGTTAATAAAAGCTTCTACTTCATTACGGTGGGGTTCATCTAAGGTGCCCTCAAAGGGTTTTCTGCAAACCTCGCAGAATTTAGCTAATGTCATCTCTTTAACAACGTCATATAAATGAAACTCTACTGTCGGAGGTGATTTCTTAGGGAAAAAGTAGAAGTTTTGCACAAAAGTATTTGTGAGTAAGAGATATTGATGACGTTGGTCGTGGAGGAAGTTGGTGAGGCCGGCGTTCTCAATCAATAAATAGAAATCCTCATAAATCCCAGCTCTCCTCAAGAAATTGTCGGAAGGCCATTCACACGGCCGGACCTCCGCGGTGTGGGGCAAATTGAATTTGGGCTTCTCCTCTTCTTCCTTTTGTTTTTCCTTAGAGCTTCGGCTCGACGAGCCCCTCAAAAGTCTCTTCATTATTTCTGAAACAATCTGAAATTTTTAGTAACTTCAAATAAAAGTGAACCAACTTCAATAAAATTGATAGTAACAACTCCCACAAGTGCCTAGAGCCTATATCAAGTATTAGAACTACTTGGAACCACATAAATTTGACATGCAAGCTCAAGAACATGGTCATCTATGCAGCACAAATTTGCAATGAATAAAGCACTAGAACAAAAACTAATTGGACCAATGGAGGAGTCACATACCAAGGAATAATCTCCCCAAGCAGTTTTGCAAGAGGTGCTTTGAGCAAGGAGATCGAAAATCATAGCAGCGGGGGCTGGAACTCGTGCTTGAGTTGGTTTTTCATGTTTGTGTGAGGCAGAGGAAGAAGATGGGCGTAGGGATAAGTGGAGGAGGGCCACCGTGGGCCCATGAGGCAGGGGGCGCGCCCAGGGGGGTAGGGCGTGCCCTCCACCCTCGTGACCAGGTGGCAGCTCCCCCCGTGGTAATTTTTGCACAGTAAATTCTCAAATATTCCCGAAAGTATCATATGAAATTGGCATGGCATTCTGAGAAATTTTATTTTCGGGATATTTTTATATTGCACGGATAGGTCAGGAGACAGACAGAAAAATACTATTTTACTTTATTTCTACTAAGTAACAGAAAATATAAAAAGGGTACAGAAGGTTGTGCTTCTAGTTTCATCCATCGCGTGATCATCAAAATGAACCTACTAACAAGGTTGATCAAGTCTTGTTAACAAACTCATTCCGAATAATCACAGAACCGGAGAAATTTCGAATAACACTAAGTTACCTCAACGGGGATATGAAAATCCCCAACAATAAGAATATCATACTTTTTCTTGACAGTAGGGAGAGGAAATTCAAAACCTCCAAATATAATCGATGGAATTTTTCCAATAGAGTTGATACTATAAACTTGAGGTTGTTTCCTCGGAAAATGTACCGTGTGCTCATTGCGATTAACATGAAAAGTGACATTGCCTTTGGTGCAATCAATAACAGCCCCTACAGTATTAAGGAAAGCTCTTCCAAGAATAATAGACATACTATCATCCTCGGGAATATCAAGAATAACAAAGTCCGTTAAAATAGTAACGTTTGCAACCACAACAGGCACATCCTCAGAAATACCGACAGATTTAGCAGTTGATTTATCAGCCATTTGCAAAGATATTTCAGTAGGTGTCAACTTATTCAAATCAAGTCTACGATATAAAGAGAGAGGCATAACACTGACACCGGCTCCAAGATCACATAAAGCAGTTTTAACATAATTTCTCTTAATGGAGCATGGTATAGTAGGTACTCCGGGATCTCCAAGTTTCTTTGGTATTCCACCCTTAAAAGTATAATTAGCAAGAATGGTGGAAATTTCAGCTTCAGGTATCTTTCTTTTATTAGTAATAATATCCTTCATATACTTAGCATAAGGATTTGTTTTGAGCACATCAGTTAATCGCATACGCAAAAAGGTGGGTCTAATCATTTTAGCAAAGCACTCAAAATCGTCATCATCCTTTTTCTTGGATGGTTTCAGAGGAAAAGGCATGGGTTTCTGAACCCATGGTTCCCTTTCTTTATCATATTTCCTAGCAACAAAATCTCTTTTATCATAACGTTGATTCTTTGATTGTGCGTTCTCAAGATCAACAGCAGGTTCAACTTCTACATCATTATCATTACTAGGTTGAGCATCAACATGAACATTATCATTAACATTATCACTAGGTTCATGTTCATCACCTGATTGTGTTTCAGCATCAGAAACAAAGATATCATTTGGATTCTCAGGTGGTTCAGCAATAGGTTCACCAGAAGTTTGCAAAGTCCTATCATATTTCTTTTTCTTATTTTTAGAAGAACTAGGTATATCAATATTGTTTCTCTGAGAATCTTGCTCGATTCTCTTAGGGTGGCCTTCAGGATACAAAGGTTCCTAAGTCATTCTACCAGTTCTAGTAGCCACTCTAACAGCATAATCATTTTTCTTACTATTCATTTCATCAAGCGCTTCTTTCTGAGCTTTAAGTACTTGTTCTACTTGAGTGGTGACCATAGAAGCATGTTTGCTAACAAGTTTAAGTTCACCTCTAATATCAGCCATATAATCACCCAAGCGTTTAATCATAAAGGTATTCTGTTTCAATTGTCTACCAAAATAAGAATTAAAGTCATCTTGCTTAAACATAAAGTCATCAAACTCATCCAAGCACTGACTAGAAATTTTAGTAGGAGAGACTTCAGCTTTGGCATATCTATAGAGAGAATTTTCCTTTACTACCTGTGTCGGGATATCGGGAGGTTCTTCATTAAATAAGTAACTGAGATCATATACTTCTTCAACAGGCAGTAAATTAAGACCATGTATTTCTTCAATAGGAGATAAATTCTTAACATCTTCAGCTTTAATACCTTTTTCTTTCATAGATTTCTTTGCCTCTTGCATATCTTCGGGACTAAGAAATAGAACACCTCTCTTCTTCGGAGTTGGTTTCGGAATAGGCTCAGTAATTGGCTCTGGAACTGGCTCAGGAGATGGCTCTGGAGGTGCCCAATTATTTTCATTTGCCAACATATTATTCAATAGAATTTCAGCTTAATCCAGTGTTCTTTCCCTGAAAAGAGAACCAGCACAACTATCCAGGTAATCTCTGGAAGCATCAGTTAGTCCATTATAAAAGATATCAAATATTTCAGGTTTCTTAAGAGGATGATCAGGCAAAGCACACTACGGGAAAAAACTAATTTGCCGTCAGGAGGCGTCTTTGCCGTCAGCTTTTTGTCGGGCAGACGGCAAAGAAACGGTTTGCCGTCATCAGCAGACGGCAAAGGGACACTGACGGCAAAATAGACTTTGCCGTCTGCGAAAGAAAACACAGACGGCAAAGAGCTCACTTTGCCGTCTGCAAAAGACAACACAGACAGCAAAGAATCATTGCCGTCTGTGTTTGTTTTAACAGATGGCAAAGAATATTTGTCGTCTTTGTTTTTTTGGCAGACGGCAAAGTGAGCTCTTTGCCGTCTGTGCTTTGTTTTGCAGGCGGCAAAGAGAAAACACAGCACACGGATCGATCACGCGGATCAATGACATGGCAAGATCTTAAACGTACATCCCCACCCACCAGGCCGTCTAGACGCACACGCCACTCACCCATGAAGCACGCACCCCCAGGGCAGCACCCACGTGCCCCACCCCTGCCACACGTCTCTCTTTCTCTCCCTTATCCTTATCCCCACCGCATGTCTCTCTTTCTCTCGTTTCTGTCCTCCTCGATCCAAAAGCACATCGGCCGGCACCCGCCACCACCTCCACCCCGAACCCGGCCAACACCACGCCCTCCAGTCCTGGCCTCGCCGGCCACCACTGTGCCGAGAGGCCACGGCCACTTCCCCATTCGTCCCCAGCACCGTCGGCACCGGCTACTTCCCCCTTCACCCCAGCCCCGTCGGCCCCAGCCACTCCCCCCTCGCCACGGTAGGCCCACCGGCGCCCGCGCACCACCTCGCTGGCCGCCATCTTGTCGGCCGGCCCCGGCCTTGGTGGCCATCATCTCGCCCACAGGCCTCGGCCTCATTGCCTGCCGGCCCCGGCCTCGTCGCTCCCGACGGCCTCCGCGTCCCGTTGCTCCTCGCCCCTAGCAGCCTCTACGCCTCGTGGCCCTCGCCGGCCTCGAGCGACCCCGACCACCTCATCCCTGTAGGCCTCTGCCAGCCTCGACCCCGGGCATCCATGGTGGCGTAAGTGTGCTTTGTTTTTGGAGAAAGAAAGAAGAAGGGAGAGGGGCATGGTTGCTGGTTTCTGCTGCTCCGGCGACCATGGACATAGGGGATGCTCGCAGGGGAGGAGCTGGCATCGATTGAACTCAAAATGGCTGCGTGCTGGATCTTGGGCGGCTATTGTGAAATATTCGATGTATTTTGTTTTGCCCTATATCAGCAAGTGATGATGTATTCTGTGTAAATATAGTAACTTTGTATTGTGAAACTTGTTCATTCATCATTGAGTCTTAGAACAAAGTGTCGATCAATACTGCGGTGTTCATCGTTGTCCGTTAGTTCCTTGTAGGCTTTGGATATGGACTGTTGGTTTAGATTATTTTAATAGGAACAAGTATTTGTTGTCTGTGATTTTATGATGCTCACGACAAAAGAGCACTTTGTTGTCTCTGATTTTGTGAGGCTGACGGCAAAGGAACTCTCCTTTGCCATCTGTTACCAAATCGGCTCACGGCAAACGAGCTTTTCTTTGTCGTCTGTTATTAAATCGCCAGACGACAAAACATCAGTTTGGCTGACGGCAAAGACTTTGTCGTCTTCCCGATAAAAAGCTGATGGCAAAGTACTCTTTGCCGACTTTGGCTTTGCCGTCACACTTTGCCGTGAGCTGGCTGACAGCAAAATCTTTGCCGTCAGTATTTCAGCCTTTGTCGTCTGTACTTGCTTGACGGCAAATTGTCTAATTCCTGTAGTGGCATTAAGTAACTTGAGAAGCCTCCCCCAAGCTTGTGGGAGACTCTCTTCTTCAATTTGCACAAAATTGTATATTTCCCTCAAAACAGCTTGTTTCTTATGAGCTGGAAAATATTTAGCAGAGAAGTAATAAATCATATCCTGGGGACTTTGCACACAACCATGATCAAGAGAATTATACCATATCTTAGCATCACCCTTTAATGAGAACGGAAATATTTTGAGTAAATAAAGGTAGCGCGATCTCTCATTATTAGTAAACAGGGCAGCTATATCATTTAACTTAGTAAGATGTTCCATAACAGTTTCAGATTCATAGCCATAAAAAGGATCAGATTCAACCAAAGTAATTATATCTGGATCAATAGAAAAATCATAATAATCCTGATCAGGAACACAGATAGGTGAAGTAGCAAAAGCAGGGTCGGGTTTCATTCTACCTCTAAAAGATTCTTTACTCCATTTAACTAGCAACCTCTTAAGTTCCTGTCTATCCTAGCAAGCAAGAATAGCTGTTGAAGATTCAGCATCAAAAACATAACCCTCAGGAATAGCAGGCATATTATCATCATCACTAACATTATCGTGTTCAGGTGCAATAATTTCTCTTTCTCTAGACCTAGCAATTTGCTCATCAAGAAATTCACCAAGTGGCACAGTAGTATCAAGCATAGAAGTAGTTTCATCATAAGTATCATGCATAGCAGAAGTGGCATCATTAATAACATGCGACATGTCAGAATCAGTAGCAGTAGTAGGTTTAGGTGTCGCAAACTTACTCATAATAGAAGGAGAATAAAGTGCAAGGCTAGATGGCAGTCCCTTACCTCCCCTCGTAGTTGAGGGCAAAATAGTAGTTCGATCATCTTTCAAGTTCTTCATAGTGTCCAGCAGATATAAATCCCAAGTGACTCAAAGAATAGAGCTATGCTCCCCGGCAACGGCGCCACAAAAAGGTCTTGCTAACCCACAAGTATAGGGGATCGCAACCGTTTTCGAGGGTAGAGTATTCAACCCAAATTTGTTGATTCGACACAAGGGGAGCCAAAGAATATTCTCAAGTATTAGCAGCTGAGTTTTCAATTCAACCACACCTGGAAACTTAGTATCTGCAGCAAAGTGTTTAGTAGCAAAGTAATATGATAGTGGTGGTGACGGTAACAAAAGTAAATATAGCAAAAGTAATGCTTTTGGTATTTTGTAGTGATTGTAACAGTAGCAACGAAAAAGTAAATAAGCGAGAACCAGTATATGGAAAACTCGTAGGCACCGGATTAGCGATGGATAATTATGCCGGATGCGGTTCGTCATGTAACAGTCATAACATAGGGTGACATAGAACTAGCTCCAGTTCATCAATGTAATGTAGGCATGTATTCCGTATATAGTCATACGTGCTTATGGAAAAGAACTTGCATGCCATCTTTTGTCCTACCCTCCCGTGGCAGCGGGGTCCTATTGGAAACTAAGGGATATTAAGGCCTCTTTTTAATAGAGAACCGGAACAAAGCATTAGCACACAGTGAATACATGAACTCCTCAGACTATGGTCATCACCTGGAGTGGTCCCGATTATTGTCACTTCGGGGTTGCCGGATCATAACACATAGTAGGTGACTATAGACTTGCAAGATAGGATCTAGAACTCACATATATTCATGAAAACATAATAGGTTCAGATCTAAAATCATGGCACTCGGACCTTAGTGACAAGCATTAAGCATAGCAAAGTCATAGCAACATCAATCTCAGAACATAATGGATACTAGGGATCAAACCCTAACAAAACTAACTCGATTACATGATAAATCTAATCCAACCCATCACCGTCCAGCAAGCCTACGATGCAATTACTCACGCACGGCGGTGAGCATCATGAAATTGGTGATGGAGGATGGTAGATGATGACGACGACGACGAATCCCCCTCTCTGGAGCCTCGAACGGACTCCAGATCAGCCCTCCCGAGAGAGATTAGGGCTTGGCTGCGGCTCCATACCGTAAAACTTGATTATTTCTTCTCTCTGATTTGTTTTCTCCTCGAAAGCCAATATATGGAGTAGGAGTTGGCGTCGGAGGTCCACTAGGGGGCCCACGAGGTAGGGGGCGCGTCCAGGGGGTGCGCCCCCACCCTCGTGGATAGGGTGTGGGCCCCCTGGCCTTCATCTTTGGCGATGATTTTTCTTTGTTTTTTCTAAGGTGTTCTGTGGAGTTTCAGGTCATTCCGAGAACTTCTATTTTCTGCACATAAAACAACACCATGTCAATTCTGCTGAAAACAACGTCAGTCCGGGTTAGTTCCATTCAAATCATACAAGTTAGAGTCCAAAACAAGGGCAAAAGTGTTTGGAAAAGTAGATACGACGGAGACGTATCAAGATGTTTGCTCCTAAAAATACTCCTCTTGATCCCAATGATATTCCTTTGTCTACCTTGCTTGAGAATAATAATGAATCTCTGGATGCGAATTTTGTTGGTAGGAATAGTTTTGGAAACAACGCATATAGAGGGAATTTTAATCCTAGGCCTTATCCTAGTAATCCTTCTAATAATTATGGAAATTCCTACAACAACTCTTATGGAAATTTTAATAAGATGCCCTCTGAATTTGAGAGTAGTGTTAAAGAGTTTATGAATTCACAAAAGAATTTTAATGCTTTGCTTGAAGAGAAATTGCTTAAGTTGATGATTTGGCTAGAAACGTTGATAGAATTTCTCTTGAAATTGATTCTTCAAAGCTTAGATCTATTCCTCCTAAGCATGATATCAATGAGTCTCTCAAAGCCATGAGAATTTCCATTGATGAGTGCAAGGAAAGAACCGCTAGGATGCGTGCTTCCAAAGATGCCTTTATTAAAGCGTGTTCTTTCAATTCCTATGAAAATCATGAAAATCTAAAAGTTATTGATGTGTCCCCCATTAAATCTTTGTTTTGCAATATGAATCTTGATGAAACTGAATATGATCTTCCTTTACCTAGAAGGCGTTCTAAGAATTCGGAATTTCTAGATCTTGAGGACGAATTTGATGAAAGTGGGATTGAAAGAAATAAAAACTTAGATATTGCTAAACCCACTATTTTGGATCTCAAGGAATTTAATTATGAAAATTTCTCTTTAATTTGTTGTATTTCCTTGTTGCAATCCGTGCTAGATTGTCCTCATGCTTATAGTCAAAATAAGGCCTTTACCGAACACATTGTTGATGCCTTGATGCAATCTTATGAAGAAAATCTTGAGTTGAAAGTTTCTATCCCTAGAAAACTCTATGATGAGTGGGAACCTACTATTAAAATTAAAATTAAAGATTATGAGTTTCATGCTTTGTGTGATTTGGGTGCTAGTGTCTCTACTATTCCCAAAACTTTATGTGATTTGCTAGATTTCCGTGATTTTGATGATTGCTCTCTAAACTTGCATCTTGCGGATTCCACTATTAAAAAGCCTATGGGAAGAATTAATTATGTTCTTATTGTTGCAAATAGGAATTATGTGCCCGTAGATTTTATCGTTCTTGATATAGATTGCAATCCTTCATGTCCTATTATTCTTGGTAGACCTTTCCTTAGAACGATTGGTGCAATTATTGATATGAAGGAAGGGAATATTAGATTCCAATTTCCCATAAAGAAGGGCATGGAACACTTCCCTAGAAAGAAAATAAAATTACCATATGAATCTATCATGAGAGCCACTTATGGATTGCCTACCAAAGATGGCAATACCTAGATCTGTCCTTGCTTTTATGCCCCTAGCTAGGCAACCCAATTTTATTTTGTGTTTTTTGTTTTTGCTTCTGTTTAGGAATAAATAATCCATCTACCTTCTTTTTAGATGTGGTTTTATGTTTTAATTAGTGTTTGTGCCAAGTAGAACCTATAGGATAACCTACGATGATAGTTGATTTGATTCTGCTGAAAAACAGAAACTTTGCACGCACGAATATAATTTTGTTAAATCACAGGAACGTGATTTTGCGTTGATTCTTTTTTATTCTGTTCAATAAACAAATTTTCCAGTACTTCCTATTTTGGTAGAATTTTTAGAGTTCCAAAAGTTTGCGTTAGTTACAGATTTCTATAGACTGTTCTTTTTCTGACAGATTCTGTTTTACGTGTGTTGTTTGCTTATTTTGATGAATCTATGGCTAGTAAAATAGTTTATAATCCATAGAGAAGTTGGAATACAGTAGGATTAACACCAATATAAATAAAGAATGAGTTCATTACAGTACCTTGAAGTAGTCTTTTGTTTTCTTTCTCTAACGGAGCTCACAAGATTTCTGTTGAGTTTTGTGTTGTGAAGTTTTCAAGTTTTGGGTGAATTCTTTTGATGGATTATGGAACAAGGAGTGGAAATAGCCTAAGCTTGGGGATGCCCATGGCACCCCCAAGATAATCCAAGGACACCAAAAAGTCAAAGCTTGGGGATGCCCCGGAAGGCATCCCCTCTTTCGTCCACTTCCATCGGTAATTTACTTGGAGCTATATTTTTATTCACCACATGATATGTGTTTTGCTTGGAGCGTCTTGTATTATTTGCGTCTTTAGTTTACCACAATCATCCTTGCTGTACACACCTTTTGAGAGAGCCATATATGAATTGGAATTTGTTAGAATACTCTATGTGCTTCACTTATATATTTTGAGCTTGATAGTTTTGCTCATAGTGCTTCACTTATATCTTTTGAGGTTGATAGTTTTGCTCATAGTGCTTCACTTATATCTTTTGAGCGTGATAATTTTTGCTCTAGTGCTTCACCTATATCTTTTAGAGCATGGTGGTGGATTTGTTTTAAAGAAACTATTGATCTCTCATGCTTCACTTAGATTATTTTGAGAGTCGTTAATAGCATGGTAATTCACTTAATGTTAATATACTTGGTGTTCAAGATATGTGAAACTTTCTTTTGAGTGCGTTGAATACTAAGATAAGTTTGATGCTTGATAATTGTTTTGAGATATGAAGATGGTGATATTACAGTCATGCTAGTTGAGTAGTTATGAATTCAAAGAATACTTGTGTTGAAGTTTGTGATTCCCGTAGCATGCACGTATGGTGAACCGTTATGTGATGAACTCGGAGCATGATTTATTTATTGATTTTCTTCCTTATGAGTGGCGGTCGGGGATGAGCGATGGTCTTTTCCTACCAATCTATCCCCCTAGGAGCATGCGTGTAATACTTTTCTTTGATGACTTCTAGATTTTTGCAACAAGTATATGAGTTCTTTATGACTAATGTTGAGTCCATGGATTATACGCACTTTTCCCATCCTTCCACCTTTGCTAGCCTCTCTAATACCGCGCACTTTTTGCCGGTATCATACACCCACCATATACCTTCCTCAAAACAGCCACCATACCTACCTATCATGGCATTTACATAGCCATTCCGAGATATATTGCCATGCAACTTCCACCATTCCGTTTATTATGACACGCTCCATCATTGTCATATTGCTAGCATGATCATGTAGTTGACATTGTATTTGTGGCAAAGCCACCGTTCATAATTCTTTCATACATGTCACTCATGATTCATTGCATATCCCGGTATACCTCCGGAGGCATTCATATAGAGTCATACTTTGTTCTAAGTATCGAGTTGTAATTGTTGAATTGTAAGAAAAATAAAAGTGTGATGATCATCATTATTAGAGCATTGTCCCAAGTGAGGAAAGGATGATGCAGACTATGATTCCCCCACAAGTCGGGATGAGACTCCGGAAACAAAAAGAGGCCATAAAAAAAAGATAAAGGCCCAAATAAAAAAAAGAGAGAAAAAGAGAGAAGGGACAATGCTACTATCCTTTTACCACACTTGTGCTTCAAAATAGCACCAAGATCTTCATGATAGAGAGTCTCTCATTTTGTCACTTTCATATACTAGTGGGAATTTTTCATTATAGAACTTGGCTTGTATATTCCAATGATGGGCTTCCTCAAAATGCCCTAGGTCTTCGTGAGCAAGCAAGTTGGATGCACACCCACTTAGTTTCTTTTGTAGAGCTTTCATATACTTATAGCTCTAGTGCATCCATTGCATGGCAATCCCTACTCACTCACATTGATATCTATTGATGGGCATCTCCATAGCCCGTTGATACGCCTAGTTGATGTGAAACTATCTTCCCTCTTTTTGTCTTCTCCACAACCACCCTTCTATTCCACCTATAAGTGCTATATCCATGGCTCACGCTCATGTATTGCGTGAAGATTCAAAAAGTTTTGAGAATGTCATAAGTATGAAACAATTGCTTGGCTTGTCATCGGGGTTGTGCATGATTTAAATATTTTGTGTGGGGAAGATGGAGCATAGCCAGACTATATGATTTTGTAGGGATAACTTTCTTTGTCCATGTTATTTTGAGAAGACATGATTGCTTTGATTAGTATGCTTGAAGTATTATTATTTTTTATGTCAATATGAACTTTTGTCTTGAATCTTTTGGATCTGAATATTCATATCACAATTAAGAAGATTTACATTGAAATTATGCCAAAGTATCACTCTGCACCAGAAATTCTTTTTTTTATCATTTACCTACTCGAGGACGAGCAGGAATTAAGCTTGGGGATGCCTGATACGTCTCCAACGTATCTATAATTTTTGATTGCTCCATGCTACTTTATCTACTGTTTTGGACTATATTGGGCTTTATTTTCCACTTTTATATTAATTTTGGGACTAACCTATTAACCGGAGCCCAACCCAGAATTGCTGTTTTTTGCCTATTTCAGTGTTTCGAAGAAACGGAATATCAAACGGAGTCCAAACGGAATGAAACCTTCGGGAACGTGATTTTGCAACCGAATGTAATCCAGGAGACTTGGACCCTACTCCAAGAAGTGCCAGAGGCGGTCACGAGGGTGGAGGGCGCCCCCCTGGGCGCGCCCCCTACCTCATGGGCCCCCTGATGCTCCACCGACATACTCCTTCCTCCTATATATACCTACGTATCCCCGAACGATCAAAACAGGAGCCAAAAACCTAATTCCACCGCCGCAACCTCCTGTATCCAGGAGGGATCCCATCTTGGGGCCTGTTTCGGAGCTCCGCCGGAGGGGGCATCCACCACGAAGGGCTTCTACATCAACACCATAGCCCCTCCGATAAAGTGTGAGTAGTTTACTTCAGACCTTCGGGTCCATAGCTAGTAGCTAGATGGCTTCTTCTCTCTTTTTGGATCTCAATACAAAGTTCTCCCCCTCTCTTGTGGAGATCTATTCGATGTAATCTTCTTTTTGCAGTGTGTTTGTTGAGACCGATGAATTGTGGGTTTATGATCCAGTATTATCTATGGAAAATATTTGATTCTTCTCTGAATTCTTTTATGTATGATTGAGTTATCTTTGCAAGTCTCTTCGAATTATCCTTTTTGGTTTGGCCAACTAGATTGGTAGTTCTTGAAATGGGAGAAGTGCTTAGCTTTGGGTTCAATCTTGCGGTGTTCTTACCCGGTGACAGAAAGGGTTGCAAGACACGTATTGTATTGTTGCCATCGAGGATAACAAGATGGTTTTTTTATCATATTGCATGAATTTATCCCTCTACATCATGTCATCTTGCTTAAGGCATTACTCTGTTTTTACTTAATACTCTAGATGCATGCTGGATAGCGGTCGATGAGTGGAGTAATAGTAGTAGATGCAGAATCGTTTTGATCTACTTGTTTTGGACGTGATGCCTATATACATGATCATTGCCTAGATATACTCATAACTATGCTCAATTCTGTCAATTGCTCAACAGTAATTTGTTCATCCACCATAGAATACTTATGCTCTTGAGAGAAGCCACTAGTGAAACCTATGGCCCTCGGGTCTATTCTCATCATATCAATCTCTATCGCTTTATTTACTTGCTTTGTTTTACTTTGCCTTTTACTTTTTACTTTGCATCTATCTATCAAAAATACCAAAAATATTATTTATCATCTCTATCAGATCTCACCCTCGTAAGTGACCATGAAGGGATTCACAACCCCTAATCGCGTTGGTTGCGAGTAGCTATCGTTTTGTGTAGGTACGAGGGACTTGTGCGTGGTCTCCTACTGGATTGATACCTTGGTTCTCAAAAACTGAGCGAAATACTTACGCTACTTCACTGCATCATCCTGTCCTCTTCGGGGAAATCCAACGCAGTGCTCAAGTGGTAGCAGTCGGATACCTCAGATTTTCTTATCAAAAATCTATAGCCAATGCTATGAAAAGCATAGCCCAGAAGAACACAATCCACGGTTTTTGGTCCAAGCTTGCGCTTCTTGGGAATTGGTATATTGACTTTCGCCTAACAACCCCAAGAACGTAGGTAAGAGAGTTTCAACATTTTCCTTTCCCATTCCTCAAATGGAGTCATGGTCTTATGCTTTGTGGGAACTCGGTTTAGGACATGACACGCGGTCATTAGCGCCTCCCTCACCATTCCTTGGAAAGACCCGATGTGTCTACCATGGCGTTAACCAAATCAGTTAGAGTTCGGTTTTTTCTTTCGGCCACCCCATTAGACTAAGGTGAGTAGGGAGGCGTCCTCTCATGGATTATACCATGTTCCGCACAAAACAGATCAAATTCATTGGAAAAATACTCTCCACCACGATCGGACCTAAGCCGTTTAATTTTTCGATCAAGTTGGTTCTCTGCCTCAGCTTTATAGTTTTTGAAGAAAGTTAAAGCCTCATCTATTGATTTTAGAAGATACACATAACAATATCTAGTGGAGTCATCAATCAACGTCATGAAGTATCTTTTTCGACCTTTTGTCAACACGCCATTCATCTCACAGATATCAGAATGTATAAGCTCTAGTGGCGCCAAGTCTCTTGCCTCTACAGTCTTATGGGACTTGCGAGGTTGTTTAGCTTGCACACATGGCACTTAGAGCCTTTGACAATAAAGATTTTCGGAATTAAATTCATATTGGCTAGCTGCGTCATGCAACCAAAGTTAATATGACAAAGTCATGAATGCTAAATATCCGACTCTGGCAAACATTATTAATAACTTTAGTGCAAATATCTGACAAAGATAGGCGGAACAAGCCTCCGCACTCATAGCCTTTTCCAAAAAATTGTCCACGCTTGGAAATTACAACTTTATTGGACTAAAAAACAAATTTAAAACCATCTCGACATAAACGGGAACTGCTAACGAGATTTTTATTGATGGACGGCACATGATGAACGTTCTTCAGACGCACGGTCTTGTCCGAAGTAAACTTCAGATCGACCGTACCGACACCTCGAACGATGGCATGTGACTCGTTCCCCACCAGCACGGGAGAAGTCCCTGTGGCCTGGTAAGAAGAAAATATTGAGGCGTCAGCACAAACATGTACATTGGCACCGGTGTCAATTAACCAATTAGGAGATTGAAAAACTGAAAGGATGGTAGGAAGAATACCGTACCCAGATTCCTTCATATCAGTATCACCGATCACAACATTAGCGGACTTGCCGCTCTTCTCATGTTCGCGCTCCTCAAAGCGGTTAGGACATTTCGAAGCCCAGTGATTAGGATCACCGCAAACATTGCAAAGTCCCTTCCCCTTCTTGTGAGAATTCTTCTTGAAGTTGGTAGAATGCGATGGCTTGTTGTTTGTATCAAACTTGCCTTTGCCCTGAGTTTTGTTCTTGTTGTTTTTGAACTTGTTGGGCTGGAAGTTCTTCTTCTGTACCATGTGGGCACTAGAAGCTCCCTCAGCAACTCGAGCACGTGTGTCCTTTGCTCTCGCCTTCTCTTCAACATCAAGAGTACCAATAAGATCCGCAACGGAAAACTCTTGCCTCTTGTGTTTCAGAGAAGTAGCAAAATTGTTCCACGAAGGTGGAAGCTTGGCAATGATGCCTCCGGCAACAAATTTGTCCGGCAACACACACTTGAAGTACTCAAGTTCTTTTGCGAGCGACTGTATCTCATGAGCCTGTTGTACAACCGAGCGCTCATCAGTCATCTTGTAGTCATAGAATTGCTCCATGACGTACAACTCGCTGCCGGCGTCCGAGGCACCAAACTTGGCCTCGAGTGCAGCCCACATGTCCTTGCCGTTCTCAAACGACATATATCAGTCCACAATGGAGTCATCAAGAACACCCAGAAGAGCGCCTTTAAACAGAGTATCGATCTTCTCAAAAGTTTCCAGCTGTGCCGGATTAAGATCGCCCTCAGGCTTGCCCTTGGTTGCGTCATAGCAGCCCATGGTTTAAAACCAGTAGACTGCTCTCGTGCGCCACCTCTTATATTGCGCCCCCTTAAAAGCAGGCGGCTTCAGATGCGCAACAAAACCACTCGGAGCAAATTGCCTATAATCAGGTTTTTGAATTGTTGAAAATATGAGCAAATTACTACGAGATTTAGTCCGAATTAACAGAAGATAAATAGCAGAGATTGAACTAATCATGCGAACTAGCATAGTAGATGAACAGATCACATACTAGAAATATGCATTCTACCACGATCTCGAACAGGAAAGATAGAATCACATACGGTGCAGCGGGAGTAGCACCGCCGACGTTGATGTTGTCGCCCATGTCGTCGAGGATGAGGTTGCCGAGGTCGGGGAAGAAGTCGTCGTTCGCGAAGTCGTGCATAGCTCTGTCCTTGGCTTGGCTCAATCCCGCAACCCGCGGCGCGGCGTGTCGTGACGAGGCGAGGCGAGGCGAGGAGGAGGAGCGCGCGTGTAGGTCTCCTCTTCTCATGCTCATACAAGTGGTAGGAAAGCTCACCTTATAAAGATGTGCAACTCTCTCTCGACTTATGAGGTGGGACTAAAATTTAGCCTCACTCACTCCACTCACATGTGTGCATGAATGGACCATGAGAATTTCAGAATTTTAGTTGGGCTTTGGGCGAAAAGCCCACTAGCAAATTCCAACAGCTAGGTCGTTAGGGACTTGGGAAACAGGATGTGTCGCTGGTGCAAGGGGTCACACACCACGAGCTCCGTGAACACTTGGGGTTCAGGGTTGGTGGCGAGGAGGACGCGGCTGTCGCGGACGTCCTGCACGGCCCAGCGGCGGTGGGAGGGGAGGTTGGAGAAGGTAAAGTAGGCGGCGTGGGCGAGCGCGCGGGCGGCGGGCGCGGAGGGGTGAGGCGGGAGGGCGGGATGAAAGCCGTCGCGGTCGAGGATGCCGAGGAGGGGCGGGGCGTGGAGGAGGCGGAAGCGGCGGCGGAAGGATCCGTCGGCTACGACTCTTCGGAAGGTGACGTAGGTGGCTGCTGTGCGGGCAAGATCTTCGGGTTCAGGCAGCCGGAGGAAGATCTCCGACTTGAGGTGATCCGGGTTCGACATGAGCGATGAGGCCATTTCTTTGCCGGCCACGAGTGAGGCGGAGGAGGGAGAGTGGTTGGTGGTAGGGGGATTCGACGCCGGCTTGGTCGGTTGGGGGAAAGAGGCGGTCGTCGATGGGTGGAGGAGGCGGCCGCCGGTAGTCAGGACTCGGGAATCCTCTTTGTTTGAACTGGAATCGGGATTCGGGAACTCGCTGCTGAAGCAGGAGGAGCCGGCTGCGTGCTCTGCGGACGCTGCTGGACTCTAGAGTGAGGGAGAGTGGTTGGGGGTAGGAGACTTCGAGGGCGGAAGAGGCGATCGTCGGTGGGCGGAGGAGGCGGCCGCCGGGGACGGGGAGTCGGGAACCCTCGTTTTTTTGAACTGGAGTCACGAACCCTCGCCAGTGATTTTGCGTGCTGGAGAAATGGGCCTGTATAATGGTCATCTTCGGGCTGAGCGTCCCCATTTAATTTTCTACTTTCAGGCCCGATATCTCAGATTTTTTATGGGACGCGACATCTCAGTTCAAACGTTTTTTGTAGGGCAGAAATGAGCCTCTTATTCAACCTTGCTTTCCTGGTAGCTCGAAAAGCACAGCTTAATCTGCAAAATCCGGGCAGTTTGAGTGCGAGGATATTAAAACAACTTCCTATTCAAAAACACACACAAAATAAGCAACTTCCCATTCAGCGCTTAAAGTACTAGTTATGGCTTAATTTTTTAGGGGTGCTAGTTATAGCTTTAACAGTGCATAGCGCGCACGCACACACACCACCCGATCGCGTAGGAACCGGCCCATGTGGCGTTATATTTTTGCCAGTTTTGGGAACTTTCTAAAATGTTCCCTGGTTTTTTGGATGTCTTTTTATGAATGGATTTTGTTCTGTTTTCCTTTTTCTTCTTATCTTAATTCATGAACTTTTAAAAATCAGCCACTATTTTTCAAACCAGGATTTTTTTCAAAAATCAATGAGCCTTTTTTCAAACCCATAAACATTTTTCAAATCCATTTTTTTTTTGAAATTCATGAATATTTTTTTAAACTCACATTTCTTCATATTCATGAAAATTTTAAAATCGATGAATGTTTTAAAAATTGATGAACTTTTTCTCAAATTTATGAAACCATATACTTTTTTTAATTGCATGAACTTTTATCAAATCCATGAATGTTTTTAAAATTCCTGAACTTTCTCAAATTCACGAAACTTTGAACTTTTTCAATGGCATGAACTGTTCTCAAATACATGAAGTTTTTTACAAGCACACAAATTCTTTTCAAATCAATTTTTCTTTTGTTCTGAGAATCAACATTCAGCGGCCAAGCGATCGAATGTCAGCGTCAATGGTCAACTAATTAGAGGTTAACCATCGAGCAAGTCAACTAGTTAGCGAACAAAGCCATCCTAGCAGGTGAGCTGGTTCGGCTTTGTTGGGTCATCCTTTGCATGCAATGCGCATGAGTGTTGGTTCCCCAGACGAGGCCTAAGGCGCTTACAAGTAGGCCTCGCCAATTAAGGCACGCAATCCACCCAGCAGTATACAGTCTATTTGGCCGGCCCACTCGTTCCCTCCCCTCACCTGATTTGAAACGGTTTAACACCTTTCCTCATCATATTTCTTTATATTCTATTGTTCCTTTATTCAGTTTTAATTTTCTATATTTTTTCATTTTTCCATTTAGAAAATCATAACATTTTTTCAAGTCCCCAATTTTTAATCATGCTCATTTTCAAAATCTTCATATATTCTAAATTTTTGATTTTTTTTACTAAACCTTTTGAATATGCAATTATATTATTAATTTTTGAAAAAAGTGAATTCACGAATATCATTGGAATCAAAGGTTATTTTTCTAATTCATGAACATTTTTACAAAAATTATGATCAGTTTGAGGATTCATAAAAATCCAATATGAACTTTTTTCAAATATTTGAACTTGTTTAAAATTAGATAAAAAAATTAAAAAAATTGAACATCGTTAAAATTGTAAAAAATCCAAATTTATAAACAAAATTTCCAATTTTCAGACATTTTTTTGATTCACTAATATTTTATGAGTACACGATCTTTTTAAAATTGAGAATATGTTTTCGAAATTATTGAACATATTTTAATTCATGATCATATTTTGTATCGAAGAACATTCTTTCAATCATGATTTTTTTTGAATCCGCAAATATTTTTTGAATCTGACTCTGACACGCCTTCACGAAAGCACGAGGCAAGATGGGACGGCCCATTTTACGCGTGTGCGCGTCTTTCTTTTTCTGATTTTTCTGTGTGCGGTTTTTATTATTGGTTTCCTTTATTTGTTTTTTCCGTTGGTTTTTGTTTTGCTAGATTTGTTTTATCTTTTTTTGTTATTTTACATTTTCTTATATTCATAGTTTTCACAATTATATGGTGAACATTTCTTTCAAATACTCACAATTGTTTTTTACGGTGAACATTTTTTCTATATGATGAACATATATATACACTGAACATTCTTATTGTATGATGAACATATATATACACTGAACATATATATACAATATAAACTGTTTTTATTGTATGATGAACATTTTTTATAATACGCACTGACTATTTTTTAATATACACTGAACATTATATATAACACACACTGAACAATATTCTACAAGAAAAACTATTTTTAATAGTTTTAAAAAATATGTAGCTCCTAAAAGACAACAACCGATTTTTGGAGAAAACCCAACTAAAAAACCGATGAAAAGAAATAGAAAATCGATCACGGGCAGAGTTGGCTGGCCCATTTGTGCTGGCCTTCAGCAAAGACTTCCCTGTTTGACGCCCACATGTGTCATGAAGGAGCTCTCTTTCCTAGCGCTCGATGTGTAGAGCAGGAGCTGTCGATAAATAAGCCCAAGTATTTTTAGGATACTAACTTTCTAATGGCAAACTTAGGTTCCAGCCCTTCACAGGTTTGGAGAGCCGTGGTTGATCTTCGTGATACATTAAAACAAGGGATCATAAAGAGAATTGGTATAGGGGAAGAGACTAATTTGTGGAACGATAATTGGCTCCCAAGAGAAGAATCGCTGGGACCTATAGTATGCTTACGAGATAATCTACCTCAGCGAGATACCGAGTTGATCCAAGCATCAACTGTGAGATGGGATTTGGAGAAGCTACAATGCTTCTTTATCCCGGTGGATATTGATATAATCCGGAATATTCCCTTTATAACAAGAAGCCAGATTGATTACTAGGCATGGCATCATGAACGTAAAGGACCGGTTATTATCGGTGATTGAGAAATTACTTCACCGAGAGATGACTGGAGCTTTTGTTATGTTATGGGCAATCTAGCACATGTGTAGGAAATTTATCTATGAAGAGGTATTCCAAAGTCCGATGTCAAATCGATGTTTCGTGCAAAGCTTCATGGTTAATCTAGAGAGTTGGAGATGCAGAAGCCAACATCCAAGTAGAAGCGCAAAGCAGTGTTCCTATATGGATTCCGCCCCGTGAAGACTTTGCAAAATTTAAAGTCAACGCAAAAGTTCCGAAGAACGACATCAAAGTATCAGTGGGGGTGGTCATCAGAAATAGAGAAGACATTTTTCTGGGTGCTTCTAGTATCACCTTTGTTTGTTTAAGGACCGAGAAATCCTTGAAGCATTAGCATGCCGAGAGGCACTAATGCTAGCATATGAACTAATGGTCATCAAGGCAAAAGTCACTTGTGACTGTGAATGAGTGATCAAGGATATTCAACAAGGTTATTCGGATTTGTATGGTGAAGTGGTGAATGAAGTCATAACTAGAAGTTTGGATTTTGAGCATATATATCTTCTTTGCCATGAAAAATAGATTCCAATAAGGAGGCACACAATTTACCTTACAGTGCTCTTCATGAGGATTTCACACGTCATATTGTTTCTTGAATAAAGAGGGATACTTCACTAAAGACACACTTTTCGAGGGTTCTTGTGTAAGGAAAAATCAGGAAGAGTGGAAACTGATCCAATCCGACTTCAGCACAACCAACCATACACATAGTCGTCGCCACAATAGCCACACAAAGCACTAGAGACTATGCCGTTTGAGAAGTTGAGACACAAAAGGAACACATACAAGGTTCGCGTTGAGGGTTAGTGCAGTCTAAGCATCTGTCGCCCGTCATTGTCACCATATAGACCATTTGGCTAGATGGCACACTGAATTGGATCCCGTGCAACATGCCTACATCGGCGCACTGGAAAATATGTCTTCACAGCCACCAACCCACTAGTCATGACACTAGGGAAGCTTTAAACCATCATAGAACATGTTGCATAGACCGAGGAGGCCCCAACCCTACCACATACGCTGCTAGAAAAGCGCCATTATACCAGAGTCTACTACATTGGCTTAGCCCTACAAAATCCTCCATTGGTGCCTTCAAGTCTTGCTTCGTCTATTATTTTATTTTTCATGAGAGCCTATGTAGCGGAGTAACATCAGTCGCCCAACGACGCTTGGACCAGATCAAATCCCCCCCCCCCCCCCCCCCCCCCCCCCAATTAAGCTTGCTTCACCCATTTAATTTTTTACTACAAGTTGCAGCATGCACTAATGCGTGTGAGAATGAGAGATATTTATCATCTTGTGTCATCAAAATGTGAGAGTGTGGGAGGGTGATACTCACAGATCCTAACTCCCATGAGAAAAGGCATCATTTTACTTCATTAGGATAATTTAGCTGATTGATATCTTTTGAATTGAATCCCGTTTCTCAAATTTCTGTATATTTGAATTCCTGGTGATAAGTCCTTAGAACAAGACCAATCTTGTATACATCGACTATTTCAGATTTTTGTTATTTCAATTCCAGTAAACTCACCTATTTAATTTCTAGTTTCTAATTTTAGACGTGTTTCAGTTATTCTAAAGACTCTGAAATTGAGTGAAATAATTGGAACATGTATGAAATTATTTCACTCATATCAAGTTCAAAAATAACAACAGAAATATACTAGCCCGTGCAGGAGCACGGGCTGATGACTTGTATACTAAATTACTAATTAGTAGTGGCCATCATTAATTGACCAATGGTTTAGATCAGGCCGTTGGTGTCATCATTAGCTACCAAGGTATTTACATTCTGCCCCTGTTGTTATTGATCATGTGGACACAAGTGATGAGATTATGATCAAGAACACTCTTTTAAGCGCAAATTGCCTTTGTCTTTGTAGTGTGTAGTATATTAAGGTGCATATGATGGATCCTTGTGGTAGTATATTAAGGTGCATATGATAGATATTAGGTGGATAATACTATGTGTTTAGCAGCCCAAGTTGTTAAAAAACACATGGCTGGAAAATCTTCAATTAGGACTAAGTTAAGGAACAACATATGTACTCCCTCCGTTTCATAATAAGTGCCGTGGTTTTAGTTAAAATCTTTAGGATCCCAACGCAAGTAAGGCAAAAGGACATATATACATGGATAAAATTGCCTAGTCGGGTCAAGTAATAAATGTGGTAAAAGCCGCCTATCAATTAGCTAGTCTTGGTCTAAGTGGTTCATACACTTAGATAAATTGGCCCCTGCATGCGCATGCCTCCTTCCAGTAGTAGTGATGAGATATCTCTCTTCAAGAGTAGATGCATAACAGATATAAACATAGCAAAAAATATAGTATTACCAAACAATTACACATTATACTCTCAATGCATCGTCACATCCCATGTGAGCACTTATCTACATATATCTAACTGAGTTCAGCCTGTAGTAGCGCTCCTTGAGTCAAGTCTATGGAAATATTTTTGCAGCCATTAGTGACCATGGGTTGGTCATGTCGTCATCATATACTAAACTAGGGAATCAACACCAAGTGATCGCAATCGATTGGCAAATAATAGAAGCATATTTAAAAGTTGTGTGATCTCTCGCTTCAAGATGATAGAGTACATGAATAATATATATAGACATAGACAAAATGCTTTACCAGACAATGACACGGCGTGTGCAACGTCATGTCACATCCCACGTGAGAAGATATAGCAAGACATATATCTATCTCGGTTCAGACTGTAATGGCGATCCTTGGGTCAAGTCTATGCAAATATGATTGCGGCCATTAATTAATGAAAATAGTTTAGTCAAGTCGTCATATATTAAATTCAGAATCAACACCTAATGTTTCCAATTGGAAAATAGTTGAATCATCCATTGAATTGTAGGTTTTTTATAATTGGGACATAGTACAACAGGACCCACACTACACACGTTTTTGCAACCGCATGCACAACAGCGCATACACAACAAACTATATCAAGAACTACAAGCCATTTCTTCATCAGCTACCAACACAGAAAGAACCCCAGCTGCAGCAGAAATTGAGCCATGAGCTCCACCACCGACCATAAACAAATCTCTATTACAGAATGAAGATTTAAACTTCATCAAGCCCTTCCAAGACAGTGAATCAGCTGGCATTGCCTCCACTCGAGATGAATTCTATGAATGAAGACATTTATGCAAAACCTCTTGCCAAACGTCTTCCTCTTTTATTAACTTAGGGTGTGTTTGGTTTGTGCCCCAGCTAGCCCAGCCAAAAAATTGGTATGACCTGTGTGAGGGCATGACCAAAATTTTGGTAAGTTAACATTGTTTGGTTTGTAGCCAATGTACTTGCCAAAAATTTTGATAAAATTGCTGAGACTTCATTTGGTTTGCCACTAGCTGAGTTACCAAATGCTCTTTGTAGGAGTAGTTGGATGGATTAGTGTTTGATTGGATTTTAATTTGGCTGTACCTCGAGCCAACAAAGAAAGAGACACATAAAAAAATAAGTTTTTCTGTACTATAGAAATCAATTAACTATAATATGCCAAAAATAAACATTCAAGAGTATAGAGAATCACGACCGAACCAAGATAATTATAGTGGTTTTGTGACCATTAGTCCCTACCCGCAAAGAAGAGAAAACCAGTATAGTAACAAAACTATGTTGGGCAGCCGCTTACACGGGATTGATCCATCCAAACAACCATCCATGATTCGAACAACTGCTCGGTCATCACGTAGCTACCCATGCGATTAATCTGCCGTACTGATGTCTTTTACTAACAAGCACTGGACAGGACCATGGTATAAAACCAAAAACGGAGCGGGACCCACATAAAGAGCGGGCGAGGGCATGCTGCCAATTATTTGGCGAGCGTTTTCCACGCCCTCGCCGCGCCCACAAATTGGGGAGAATAACACGCAGGCATTCCACGCGGGCTGGGCGAGCCAATTTTTTGGTGCTTGTCCAAACGGCAGCCAAATCCCGTTGGCGAGCCAATTTTTTTGGTCAGGCTGGTGTTGGTGGTAAACCAAACATACCCTTAAACAGCCATTTGTTGTGAAAACAGGTGTTCTTACATTCGAGGTTTTCAATACCCAGGTCACCTTGATCCTTTAGTCCACACAAGATATCCCACCTAGCTAGTCTATATATACTACCATTTGTGCTCAAAACCTAGACTGGTAGAAATCTAGTCTTTTCAACACCCCTTTAGGTATTTCAAAGAAAGACATGGACATGGGAAACCTTGTGAGGACCGCGTTGATAAGGGTTAAACATCCTCCATATGACATAATTTTATGTTAGGTGGGAAATATGTGTTTTAGCAGCTCAAGTTGTAATACAAAAAAACAAAGGTTTGGAAAATATCCAGTTAAGACTAAGTTATAGGAATAACATATAGCAAAAAATAAATGAAATCTTTACGACCGCAATGTGAGTAGAAGGCAAACCATGATACAAAAGGACATATGTACATGGATTAAAATTTGCCTTGTCGGGTAAAGTAATGCACGTAAGAGCTGGTTGTTAAAGATTTTTGGTCTATCCAGCAAAAAAAAAGGAAAGAAAAAGAGTCTTGGTCTAAACGGTTCATATTGATAAATTGGTCTAAAAGATTTAGTCTATAATAACGGGCACCTCGGGCGGCTCCTCTGATGCTGCTACTCTAGCGTCACCATCCTCCCCCATTCCCCCCGCCAACGCCGGCCGACGCCGCCAGGCGAAAAGCCCCGTGCGGTGGCTGGCGGTGCGGCCATCACAGGGGACGACCCAGCTCGCCCTGCCGCTTCGAACCTTTGCCATGGTGGTCCCCCGCGCATGGTGCGCCGCGGATGGTTTGATCTCTCGACTGCGCCCCGGGTGACCGGTGGCCCGGATCCGGTGCTCCAAAACATGGATCTGGTGATTGCTGGTGCTTTTAATACCCTCCGACGCAAATCCGTGTGCTCCGCATGGTAGCTCCTTGCTATGTTGCGGGAGCACCCTCTGTCAATGTCTGTGTGTCCGGTCAAATCCGTCCAGATTTGGCATCGAGAGGCCGGCGTGCGTCGGGCTCTCTGCTCGGAGGTGGGCAGTGGCCTGCCAAGGGGCTATGGTCCATGGTTTGATGGCGGTGATGTAGATCCGGTCGATCGGATGGGGGTGACTGTAGACTATGATGCAGCTATCTCCTATGTCTCCATGACGGTGGTTGTCACTGAAAGATCTTCAGGAGTGTTCATCTCTGAAGATCCAATGACTTCGACGATGAGATGCAAGCTATGCACGAGGACTTGACGCAGAGGGATGGTTGTGCTGTGGCAGCGGACGTGTCGCATGTAGCTGCTGGGATTGAGGAAAAGTGGTGGCGACAATACTTAAGTGACTTCGATGGTGGTTCTACTCGAGCACCTTGTCTCGAGCTCCAGGGTGCACTGCTCGCATATGCTCGGATTGATTCTTCAGGGTGAAAACCTAGATTCTAGCCTCGGTGGTTGGATCTGGTGATGGCGACACTTGAGTGTGGCTCCCTTCCTGAAGGCGTTGCTGTTGAAGAATCTTGTCGTCTATGTGGTGTCATGAGATGTTGGTGTGAATGTGGTCATTGGCGCAGTTTGCCGAACGCGTATCAGCTCGCTTTGGTTTTTTTTAATTCCTTACACATAGGTTTGGCCTTATATAACTTTACTAGTTGTCGGCGTGTTTTTCTGTGTGTTGGTGTTTGCTGTGTGCATCTTAGTTATGCAGGGTGAGGGAGTCATGTATTTAGGGGTCCTCGGACAGCCGGACTATATGCGTATGTCGGACTATTGGGCTATGAAGATACAAGATAGAAGACTTCGTCCCGTGTCCGGATGGGACTCTCCTTTGCGTGGAAGGCAAGCTTGGCGATTCGGATGTGAAGATTCCTTTCTCTGTAACCTACTCTGTGTAACCCTAGCCCCTCCGGTGTCTATATAAACCGAAGGGTTTAGTCCGTAGGCTAGCTTCTAGGGTTTAGCCTCTATGATCTCGTGGTAGATCAACTCTTGTAATAATCATACAATCAAGATCAATCAAGCAGGAAGTAGGGTATTACCTCCATCGAGAGGGCCCGAACCTGGGTAAACATTGTGTCCCCCACCTCCTATTACCATTAGCCTTAGACGCACAGTTCGGGACCCCCTACCCGAGATCCGCCGGTTTTGACACCGACATTGGTGCTTTCATTTAGAGTTTCACTATGTCGCCACCATAAGGCTTGATAGCTCCTTCAATCATCTACAACAACACCGTCCAGGGTGAAGTTTTTTTTTCCGGACAAATCTTCGTATTCGGTGGCTTCGCACTGCGGGCCAACTCGCTTGGCCATCTGGAGCAGATCAACAGCTACGCCCCTGGCCATCAGGTCAGGTTTGGAAGCTTGAACTACACCGCCGACATCCGCGGAGACTTGATCTTCGACGGATTCGAGCCTATGACAGCCGCGCCCCGCCGCCACGATGAACATGACCTAAATCTGTCATCGGACTATGTGCGGGAGATTGCGCCTGTAACCGCACTGGCCCTAGATCCAGAGCAGAGCGCGCCATCCGAGGACGGGAGGCTCAACCCCGCCATGAAAGCCGCGGACTCAATGGCACTAGGGCCGAACACTGATCTGACCTCCAACGAGGCCTGTGTCATCGGAACCTCGGACTCTTCTCCTGCCATAGGCTCCGAACCGCGTGTATCCGCACCCATCGAATATGACCGGGCGCCGATCTTAGAGTTCAGCTCCGCGGACATCTTCCAACACTCACCCTTAGATGATGTGTTAAACTCATTAAAGTCCCTCTCCTTCTCAGGAGATTCTTGGCCGAACTATGTCCGGCTTGAGTGGGAAGCGGACGACGAAGATCTTCGTCGCCCACCCACCACCCACTTGATAGCCACTGTCGATGATTTGACCGGCATGCTTGATTTCCACTCCAAAGACATCGACGGTATGGATGACGATGCCGGAGATGAACAGGAACCACCGCCCACGGGTCGCTGGACAACTACCTTCTCATACGACATATACATGGTGGATACACCCAAAGAAGACAACGGCGATGACCAAGAGGACCTTGTTGAGGACAAAACTCCTGGAAACTAGCCAAAGGGCGCCGCTCGAAACCACGCCATGGTAAAAATAGCGATACCGGCACAAGAGGGAGTAACACCCCGGACGGCGCCGAATACAACAAAGAAGCCGTGGACCCAGCAATGGAGCTGGACGAGCAAGGTGATGGCGAACACAATCCGGGGCCCCTGTCCGATTACAGCGATGCCAAAGACTCCAATTATCAACCCGTCTCCGAGGAGGAGAGCAGTGGGGATGATGATGCATTCATCGTCCCGGAAGAACAATTGGAACAAGAACACCTCCACTAGAGACTTATCGCCACCGCGATGAGCTTGAAGTAGCAGAAGCAACGGCTTAAAGCCGCACAGGATACGCTCAATGATAAATGGAACGAAGTGTTCGACACTGAGGAAAAATACGACGGTAATCGCCAAACAAATAGCTACCACAAACGCAAACTGCTGCCTGAATTCGACGACGACGCTATTGCGCCCATACCGCCGAATAACAATACGGCCGATCAACCAGGCCGACACCTCGTAATCGAGGCAGAGCAACCAACAATGCCGCACACAAAACCGCACCCCCTACCCATAAAGGAAAGGAGGTCGCAGCCCAGAACCAGAAACACGATCTACGTGAAGACCTGGACAAAAGAGCTGGCAGAACCAGGTCCATTTATGGATCCAGGGAATGCGTTCCCGCACAGGATCAGGGCCATCAAATCAAATATGTAGGTAACTTACCAGTTTGGAATCAACACCGAACACTGCAACCGTCAGGCCCGTGCCGCGACACAGCCAAATATAGGGGTGCTGCACACCCCTTGTGCTTCACCGATGAGGTGTTGAATCATGAATTTCTAGAAGGGTTTAAACCCATGAATATCGAGGCATACGACGGAACGACAGACCCTGCGGTCTGGATAGAAGACTTTATTCTTCACATCCACATGGCTCGCAGAGACGATCTCCACGCCATCAAATACCTACCCCTCAAGCTAAAAGGACCAGCTCGGCACTGGCTGAAAAGCCTCCTCGAAAATTGCATTGGAAGCTGGGAAGAACTTGAGGACGCTTTCAGGGCCAATTTCCAAGGGACCTATGTCCGACCTCCGGATGCAGACGATCTAAGTCACATAACCAGACAACCCGGAGAGTCAGCCCGTAAGCTTTGGAACCGGTTTCTCACTAAAAGGAACCAAATCGTCGATTTTCCGGACGCCGAAGCCAATCATACCAACAAAGAGTGTTGGGTCTTCTAGCAGGCCGGCAAGCTCAACGCCGAACACAAGGGGAAGGGACCACAAAGCAAAGACGAGGATGAATCTCGCCAGCCGAATATGGGGGGACAAAAGAAATTTCCACCGGAGGTTAAAACAGTGAACATGATTTATGTCACTCATATCCCAAAGAGGGAGCGTAAACGCGCACTCCAGGACGTATATGCTATAGAGCCTGTCGCCCCCAAATTCAACCCATGGTCGACTTGTCCGATTACTTTCGATCGTAGGGATCATCCGACTAGTATCCGTCACCGGGGCTCGGCTGCCTTAGTGCTCGGCCCAATAATCGGCGGATACCACCTCACCCGAGTCCTCATGGACGGCGGCAGTTATCTGATATACCAGGACACTGTTTGCAAGATGGGGATAGACCCGTCAAGAATCAAGCAAAGCAGCACCACCTTTAAAGGAGTAATACCAGGCATAGAGGCCCGCTGCACGGGCACCCTAACACTAGACGTCCTCTTGGGCTCTCCCAACAACTTTCGAAGCGAGGAGCTAATCTTCGACATTGCTCCGTTCCGAAGTGGCTATCACGCACTACTCGGACGAACGGCCTTCGCACATTTCAATGCAGTCCCGCACTACGCTTATCTTAAGCTCAAGACGCCTGGGCCGCGTGGCGTTATCACGGTGAGCGGAAGTACAGAGCGCTCCCTTCGTACAAAACAATACGCGGCGGCTCTAGTAGCCAAAGCTAGAAGTGGCCTTTTTAAACCAAACAGCTCATCGGTCCTCAAGACCGCGGACTCAACCAAACGTGTTCGGTGTACACCTATGTGTGAAAGCTCAGATAAACCTGCGCTTGTTTAGCAGCCCTGCCCCCATAGATCGCCCCGTAAGAAGACTGTACATATTTTCCTGTATACATAAATATACACTCAAAATTCCTTGGGTAGCGCTGGGGGCACCCTGCACGTAAGAAGTCCATAGTTCGGCTCGACCCTATTTGGACTCAAAAAGCTACAGTTCACGGTTCATCAAAACCAACAAATTATACCCACGGCCGTACCAAATTTTTTTCACCTGGTTCTTTCTTTTTTACAGATAGGCCATCATGATATACCCTTTAAGGACACCGCACAACAGAGACAAAGGC
This sequence comes from Triticum aestivum, assembly GCF_018294505.1. Classification (NCBI taxonomy): domain Eukaryota; kingdom Viridiplantae; phylum Streptophyta; class Magnoliopsida; order Poales; family Poaceae; genus Triticum; species Triticum aestivum. Next base: position 702,227,920 of record NC_057813.1, read on the forward strand.
GCAGACATGCAGCCGGGCCCTGTTTTAAGGTTTCTGTTTAGATTAAGACCCCGTGTAAACCTTTTTTCTTATTATTATCTCCTATTGTTTCATACCCTCCCGGCACATAAAATGCCCTGGAAAGATATCGGCAGTACTTGCGAACTTACGATTCGCCGTTCCAAAATGGATGTTATAGAGGCAGCCAACAATGTGTTTTGAGAACTATATTCTCACCACATGCGCTCCCTCCTCACGCCGGTCGTATCACGTGCCTTGAATTCAGGGTTCATTACCGGGGGCTGTATCCAGCCCGGTATATATTGAAAAGTTCGAATAACTTTGGGAGTGTTCGGCGTCGCGAGTTTTGGCCTTATATGCATCAGCTCCGAATCATGTCTTGGGTCAATTGTTGGGTTTTCCCGGCTCCTGTGCTTGCTACCTTACATTCCGTTCTATCGGCTAAGCCGGCTAAGGGAGAACTACTGCGATTGTGCCCTGGTTCATCTGGACGAGCACCTTAGTAGAGAAAGTCGAAAACTGACTGTCATGATAAGGCGAGAGGTGGTCAACCACTCGATGACTCAGCGGAATCTTCGCGATTCCCCCGCATTAACGAAGGACCGGTTTCCTGGTCATGTATGTAAACGCACCGTATTCAGATAAACATGGACATACCAGGGGCTATATAGTAGCCCCACCGTCAAACTCCTATGGCTAAGTGAAAGTGTTAAAGCTCTATAGTCCGATTGCCTAGTTTGAGGCACTAACACCTCCTTAACGGACCAAGACGTTGGGTCAAGTGTGATCAAGTGCCTTTCCGAACACCCCCGCGTTATACACGAGGGGGATGAAGCCGATGACTGCAAACTTTCTGGTTATATATATATAAACGTCCGCACAGGAGGCACTAAAATACTTTACGGGCAAAAGTATAAACACAACCTTCATTATCATAAGCATTGTTTTTACAATTCGGATACATGTTACTCGAACATAATATTCTTCGAGCACTGACCGTCTATCAAGCGGGCACCCTCCAATACTTCTTCAAAATATTGATCTGGCGTGTCCTTACCCCCGGGCGGACCCCCTATTGCAATATCGGTGGCCTTCATCTTCGCCCAGTACATCTTCACACGGGCAAGTGCCATCCGTGCACCTTCTATGCACGTTGACCGCTTGACAGCGTCGATATGCGACACTACACAAACAAGTTGCTGCACTAAACCAATATAATTGTTCGCAGTTGGTCCTCTGGGCCACAGCCGGTCCATGACAGCCTTCATGGCAAGTCCGGATATCCTGTGGAGCTCGGCCCATTCGGCCATCTGCTCATTCAACAGCAGCGGATGCCTTGGCATGATAAACTGCGACCAGAAAAGCCGTTTCGCTTCATGGCCTTCTTGGGCCTGGAAAAACTGCGTCGCATCAGAAGCACTCTTCGACAAGTCCAAATATTCATCCGGAGAACTCCACATTTGATCAAGCGGGGAATACTTCGGATCGCCGAACTTAGTTCATAATAAAAAGGGCTTCCCAGTCGCGATCTCCACGGCTTGCCGGATCTACTCCCGTGCCGCTCTGGCCTCTGATCAGGTTTCCTTTGCCGCTTGTAAGGCCTTCTCAAGGTCAGTCGCTTTCTCTTTGGTCTCTTTCTCAAGAAGCACATATTTGCTAGCGGCATCCCTTAGCTCAAGTGCCATGTTGGATATTTTCTCCTCACTCAGGCGATGAGGAGTCTGTTCGGCTTTTAATTCACCAACCGCCTTCTCAGCAGCCGCCTTGCTTATTCTGGCTTGCTCCTTGGCCCAGGCAAGCTCATCTCGAAGGGTCTCCACGGTGGCAGCACCATCTACTGTCAAGCATACTATAAATTCCAGCATCATGCTCTAATTTCTACTCACTGACCGCCCAGAATACATACCTTGCGCCTCATCAAGCCGCTTGTTCACGAGCGTGATATCATCATCCGTCACATCATGTTGTCGCTTTAGTTCAGCAAATTGGGCAGCCCGGGCGTTGGCCGGGGCTGCAGCCGCCTGTATACAAATTAGCACAATTATTACTTGAGCATATCTATCTTTTGATCCTCTGATCGTCACTAGTTGGTGGGCAACCAGAGTCATGGTACAAAACAAGAGGCTACATTACGTACCTCAAAGCCTCTTAGCAGGCTTGTAAAGACTTCATTCAATCCGATTTTTGCGGACGAGATTCTCTCAATCGCCGTACCCATTAAGGTATGATGTTCCTCTGAAATTGGCGCTTGCCGCAGAAGACCCGTCCATATGTCCAGTTGTATATCGGATGGTCCGGGACTTGTGTTGTTGGTCTCTCTAGGAGCCAAACACCCCGGACCTCGGGCGGCCGAAGAGTCACCTTTTGGCCTGGCGCTCCTTCGCGGGTCGAGAGAAATCCTCCAGGATGACACCTCGTGGTCGTCCGCCTTATGGGGCGGGGAAGTATGAGGCGGCGTTTCACTCTCCATCATCTCCGGAAGAAGATCCCCCGAGTACGAAGATTGTTGAGGGAGGCTATAGACCGAACTGCAAAACATACGTTTCAAAATATTACCCTCACAAACGGGAAAAGAACGGGGTATTCTTATTAAACACCTTTGTTCACTCATGGTTCGGCTAAAGGCTGGCCCCCTTGTGGGCACTGTGCGGCAATATCGCCTCCAGAATTCGGGCTCCCTGATAGGGGTTTCTTCCCTCGCTTGGAGGCCTCTGCTTTCAGGTCTTCGGGAGCAGCCCTTTTCTTCTCGTGAGGGGAAGGAATGTTAGATTCTCCTCCCCGTTCATCCTCCGACATGGGGGTTCCGATTTCCCCGGATATGGTGCGTGACACACCTCCGATGTGAAGGCCGCTTTGGGCCTCTCCACCCCTCTCCTTCTCTTCCCTCAACGGCACTTGATAAGGTGCTGGAGCCAGCATCCTGGTTAACACTGGGTCCGCTGAGTTTTCAGGAAGAGGGGCCGAACACCTGATCCTCTCCGCCTTCCTTACCTAGCCTTGGCAGAGTATGGTTTTCCCGGTTTTGTTATGGGAAACTTAAACTAAAAACATGTTTGGAAATTGAATACTTACCGGGGAATACGGATGGTTGCAGTCGAGGCCTGCGTCCTCTGTAGTGTCCGGACACCTTTTTCGTGCCCCAAAGACTAACTCATACATCCCTTCGGGCGTTGTGCCGAAGAAGCGCTGAACGGTTCGCGGTCCTTCCGAATTGAATTCCCACATACGGAGAGGTCGGCGCTGGCATGGCAGGACCCGACGGACTAGCATAACTTGAATTACCTTGACAAGGTCGATGTCCTTCTTAATAAGGTCTCGAATGCGGCTTTGCAGTATTTGAACTTCATCTAGTGATCCCCAGTCCAGCCCCTTGTTGATCCACGATGCAAGCTCTAGCGGAGGACCGGATCGGAAGGCAGGTGAAGCCACCCACTTGGTACCGCGAGGCTCCGTGATATAAAATCACTCCCGTTGCCATAGGCCGGAAGTTGCGGTGAAGGAACCCTTTGGTCAGACGACGTCGGCTGATTTGCCAATAAAACCGCCTCCCGAATCATGGAGCAGCATGCCAGAAAAAAGATTCAAATTAATGGCAGGACGAGGACACAATGTCGTGTTGTAACAGTTGTCAGCGGATTGGACTCGTGAAAACATTGTGCTCTCCATGGTGGTATATGGGATTTGTTTTGCAGAGCCGGATACGATTCTTATGTTCAAGATCTACTTTGGAGTATTCGGAGAAGGAACCCGCATTGCAATGCCGAAGACAATCTGCGCGCCGGACTCATCGTCATTGAAGCCTGGTTCAGGGGTTACTGAGGGAGTCCTGGATTTAGGGGTCCTCGGACAGCCGGACTATATGCGTATGCCGGACTGTTGGGCCATGAAGATACAAGATAGAAGACTTCGACCCGTGTCCGGATGGGACTCTTCTTTGCGTGGAAGGCAAGCTTGGCGATTCGGATGTGAAGATTTCTTTCTCTGTAACCGACTCTGTGTAACCCTAGCCCCCTCCGATGTCTATATAAACCGGAGGGTTTAGTCCGTAGGACAACGACAATCATAACCATAGGCTAGTTTCTAGGGTTTAGCCTCTACGATCTCGTGGTAGATCAACTCTTGTAATACTCATATCATCAAGATCAATCAAGCAGGAAGTAAGGTATTACCTTCATCGAGAGGGCCCGAACCTGGGTAAACATTGTGTCCCCCGCCTCCTATTACCATTAGCCTTAGACGCACAGTTCGGGACCCCCTACCCAAGATCCGCCGGTTTTGACACCGACACAGAGGCCGAGTATGTGCTCATTGTGCTATGTATCCCCTGGATGCTTTATTTTGAGTTAATAAAGTACACTCTTTGTCGAAAAAGTCTATAATAACGGTGTCCCTTGGATCAGGTCTATGCAAATATCTTTGGCACCATTAACTAATGACCATAGTTTAGTCAAGTCGTCCATCACATATTAAACTAGGGAATCAGCATCTAGTGGTTGCAATTGGCCAATAATGGAAGCATATTTAATTGTTGGTTGTTTACACTTATATTAGGACATACGACTACGGAACCCAAATCGCACATGGTTCTTACAACCACATGCATAACAGGCAACAACACATACACAGCGGACTATAACAAGAACTACAATCCTTCTCTTCATCAGCTGCCAACATAGAAAGAACCTCAGCTGCAGCACAAGTAGAGCCCTGATCTGCACCACCACCGTGCACCACAACTCTCACCCTTCTCTGCCTGCCATCGACAACCCAGGTGCATACCCTTCTCCCCCCTTGTACTCGCACCGCCGAGGGACTCGTTGAACTTGTATCCCAGCACTTTTAGAGGTACGCGCATATTGGAGGGAAAGGCATAGTACATCACATTTCTATCAAGTAGAGACATCCACCAAAGTTGCAGTACGGTTTGTGCATCCTGAAAGAAAGAACAAAGAAAGAAGATTATGGCGAACTCGAATGATAGGGAAACTAAGGATTTGAGCAAGGTATGATCGCTAACCACATCTACGCCTTATGTATTCCTAGAATATTACAGTATATGTGTAACGGGAGTACTCTCCGTGAGGCTGACACTGGTGAATTTTGGGTGTCAGCAGGATTATGCCCTCCTGCAAAAAGTATCTTACCACTAGACAATATACGAGTAATGACTTTTCATAGATAAATACATACCCTAAGCTTCAGTCTCCAAATGGACTATATATGTATGGTGTCTACCAGTTTGTAAATTGTAATAAACTGTCCACTATATATTCTCGTATAAAATTGATAATAATAAACTGTCCACTATTATTGAGTGATGATGGACGGCAGTTGGAACTGAACACTGAACTAATGTCCAGTCTCTTCGATCTTCAGAAAGAATCCCTGCAAAATAAAAATAAAACATCAGCAAGAAGGGTTTTCTACATTGGTAGCCACGTCAATAGCCACATCATGCTCCCAGAATACTTCTCTGTGTTGTGTCCTGGTTAAATCCCAGCAAACACAAAAGGAGACATAACCCAGTTTAAATAATTTATATAGGGGCTCTAGTCAAAATCTGGATCAGATTAATAAGTAATTGTATGTGTGCCAGGGGGGGCATGCCATAACGGTGAGGTCCTCGAGCGCTTACTCGAACTCCCTCCATGCTCAAGACAAGCTTTCCCGTGTCAGTTCAGGTATATACGGGTATCCACTTCAATAAGCCAGGGGTGGTTATCACTGTGTGTGTGTGTGTGTGTGTGTGTGTGTGTGTGTGTGTGTGTTATTATGTGTGAATAAATTGTCCAACTGGTTTGCAGGAAGCGGACCACTGAGCGTGGTGATTGTGTATGCCTTTGATTGCACTAACCGGACCCCAGCCTGGGACACAGTGGATGAGGGGATTTTTTGGTTGGTGCAAGAGAAGCTCACCCACTTCACCGACAGCTGCATGGGTTACATCTACGTCATGTCGACCCCTAACACATACACGTCGGACATGAAAATGGTTGACTCATCTGACACAAAGGCAACTGGCTACAAGGGATCCAACAAGTGGTGCACGACAACCTGCACTAAAAACATGGCATCAGGCCTCGACGAGGCCAATAAAATGATCAGCAACCGTATGCACAGCAATGGCATCATCTTACTCTTCTCTGATGGATTGATAAACAAAGGAGACTTCTTCGATGGAACCAAGAAATTCATTTCCAAAGTACCCGTCTACACGTTTACTCTCGGCGGATACGCATATAACCATGTATGTATCGAATCAGAGTTGATTTGGTCCAAACCATGATGGGCTTAAATACATTTAATTTATACATGGGTACCATGTATTTGCTAGGTTCTCCACTCCGCTGCAGAAAATTCTCCTGGCGGGAAGTTTCACATTACCCCTGTTCCAGAAAGGCCAATTCTATCGGCACCCTTCTCGAAGCTACTAGACAGCCTCCTGGACGGCACCCTCAAGGACATTGAGAAGCCACCCATTTCAGGTAAACGTACATAAGGACGGCATCCAATTCGATCCACGTTTAATAGTGATCATCAAGAATATGCATAATAGGATATGTGAATGACCAAGTATCCATAATGATTTATAGGAAGGGAGCCACTAGATGTGGTGATTGTGTATGCCTTTGACTCCACTCAATCGACCCCAGCTTGGCATACTGTAGATAATGGGGTCTTTTGGTTGGTACAAGAGAAGCTCACCCACTTCGCTGATAGCTGCATGGGTTACATCTACGTCATGTCAACTCCTAACACGTTCACATCAGACATGAAAGTAGTTGACTTAGCTGATAAAAAGGATACTAGCTACAATGGGTTCGCCTGGCGCAGGATGACCTGCACTAAAAAAATGGCATCGGGCCTTGTCGAGGCAAATAAAATGGTCACTAACCGTGGTTATCGCAATGGCGTGATCTTGTTCTTCTCTGATGGATTGATAAACAAGGGCGACTTCTTTGATGGAACCGAGAAGTTTATCTCCAAAGTGCCTGTCCATACATTTACTGTCGGTGGGGATGCATATAACCAGGTATGTATGAAGTAAAGAGGAGCAATTCGAGTCAAAATCATTGCTTCTTACTAACTAATTCAGTGTATCCCTATATCTTTCGATGTGCTAGGGTCTCCAAGCTATCGCATTAAACTCTCCAGGTGGGACATTCAACCCCATTAAAGTTCCAGAGAATCCGCATCTGTCGGAGCCATTCTCTAAGCAACTGGATAGCCTCCTTGGTGGCACCATGAAGAACTGAAATGGTCAGTATGGACCCTTTGCTCAAGTTATCAACACGTGCACACACTCCATTTCCAACTCCTTTGTTCATTTCATATGTCGAACTTCCATATACTCCATATTATGTAATAAGTGCGAGTGTCACTACCCTATGCGTGCACAAATTAAATTGTATGGTTGTGCTTGTATCTTTTGTTTTCCTTGTAACCCGACTTTTTGATTCAACTCAATGTGAATGCTGATATCTCAGCTGGAATCTGTACCAAAACAGAGAGGAGAGTGGTGCCAGAGTCGCATGGATGTGGCCGGCTATTTTCCTTTGTCTCCTGCGGCGAGGTCGCCAGAAATTGTTCATGCTAGGTCCGCCTGGTTGTTTCCCCACCTTTTCTCGTCTTTTTTTATATGCTATGCGTGATTTCCTCTATTTTTATATGTATGCTTGATTCTAGTTACGATTTGGCTACGTAGTAGGCACCATGGTACAGGAGCAATAACTAAAAACTGAATCCAGTAACTTTCCGTAGCAGTGTTTCTCCGAGGATGGGTTGATTGTTACTTCTCAGTTCTTTTTTCTTTTTCTTTTTGAAGCTTTGAGCGTCGATGTACAGAAGAAGAGAAATAGAAGTACAGATAGTCCGGCGGCTCACCGCGGTTACAACCATTCCCATGGCAACTTATGGTGGGCAGCCATGAACACCGGGCAGACACACAACAACGCCCTGCCTGCTAGGAGTTCCTATCTCCAAATGTCTATCAACCCCCTCGCACCGGAGAGCTTCCATAGCTCAACCTTATTACCGATGCGTCTATAAAGCTCCTAAGCAACGGGACCGTTACGGTCCTTCCATAGCATTCTGACTGTGAGGGGAGCAAGGGAATCGGAGCCCTTCCTATGCGCCTTAGGGCTTAGCGCACGACTTGCCGTCCACCACTCCGCAAGAATTGCATCCATGGTGGGCACCACCTGACCAAGACCACAATGTGAAAGGATAGAGTGCCATACCTCCCTGACAAACACACAGGCCAGCTCATGGTGATCTGCAGTCTAGGCCTCCTGGTCGCATGGCGGGCACATGACGTGGGACTACACACCGTGGCGCAAGCATCCATCCACTGTCTATCTGACACCTCATCGCTAGCTAGAAGTGAAGCTTGCACTTGGCCGGAGCCCAAGCCTTCCAAAGGGCCTGGCCACACGAGAATCGCTCTAGGCCAGCAAAGAGAACCTGGTAAGCTGGGCTCGCAGCATATACCTCAGATGGTGTCAGATGATGCGATCCAGGATCCTAGGGAGCAGGTGCACCTCGAGAAGCAAGTTCGTGAGCAGCAGGAATTGCGTGATTACTCTAACCATCAACACCCCTATGATGTCCCTGATCCAAGCATGGTCCACCACGGCCTCATGAACCATTCGCGAGCGTAGCGCACTGTCATTCACCACTAGGAAGAGCTCCGGCTCCTCGAACTGTATGGAGCGCCCCTAAAGCCAGAAGTTAGTCAAGAAAAGAGCCTTCCTGCCGTCCCCCAACACGACCTTGATGGACGAGTGAAAAAGCATGGACCTCAGGCTCCACGACCGGCTGCAAGCTCGACAAGCAGCAATCGGACATGCGCTGCATCAATAGCCAACACGCCTGTAATGCACAACCCAACAACTTGAGGTTTAGAACGCCGACCACCAAAGTGGCTTGCAAAATGCTCCCAAGCTACCAGGCAATGACCACCGCTAACGACATCAGTCCCCTTCCAAAATAAGGCATGAATCCTCCTCTTGAACCCATTGATCAGCCACATGGGCAGTTGCATTACGTTCGAGTGGTAGACAGGGATGGAGGTGGGGAACGACTTGACGAGAACGAGTCGACAAACGGAGGTGACCCAACCGGCAATCCATGGCTTCAATCGGTTGCCATCCTTGTCCAAAATTGACTGCAGACACACCTTGGGCAGCTTGAACTTGTAGGACGGTAGGAGAAAGGAAGTCCGAGATAAGTGCAAGGAAACCTCAAAATCTGGCATGGAAAGTGTTCGGCAGCAAATGCGAGGTGCTCCTCCGAGCATCTAATCGGCGACAGTGAGCACTTCAGAAGATTGGTGCGCATCCTTGATGCCCCACCAAAGCAATCGAGCGCATCCCGCACGAGCGACAGGTCCAATGGAGATGACCTGACGAAGACGACAACATCGTCGCCGTACATCGAGGTGCGGAAGCGGACACCTAGGTACTGCAGCGGTGATAGCATACCCATGTCATCAGCCATAGATAGAAGGGCTTTCAGTACCTCCGTCACAAGGATGAACAACATGGACGACAAAGGGTCACCCTAGCAGAGACCCCGGCGGTGGAGGAACGTTCGCCCAGGCATGTCATTCAGTAGGATGGAGAAACTCGCCGACCTAGGGTCGAAATTGGCATGGCGAAGCACATCCAGGAGGAAAGTCCACGAGACGGTATTGAACGCCTTCGACATGTCGATCTTGAGGAACATGGCTGAACCCGACGCACATGTAGTGCCCTAGTAGTGAACTACACCATCCGAAAATTATCATGGATGCTGCGGCCACGGACGAATGCATATTGATTTGTCGCCACAAGATCAGCTAGCTGTTGGGGAATGTAGCAGAAATTCAAAATTTTCCTACGTGTCACCAAGATCTATCTATGGAGAAACCAGCAACGAGGGGAAGGAGAGTTCATCTACATACCCTTGTAGATCGCTAAGCGGAAGCGTTCAAGAGAACGGGGTTGAAGGAGTCATACTCGTCGTGATCCAAATCACCGGAGATCCTAGTGCCGAACGGACGGCACCTCCGCGTTCAACACACGTACAGCCTGGTGACGTCTCCCACACCTTGATCCAGCAAGGAGAGAGGGAGAGGTTGAGGAAGACTCCGTCCAGCAGCAGCACAACGACGTGGTGGTGGTGGAGGAGCGTGGCAATCCTGCAGGGCTTCGCCAAGCACCGCGGGAGAGGAGAAGGGAGAGAGGTAGGTCTGCGCCAAGAGGAAGAGAAACTCATGTGTTGGCAGCCCTCAAGACCTCAACTATATATAGGGGAGCGGGAGGGGGGTGCGCCCCCTCTAGGGTTTCCACCCCAAGGGGTGCGGCTGCCCCCAATCCCATCTAGGGTGGCGGCCAAGGGGGGAGAGGGGAAACTTGCCCCCCAAGTTAGGTGGGTGCGCCCCCTCCCCCATCCCTAGGCGCCTTGGGCCCTTGTGGGGGGCGCACCATCCCACCTGGGGATGATCCCCTCCCACACTTGGCCCATGCAGCCCTCCGGGGCCGGTGGCCCCACTTGGTGGACCCCGGGACCCTCCCGGTGGTCCCGGTACGTTACCGATAAAACCCGAAACTTTTCCGGTGACCAAAACAGGACTTCCCATATATAAATCTTTACCTCCGGACCATTCTGGAACTCCTCGTGATGTCCGTTATCTCATCCGGGACTCCTAACAACATTCGGTAACCACATACAAACTTCCTTTATAACCCTAGCGTCATCGAACCTTAAGAGTGTAGACCCTACGGGTTCGGGAATCATGCAGACATGACCGAGACGTTCTCCGGTCAATAACCAACAGCGGGATCTGGATACCCATGTTGGCTCCCACATGTTCCACGATGATCTCATCGGATGAACCACGATGTCAAGGACTTAATCGATCCCGTATACAATTCCCTTTGTCTAGCGGTATTGTACTTGCCCGAGATTCGATCGTCGGTATGCCGATAGCTTGTTCAATCTCGTTACCGGCAAGTCTCTTTACTCGTTCCGTAACACATCATCCTGTGATCAAGCCCTTGGTCACATTGTGCACATTATGATGATGTCCTACCGAGTGGGCCCAGAGATACCTCTCCGTTAACCGGAGTGACAAATCCCAGTCTCGATTCGTGCCAACCCAACAGACACTTTTGAAGATACCTGTAGTGCACCTTTATAGCCACCCAGTTACGTTGTGACGTTTGGTACACCCAAAGCATTCCTACGGTATCCGGGAGTTGCACAATCTCATGGTCTAAGGAAATGATACTTGACATTAGAAAAGCTTTAGCATACGAACTACACGATCTTTGTGCTAGGCTTAGGATTGGGTCTTGTCCATCACATCATTCTGCTAATGATGTGATCCCGTTATCAACGACATCCAATCTCCATGGTTAGGAAACCGTAACCATCAAATGATCAACGAGCTAGTCAACTAGAGGCTTACTAGGGACATGGTGTTGTCTATGTATCCCACACATGTATCTGGGTTTCCTTTCAATACAACTATAGCATGGATAATAAATGATTATCATGAACAAGGAAATATAATAATAATAACTAATTTATTATTGCCTCTAGGGCATATTTCCAACAGTCTCCCACTTGCACTAGAGTCAATAATCTAGTTCATATCGCTATGTGATTAACACTGATAGGTCACATCGCCATGTGACCAACATCCAAAGAGTTTACTAGTGTCACTAAACTAGTTCACATCACCATGTGATTAAGACTCAATGAGTTCTGGGGTTTGATCTTGTTTTCCTTGTGAGAGAAGTTTTAGTCAACGGGTCTGCAGTATTCAGATCCGTATGTACTTCGCAATTCTCTATGTCATATTGTAAATGTTGCTTCCACGTTCCACTTGAAGCTATTCCAAATGGTTGCTCCACTATACGTATCCGGTTTGCTACTCAGAGTCATTCGGATAGGTGTTAAAGCTTGCATCGACGTAACCCTTTACGCCGAACTCTTTATTACCTCCATAATTGAGAAACATTTCCTTATCCCTCTATGGATAACTTTGACCGCTGTCCAATGATCCGTTCCTGGATCATTCTTGTACCCCTTGACTGACTCATGGCAAGGCACACTTCCGGTGCGGTACACAATATAGCATACTATAGAGCCTACGTCTGAAGCATAGGGGACGGCCTTCATCCTTTGTCTCTCTTCTGCCGTGGTCGAACTTTAACTCTTAATTTCATACCTTACAACTCACGCAAGAACTCCTTCTTTGACTGATCCATCTTGAACACCTTCAAGATCATGTCAAGGTATGTGCTCATTTGAAAGTATTATTAAGCATTTTGATCTATCTTATAGATCTTGATGCTTATTGTTCAAGTAGCCTAATCCAGGTTTTCCATTGACAAACACTTTTCAAATAACCCTATATGTTTTCTAGAAATTCTACATCATGTCTGATAAACAATATGTCAACAACATATACTCATCAGAAATACCATAGTGCCCCCACTCACTTCTTTGGAAATACAAGTTTCTCACAAACTTTGTATAAACCCAAAATCTTTGATCATCTCATCAAAGCGTACATTCCAACTCCGAGATCTTACTCCAGTCCTTAGAAGGATTGTTGGAGCTTTGCATATTTGTTAGCGTCTTTCAGGATTGTCAAAGACCTTCTGGTTGTATCACATACAACCTTTCCTCAAGAAAATTGTCGAGGAAACAATGTTTTGACATTCTATCTGCAAGATTTCATAAATAATCAGTAAATGCTAATCCATTTCCAACAGACTCTTATCATCGCTACGAGTGAGAAAGCCTCACCGTAGTCAACTCCTTGAACTTGTCGGAAAACATCTTAACGTCAAGTCGAGCTTTCTTAATGATGATTCTTACCGTCATTGTCTGTCTTCATTTTAAAGTCCATCCGTACCCAATGGCCTTACGACCATCAAGTATTTCTTCCAAAGTTATGGATCCGTTCTCGAATTTTATGGCCTCGAGCCATTCGTCAGAATCCGGGCCCACCATCGCTTCTCCATAGCTCGTAGGTTCATTGTTGTCTAGCAACATGACCTCTAAGACAGGATTGCGTACCACTCTGAAGTAGTACGCATCCTTGTCACCCTACGAGGTACGGTAGTGACTTGATCCGAAACTTCATGATCACTATCATAAGCTTCTACTTCAATTGGTGTAGGCGTCACAGGAACAACTTCCTGTGCCCTGCTACACACTAGTTGAAGTGACGGTTCAATAACCTCATCAAGTCTCCACCATCCTCCCACTCAATTCTTTCGAGAGAAACTTTTCCTCGAGAAAGGACCCGTTTCTAGAAACAATTACTTTTGCTTCCGGATCAGAGATAGGAGGTATACCCAACCATTTTGGGTATCCTATGAAGATGCATTTATCCGTTTTGGGTTCGAGCTTATCACGATGAAACTTTTCACATAAGCGTCGCAGCCCCAAACTTTTAAGAAACGACAACTTAGGTTTCTCCAAACCATAATTCAAACGCACTACACCACGACACTCAAAGCAACGTCAAACAATCTGCCGGCATAGGTCACCTAAGGCGACACATTTAGTGTCGGTAAAAACCTTTCCCGACAGAAAGGAGCTGTCTCCTGTAGTCCTGCCGGGAAAGGTCTTTTCCGACAGATAAATCTATGCCAACAGAAAGTATGACACCGTTTGTGAGATCTACACCGACAGACATTTCTACACCGACAGACTACTATGTGCCGACAGTTCATCTGCCAGTGTGCTATACCGACAGATTGTGCAACGTCCATTGTTACGCCGACAGTTTGTCTATCAATGCGCTATGCCGACAGTTTGTGCGACGTCAAATACTTATACCAACACATTTGCTGCTAGTGTTCTACATTTTAGCACAAATGCAAACGCACAATATTTTTTATATAAAATACATTCATAATATTAAATTCATGTACAATATGCAACACATACAAACAATTGCACTCTTCTATTCATCACAAGATATCATTGATCAATGCATTATATATATCAACAGTTTTCTTCACTCAAGTTAGCTACAACCATTATGGAAATACACAAGTCGGATATACAAGAGAGGCATGTTACAAACATAATGGCCAAAGTTCGTAAGAGACCAAGTGCTTGTTCCCTGGACTGCTACTGCTACAGAATATTATGGAAGACCAAATCTTCAATCGCCAAGCCAAATCAACTTCCATATGAACAAAATATGTCATCCATGTTCTCAAGAAAAGCAATCACAAGAACATCTTCGATCAACTAGTGGACTTGCTACTTTCTACCATTTGTCCCTACAAAAGAACTCACATGTTTCAGCAATCTTTGAAACAATACAATGTATTCAAATGCATGAGTTGCCTTTGAGTCCAAAGGTCTAAGAAACAGAAGATGTACAAGAAAAGTAAACTGATACTTGATTGCCTCACCTCTCTAATAAAAATTATGCATGTCATTGCGGTTCATGCATTCTATAGTTATAAAGCAAAGATTCAAGTTACAAAAGGTAACCTTATTAGGATATAAACCAAAGTCAGCATAGCACCTAGCATATCAAAAATGGCTTACTATAAAAATGTATGAACTCGCTGATGAGCAATCAGGTTGTTCTAAGCCATCAGGAGTAAGGTCCTTACTGTAATTTCAGAGATTACATTCGAAGCTACTCAATCAGCAAAACGCTACAACACCTATGTTTACATACAAAAGGAGTCAGGTGTAATCCTAATATGTGGACTGAACTAAATATGCTTCCCAGAAAAATAATGGTCAAGTTTTTTTTGTGGCTGATCTTTAAAAGAGAGCAAGCTTCAGTTTAGCTGCTAGGAATTGCAGACTGACGGACAATTGTACCACTCACCGTATTTGAACAAATATGCAAGCAAACATTCAGTTTAGCTTGCATACTAAATCACGCATTTCTGCTAGCTTCCATGATCAAGTCTCTGAACTTGATACTATTTGCATGATAATGGGGGTTGCGCTGCACACATATAAACATAGAAACCAAACATTCTATGTTCTGCTATAACCCAGATGCAGTATCACCTTATCGTGCCCTTAATTCTTGTCTATTTCCGATAGAAATTAGATACTCTAGTAGCCTGATGCATCATCCATTTATAATAACACTACAAACTGCACTGTATGTGTTTAGTTATGAAGCATGAAACCTGACAAGAAAAATACAAAGATTGCCCAAAAGAAAAATAATAGTATTTAGTTCAAACTGAGGACCATTTTCCCCATTCTGAACCTATGTCTTCCTGACCCAAGCATCAAACGAAACATAGCAGTGTCATCTCATGGAAAAAAGTTGACAAGAATAACACCCGGTGTTTCCACATTTCTGATTCCTTGAGAAAAGAGAACTTGATCGATTCTCCAATTTGCCTTTGTATTTTTCCGGCCTCTAGTAGAGTAGAAACTTGTTTAGCTTGTCGGCGAAATTGAATTTCCATTGCCAGTTATGTTGGCGGTTCAGCTGCTTCTTCAAGTTGTTTCTGCAAAAAATAGAGCAAATGAGGCTCCTAATTTATTTCTACAATTAAGTGAGTGCAGTCTATACTTGTCATCAATTGATATGCAGTCCCGTGAATGGCTGTACTAAAGAAAAAAACATGATGTCCTTATGTGACTAACAGATAGTGTCACTGCTTGTGCGTAGGAACTCCAATATATACACACATCATGCAGCATTACGAAATATCATATGATGAATTGAAACCATGCGTAATTGAACTAGCCTCATACATGGAAGACCACAATAAAGAAATACACTGTAGTTGAACTATGGTAGAGTAGAGCAGCGAGAAACTGAGGGTCAAGAGGGGCAGAGCCACAACCTTGTGTGGGGAGTCGTGGTCAGGGCCGTTGGCTTGGGCTTGGGGTCCCGGTCGTCCTCCTCGCCCATGGAGTCGAGTGCCTGCTGCACCAAATCAAGCAGGAAAATAAATATCATATTATTCCAAGGTCAGACATCCAATCAAGTGGCAAAAGAAATAAAGAAAGAAGATAACATGAAGATTCTAAGCAAAAGAACAACTTATTTATAAAATCCTCCATTAATTTAATCTAGTTTAGTTTCAACCAAGCAGCAACTAGATCATGGTTTAGTATTTATTTATCCTGGACCAAACTGGTAGATTTGATGAACAATGGCTGAATAAGAAAACTACTACTACAAGTCCAGTCCCTAGAACCAACAAATATTAAGCATCGATGGCATGGTCTGCAAGGGTCAAAGTAAAGAGCAATTTCTACTGTACCAGATTAGACTGTTTACTCAATAAATAAACCTGAATTTTAATCTATAAGCAAGCAACATCGATATCGTGCAATAAAAACCTCAAGAGGAGCAACCCGACGAAAAGATGCATTCAGTTTGATATATCAATGTAAACAGGACAAACAACGCTTAAACAATGAAAACAAAAGCAAGAAAGAACAATTGATGTTGCTGTGGCTTCCATGTGACTCCATTTTCGGTTGCGACAGCGACTAGAACATCTTAGCCAAAGAGGGATCACAAGTCCAGAACAAAATAAGATAACTGCATTTACACACAATTCCTAGTTCCTTACCAAACAACAACAAGAAGATAGTCAGGCCACTTGCATCGGACCATAAACTGGCCAGAATTAATGCGATGATACAGAAAATGCAGAGGGAGGGGAGTTGTTGTTTATTACCACCATTGATTGTTGTTGCTGTTGTAGTTGATCAAAAGGGCGACTTGGTTGCTTCCTACTCTCGATACTGATCCAGTTCCAACCGACCTCCTGCCTGGAGTTGGACTAGAGGAATTCCAACTCTACCTACAAACCAGGCATATTAATTGGCAATATATATTCGAAAAAACATGTATCTATCTAATTCGCAGCAAGGAAATCAATCAACTAAAAGAGAGTCATGTCCTGAATATTAATTGGTAACCAAGATCCAACCAGCAAAATGGTGGCATGCCAGGATGCCAAAAACTGTTAGTTCAACAAGGAGAATATATCAAGGGAAAATCTAAAAAGAAAAAACAAGGCTTGCCGCTGGCCTATCCACAAAGTACCTGGGATAGATATATGCTAGCAGCTAGCATTCTTGCTGGAATAATATTCACATGTATGTGCTTGCAAACTAAACCATACATTTTCTGCTAGCTGCCATGATTAGGGCTCGGGATTTGATACTATTTGCATCATCAGGGTGCTGCTATACATATATAAATATAGAAACCAAATACTCAATGTTCTTCCATAACCCAGATTTACTATCACCATATTGTGCCCTTACTTATTATCATTTTTGATAGAAACTAGGTATTATGACAGTCTAATGCATCCAATGTTTATAATGACATTACAAATTGTACCATTAAGCAGCTTAGGAGGACTATCCTCTGTTCCCGTAACAGAACCGATGTAAATTCTTGACTTGCCTCCACCACCTACATATGAAGATTGACTAATTGTTAGTACATTACTGACAAATGCTTCTCTTGGATAGACGCATCACTACATGTGTACATAATTAGGACATACATATCACATTTGTTACTTCATAGACCCAGACATAATCAGATTTAGCTACAAGGCTTTGAAAGTTGGCATCCGTGCAATAAGAAAAAAATAAATGAAAAATAAAATATGCCACTCACAAAGGGAAACATAATTACAATTCTAACAGAAGAATGACACACATCCCTCTCCTTTGTAATGCCTCGACCAGGAAATTGTTACATGCTACAAATTTGTGGATGATGCACGCACAAGAATAACCATAGTTTTATTTACCTACTGGAAGAGGCCAACCGATTCATGGCTGGATCTGTTTAGTTACCTGCACATACTAGAAAACCACTGACACAGCTTACCTATAGCGACCAGATCTGGAGGTGGGGCAAGGAAGGGGCGACGAGAAACCACTCACATACCAGAAGCTTACCTCTTGAATTTTGTAGGCGGGGCGGAGGGAAGGAAATCAGCCAAAACAGAGGTCGCACGTGGAGACAAATCAGCAGTGGATCCTCGGCGGCGGTTGACGGCGCTGCTGCTCCTCGGCGTGGCGGACGGAGCTGCTGCTCCTGGGCGGATGCTGCCCTGCGGGGAGGGAGGCCAGGGTCGGAGATGATGTGGCACGAGGAGACCAGAGGAAGGGCGGCGGCACGCAGATCAGGGGCGACGGTGCAGTTGAGTTAGGTTTAGGTCGGGGGCGGCGGCGCAATCGGGTAGAGACAGAGGGAGGGGGATTGGGGAGTGGACGGGTGTGTTTTTTCTTTTCTTTTGCTGGTCTAGTCCGACTCGCGTGTTTTCCATCGCGCGCGCATGGCTCTCTTTCCGCGCCTTACTTTTCGGGTGTGGGTGGAAGGAAACTACCGCGACACTTTTTCTGTTCCTAGGAATCGCCGACACACAAATAATCAGTAAAGATGGTAACTGCCGACATAAATTACGTCGGTGCTCTGGTGGTGCTTCGGCGACAGATAATGTGTCAATAAGGTTTTGGGACAAAAAAAGTGTCGGCGATGCTCACTTTTACCAACAGATGCATGTTGTCTTTGTGGTGTCGTGGTGTAGTGACGGTGTCGTCTCAACGGAATTACGTGGTGCCCTATTAAAGTGAGTGTGGTTGTCTTTAATGCCTATCCCATAAACGATAGTGGTAATTCGATAACAGACATCATGTTACGCACCATATCCAAAAAGGTGCAACTATGATGTTCGGACACACCGTCACACTATGGTGTTTCAGGCGGTATTAATTGTGAAACAATTTTCACAATATCTTAATTGAGTGCCAAAGCTCGTAACTCAGATACTCATCTCTATGATCATATCATAGACATTTTATCCTCTTGTCACAATGATCTTCAACTTCACTCTGAAATTACTTGAACCATTCAATAATTCAGACTTGTGTTTCATCAAGTAAATATACTCAACATCTACTCGAATCATCTGTGAAGTAAGAACATAACGATATTCACTGCATGCCTCAGCACTCATTGGACTGCACACATCAAAATGTATTACTTCCAACAAGTTGCTATCTTGTTCCATCTTACTGAAAACGAGGCTTTTCAGTCATCTTGCCCATGTGGTATGATTTGCATATCTCAAGTGATTCAAAATCAAGTGAGTCCAAACGATTCATCTGCATGGAGTTTCTTCATGCGTATACACCAATAGACATGGTTCACATGTCTCAAACTTTTCAAAAACAAGTGAGTCCAAAGATCCATCAACATGGAGCTTCTTCATGCATTTTATACCAATATGACTTACATGGCAGTGCCACAAGTAAGTGGTATTACTATCTTATATCTTTTGGCATGAAAATGTGTATCACTACGATCGAGATTCAATAAACCATTCCTTTAGGTGCAAGACCATTGAAGGTATTATTCAAATAAATAGAGTAACCATTATTCTTCTTAAATGAATAACCGTATTGCTATAGACATAATCCAATCATGTCTATGCTCAACGCAAATACCAAATGACAATTATTCAGGTTTAATACTAATCTTGATGGTAGAGGGAGCATGCGATGTTTGATCTCGTCAACCTTAGAAACACTTCCAACACATATCGTCAGCTCACCTTTAGCTAGTCTCCGTTTATCCCGTAGCCTTTTATTTCGAGTTACTAACACTTAGCAACCGAACCGGTATCTAATACCCTGGTGCTACTAGGAGTACTAGTAAAGTACACATTAACATAATGTATATCCAATATACTTCTATCGACCTTGCCAGCCTTCTTATCTACCAAGTATCTAGGGTAATTCTGCTTTAGTGTCCGTTCCTCTCATTACAGAAGCACTTAGTCTCGGGTATGGGTTCAACCTTGGGTTTTCACTAGAGCAGCAACTGTTTTGCCGTTTCATGAAGTATCCCTTCTTGCCCTTGCCCTTCTTGAAACTAGTGGTTTCACTAACCATCAACAATTGATGCTCCTTCTTGATTTCTACTTTCGCGGTGTCAAACATCGTGAATATCTCAAGGATCATCATATATATCCCTGATTTTTTATAGTTCATCACGAAGCTCTAGCAGCTTGGTGGCAATGACTTTGGAAAAACATCACTATCTCATCTGGAAGATCAACTCCCACTCGATTCAAGTGATTGTTGCACTCAGACAATCTGAGCACAAGCTCAACGATTGAGCTTTTCTCCCTCAGTTTACAGGCTAAGAAAGTCGTCGGAGGTCTTATACCTCTTGACGTGCGCACGAGCCTGAAATCCCAATTTCAGCCCTCGAAACATCTCATATGTTCTGCGACGTTTCGAAAAACGTCTTTGGTGCCTCAACTCTAAACCGTTTAACTGAACTATCACGTAGTTATCAAAACGTGTATGTCCGATGTTCGCAACATCTACAGACGACGATTGGGGTTCAGCACACTAAGCGGTGCATTAAGGACATAAGCTTTCTACTGTCCGCATAATCGCTACTATCAACTTTCAACTATATTTTCTCTAGGAACATATCTAAAACAGTGGAACTAAAGCGCGAGCTTACGACATAATTTGCAAAGATCTTTTGACTATGTTCAGGATAATTAAGTTCATCTCATGAACTCCCACTCAGATAGACATCCCTCTAGTCATCTAAGTGATTACATGATCCGAGTCAACTAGGCCGTGTCCGATCATCACGTGAGACGGACTAGTCATCATCGGTGAACATCTTCATGTTGATCATATCTACTATACGACTCATGCTCGACCTTTCGGTCTCTTGTGTTCCGAGGCCATGTCTGTACATGCTAGGCTCGTCAAGTTAACCTAAGTGTTTCGCGTGTGTAAATCTGGCTTACACCCGTTGTATGTGAACGTAAGAATCTATCACACCCGATCATCACGTGGTGCTTCGAAACGACGATCTTTCGCAATGGTGCACAGTTAGGGGGAACACTTTCTTGAAATTTTAATGAGGCATCATCTTATTTACTACCGCCATTCTAAGCAAATAAGATGTATAAACATGATAAACATCACATGCAATCAAGTAGTGACATGATATGGCCAATATCATTTTGCTCCTTCTTGATCTCCATCTTCGGGGCTCCATGATCATCATCGTCACCGGCATGACACCATGATCTCCATCATCATGATCTCCATCATCGTGTCTCCATGAAGTTGTCTTGCCAACTTATTACTTCTACTACTATGGCTACCGGTTAGCAATAAAGTAAAGTAATTACATGGCGTTGTTCAATGACACGCAGGTCATACAATAAATAAAGACAACTCCTATGGCTCCTGCCGGTTGTCATACTCATCGACATGCAAGTTGTGGTTCCTATTACAAGAACATGATCAATCTCATACATCACATATCATTCATCACATTCTTCTTGGCCATATCACATCACATAGCATACCCTGCAAAAACAAGTTAGACATCCTCTAATTGTTGTTTGCATGTTTTACGTGGCTGCTATGGGTTTCTAGCAAGAACGTTTCTTACCTATGCAAAATCACAATGTGATATGCCAATTGCTATTTAACCTTCATAAGGACCCTTTTCATCGAATCCGTTCCGACTAAAGTGGGAGAGACTGGCACCCGCTAGCCACCTTATGCACCAAGTGCATGTCAGTCGGTGGAACCTGTCTCACGTAAGTGTACGTGTAAGGTCGGTCCGGGCCGCTTCATCCCACAATACCGTCGAAACAAGATTGGACTAGTAACGGTAAGCATATTGAACAAAATCAACGCCCAGAACTACTTTGTGTTCTACTCGTGCAAAGAATCTACGCAATAGACCTAGCTCATGATGCCACTATTGGGGAATGTAGCAGAAATTCAAAATTTTCCTACGTGTCACCAAGATCTATCTATGGAGAAACCAGCAACGAGGGGAAGGAGAGTGCATCTACATACTCTTGTAGATCGCTAAGCGGAAGCATTCAAGAGAACGGGGTTGAAGGAGTCGTACTCGTCGTGATCCAAATCACCGGAGATCCTAGTGCCGAACGGACGACACCTCCGCGTTCAACACACGTACAGCCCGATGATGTCTCCCACGCCTTGATCCAGCAAGGAGAGAGGGAGAGGTTGAGGAAGACTCTGTCCAGCAGCAGCACAACGGCGTGGTGGTGGTGGAGGAGCGTGGCAATCCTGCAGGGCTTCGCCAAGCACCGCGGGAGAGGAGAAGGGAGAGAGGTAGGGCTGCGCCAAGAGGAAGAGAAACTCATGTGTTGGCAGCCCTCAGGACCTCAACTATATATAGGGGAGCGGGAGGGGGGTGCGCCCCCTCTAGGGTTTCCACCCCAAGGGGTGCGGCTGCCCCGAATCCCATCTAGGGTGGCGGCCAAGGGGGGGAGAGGGGAAACTTGCCCCCCAAGTTAGGTGGGTGCGCCCCCTCCCCCAACCCTAGGCGCCTTGGGCCCTTGTGGGGGGGCGCACCAGCCCACCTGGGGCTGGTCCCCTCCCACACTTTGCCCATGCAGCCCTCCGGGGCCGGTGGCCCCACTTGGTGGACCCCCAGGACCCTCCCGGTGGTCCCGGGACGTTACCGATAAAACCCGAAACTTTTCCGGTGACCAAACAGGACTTCCCATATATAAATCTTTACCTCCGGACCATTCCGGAACTCCTCGTGACGTCCGAGATCTCATCCGGGACTCCGAACAACATGCGGTAACCACATACAAACTTCCTTTATAACCCTAGCGTCATCGAACCTTAAGTGTGTAGACCCTACGGGTTCGGGAATCATGTAGACATGACCGAGACGTTCTCCGGTCAATAACCAACAGCGGGATCTGGATACCCATGTTGGCTCCCACATGTTCCACGATGATCTCATCAAATGAACCACGATGTCAAGGACTTAATCGATCCCGTATACAATTACCTTTGTCTAGCGGTATTGTACTTGCCCGAGATTCGATCGTCGGTGTGCTGATACCTTGTTCAATCTCGTTACTGGCAAGTCTCTTTACTCATTCCGTAACACATCATCCCGTGATCAACCCCTTGGTCACATTGTGCACATTATGATGATGTCCTACCGAGTGGGCCCAGAGATACCTCTCCGTTAACCGGAGTGACAAATCCCAGTCTCGATTCGTGCCAACCCAACAGACACTTTCGGAGATACCTGTAGTGCACCTTTATAGCTACCCAGTTATGTTGTGACATTTGGTACACCCAAAGCATTCCTACGGTATCCGGGAGTTGCACAATCTGATGGTCTAAGGAAATGATACTTGACATTAGAAAAGCTTTAGCATACGAACTACACGATCTTTGTGCTAGGCTTAGGAATGGGTCTTGTCCATCACATCATTCTGCTAATGATGTGATCCCGTTATCAACGACATCCAATGTCCATGGTCAGGAAACCGTAACCATCTATTGATCAACGAGCTAGTCAACTAGAGGCTTACTAGGGACATGGTGTTGTCTATGTATCCACACGTGTATCTGGGTTTCCTTTCAATACAACTATAGCATGGATAATAAACGATTATCATGAACAAGGAAATATAATAATAATAACTAATTTATTATTGCCTCTAGGGCATATTTCCAACACTAGCCACGGGGCGAAACGGTGTTGGAAATATGCCCTAGAGGGAATAATAAATTAGTTATTATTATATTCCCTTGTTCATGATAATCGTTTATTATCCATGCTATAATTGTATTGATAGGAAACTCAGATACATGTGTGGATAC
This sequence comes from Triticum aestivum, assembly GCF_018294505.1. Taxonomy (NCBI): domain Eukaryota; kingdom Viridiplantae; phylum Streptophyta; class Magnoliopsida; order Poales; family Poaceae; genus Triticum; species Triticum aestivum. The sequence goes on from NC_057813.1 coordinate 702,251,611, forward strand.
ATAGACAACACCATGTCCCTAGTGAGCCTCTATTGACTAGCTCGTTGATCAATAGATGGTTCCGGTTTCTTGACCATGGACATTGGATGTCGTTGATAACGGGATCACATCATTAGCAGAATGATGTGATGGACAAGACCCAATCCTAAGCCTAGCACATAGATCGTGTAGTTCGTATGCTAAAGCTTTTCTAAATGTCAAGTATCTTTTCCTTAGACCATGAGATTGTGCAACTCCCGGATACCGTAGGAATGCTTTGGGTGTACCAAACGTCACAACGTAACTGGGTGGCTATAAAGGTGCACTACAGGTATCTCCGAAAGTGTCTGTTGGGTTGGCACGAATCGAGACTGGGATTTGTCACTCCGTCTGACAGAGAGGTATCTCTGGGCCCACTCGGTAGGACATCATCATAATGTGCACGATGTGACCAAGGGGTTGATCATGGGATGATGTGTTACGGAACGAGTAAAGAGACTTGCCGGTAACGAGATTGAACAAGGTATCGGCATACCGACGATCGAATCTCGGGCAAGTACAATACCGCTAGACAAAGGGAATTGTATACGGGATCGATTGAGTCCTTGACATCGTGGTTCATCCGATGAGATCATCGTGGAACATGTGGGAGCCAACATGGGTATCCAGATCCCGCTGTTGGTTATTAGCCGGGGAATGTCTAGGTCATGTCTGCATGGTTCTCGAACCCGTAGAGTCTACACACTTAAGGTTCGATGATGCTAGGGTTATGAAGGAAGTTTGTATGTGGTTACCGAATGTTGTTCGGAGTCCCGGATGAGATCCCGGACGTCACGAGGAGTTCCGGAATGGTCCGGAGGTAAATATTTATATATGAGAAGTCCTATTTTGGCCACCTGAAAATGTTCAGGATTTTTCGGTATTGTACCGGGAAGGTTCTAGAACGTTCCGGAGTGGGGCCCACCTGCATGGGGGGACCCACATGAACGTGGGTAGTGGGGGAAAGGCCCCACACCCCTGGTCAAGGCGCACCAAGATCCCCCCTTAGAAGGAATAAGATCATATCCCGAAGGGATAAGATCAAGATCCCTAAAAAGCGGGCATAACAATCGGTGGGGAAGGAAATGATGGGATTTCTTTCCTCCCACCTTTTCCAACGCCCCAATGGACTTGGAGGGCAAGAAACCAGCCCCCTCCACCCCTATATATAGTGGGGAGGCGTATGGGAGCTTCAACCAAGTTCTGGCGCAGCCCTCCCCCTCTCCCAAGTACTCCTCCTCTCCCGCGGTGCTTGGCGAAGCCCTGCAGGATTGCCACGCTCCTCCATCACCACCACGCCGTTGTGCTACTGCTGGATGGAGTCTTCCTCAACCTCTCCCTCTCTCCTTGCTGGATCAAGGCATGGGAGACGTCACCGGGCTATACGTGTGTTGAACGTGGAGGTGCTGTCCGTTCGGCACTAGGATCTCCGGTGATTTGGATCACGACGAGTACGACTCCTTCAACCCCGTTCTCTTGAACGCTTCCGCTTAGCAATCTACAAGGGTATGTAGATGCACTCTCCTTCCCCTCGTTGCTAGTCTCTCCATAGATAGATCTTGGTGACTCGTAGGAAAATTTTGAATTTCTGCTACGTTCCCCAATAGTGGCATCATGAGCTAGGTCTATTGCGTAGATTCTTTGCACGAGTAGAACACAAAGTAGTTGTGGGCATTGATTTTGTTCAATATGCTTACCGTTACTAGTCCAATCTTGTTTCGACGGTATTGTGGGATGAAGCAGCCCGGACAGACCTTACATGTACACTTACGTGAGACAGGTTCCACCGACTGACATGCACTTGGTGCATAAGGTGGCTAGCGGGTGCCAGTCTCTCCCACTTTAGTCGGAACGGATTTGATGAAAAGGGTCCTTATGAAGGGTAAATAGCAATTGGCATATCACGTTGTGGTTTTGCGTAGGTAAAAAACGTTCTTGCTAGAAACCAATAGCAGCCACGTAAAACATGCAAACAACAATTAGAGGACGTCTAACTTGTTTTTGCAGGGTATGCTATGTGATGTGATATGGTCAAGAAGAATGTGATGAATGATCATGGAGCCCCAAAGATGGAGATCAAAAGGAGCAAAATGATATTGGCCATATCATGTCACTTTTTGATTGCATGTGATGTTTATCATGTTTATACATCTTGTTTGCTTAGAACGACGGTAGTAAATAAGATGATCCTTCATTAAAATTTCAAGAAAGTGTTCCCCCTAACTATGCACCGTTGCGAAAGTTCGTCGTTTCGAAGCACCACGTGATGATCGGGTGTGATAGATTCTTACGTTCACATACAACGGGTGTAAGCCAAAGTTACACACGCGAAACACTTAGGTTAACTTGACGAGCCTAGCATGTACAGACATGGCCTCGGAACACAAGAGACCGAAAGGTCGAGCATGAGTCGTATGGAGGATACGATCAACATGAAGATGTTCACCGGTGATGACTAGCCCGTCTCACGTGATGATCGAACACGGCCTAGTTGACTCGGATCATGTAATCACTTAGATGACTAGAGGGATGTCTATCTGAGTTGGAGTTCATTAGATGAACTTAATTATGCTGAACATAGTCAAAAGCCCTTTGTAAATTATGTCAGAGCTCGCGGTATAGTTCTACTGTTTTAGATATGTTCCTAGAGAAAATATAGTTGAAGGTTGACAGTAGCGATTATGCGATCAGTAGAAAGCTTATGTCCTTAATGCACCGCTCAGTGTGCAGAACCCCAAACGTCGTCTGTGGATGTTGCGAACATCGGACATACACGTTTTGATAACTACGTGATAGTTCAGTTAAACGGTTTAGAGTTGAGGCACCAAAGACGTTTTCAAAACGTAGCGAAACATATGAGATGTTTCGAGGGCTGAAATTGGGATTTCAGGCTCGTGCGCACGTCAAGAGGTATAAGACCTCCGACGATTTTCTTAGCCAGCAAACTAAGGGAGAAAAGCTCAATCTTGAGCTTGTGCTCAGATTGTCTGAGTGCAACAATCACTTGAATCGAGTGGGAGTTGATCTTCCAGGTGAGATAGTGATGTTTCTCCAAAGTCATTGCCACCAAACTGCTAGAGCTTCGTGATGAACTATAACATATCAGGGATAGAGATGATAATCCTTGAGGTATTCGCGATGTTTGACACCGCGAAAGTAGAAATCAAGAAGGAGCATCAATTGTTGATGGTTAGTGAAACCACTAGTTTCAAGAAGGGCAAGGGAAAGAAGGGATACTTCATGAAACGGCAAATCAGCTGCTGCTCTAGTGAAGAAACCCAAGGTTGAACCAAAACCCGAGACTAAGTGCTTCTGTAATAAGGGGAACAACCACTGGAGCAGAATTACCCTAGATACTTGGTAGATGAGAAGGCTGGCAAGGTCGATAGAAGTATATTGGATATACATTATGTTAATGTGTACTTTACTAGTACTCCTAGTAGCACCAGGGTATTAGATACCGGTTCGTTTGCTAAGTGTTAGTAACTCGAAATAAAAGAGCTATGGAATAAACGGAGACTAGCTAAAGGTGAGCTGACGATATGTGTTGGAAGTGTTTCCAAGTTTGATGTGATCAAACATCGCACGCTCCCTCTACCATCAAGATTAGTATTAAACCTGAATAATTGTCATTTGGTGTTTGCGTTGAGCATAGACATGATTGGATTATGTCTATCGCAATACGGTTATTCATTTAAGGAGAATAATGGTTACTCTATTTATTTGAATAATACCTTCAATGGTCTTGCACCTAAATGAATGATTTATTGAATCTCGATCGTAGTGATACACATTTTCATGCCAAAAGATATAAGATAGTAATGATAGTACCACTCACTTGTGGCACTGCCATGTAAGCCATATTGGTATAAAACGCATGAAGAAGCTCCAGGTTGATGGATCTTTGGACTCACTCAGTTTTGAAAAGTTTGAGACATGCGAACCATCTCTATTGGTGTATACGCATGAAGAAACTCCATGCAGATGGATCGTTTGGACTCACTTGATTTTGAATCACTTGAGATATGCAAATCATACCACATGGGGAAGATGACTAAAAAGCCTCGTTTTCAGTAAGATGGAACAAGATAGCAACTTGTTGGAAGTAACACATTTTGATGTGTGTAGTCCAATGAGTGCTGAGGCATGAAGTGAATATCGTTATGTTCTTACTTCACAGATGAGTCGAGTAGATGTTGAGTATATTTACTTGATGAAACACAAGTCTGAATTATTGAATGGTTCAAGTTATTTCAGAGTGAAGTTGAAGATCATTGTGACAAGAGGATAAAATGTTTATGATATGATCATAGAGATGAGTATGTGAGTTACGAGCTTTGGCACGCAATTAAGTCATTGTGGAAATTGTTTCACAATTAATACCGCCTAGAACACCATAGTGTGATGGTGTGTCCGAACATCATAGTTGCACCCTATTGGACATGGTGCGTACCATGATGTCTCTTATCGAATTACCACTATCGTTCATGGGTTAGGCATTAGAGACAACCGCACTCACTTTAATAGGGCACCACATAATTCCGTTGAGACGACACCATTTGAACTATGGTTTGGAGAAACCTAAGTTGTCGTTTCTTAAAAGTTTGGGGCTGCGACGCTTATATGAAAAGGTTTCAGGTTGATAAGCTCGAACCCAAAGCGGATAAAATGCATCTTCATAGGACACCCAAAACAGTTGGGTATACCTCCTAATTCAGATCCGAAAGCAATAGGGATTGTTTCTTGAATCGGGTCCTTTCTCGAGGAAAGGTTTGTCTCGAGAATTGAGTGGGAGGATGGTGGAGACTTGATGAGGTTATTGAACCGACACTTCAACAAGTGTGTAGCAGGGCACAGGAAGTTGTTCCTGTGGCGCCTACAACAATTGAGGTAGAAGCCTATGATAGTGATCATGAAGTTTTGGATCAAGTCACTACCGTACCTCGTAGGGTGACAAGGATGCATACTACTTCGGAGTGGTACAGTAATCCTGTCTTGAAGGTCATGTTGCTAGACAACAATGAACCTATGAGCTATGGAGAAGCGATGGTGGGCCCAAATTCTGACAAATGGTTAGAAGCCATGAAATCCGAGATAGGATCCATGTATCAGAACAAAGCATGGACTTTGGTGGACTTGCCCGATGATCGGCAAGCCATTGAGATAAATGGATCTGTAAGAAGAAGACGGACGTGGACGGTAATGTCACCGTCTATGAAGCTCGACTTGTGGCGAAGAGTTTTTCACAAGTTCAAGGAGTTGACTACGATAAGATTTTCTCATCCGTAGTGATGCTTAAGTCCGTCGGAATCATGTTAGCATTAGCTGCATTTATGAAATCAGGCAGATGGATGTCAAAACGAGTTTCCTTACCAGTCTTCGTAAGGAAAGGTTGTATGTGATACAATCAGAAAGGTTTTGTCGATCCTAAGGATGCTAAAAGGTATGCTAGCTCCAGCGATCCTTCCATGGACTGGAGTAAGCATCTCGCAGTTGGAATATACACTTTGATAAGATGATCAAAGATTTTGGGTTTATACAAAGTTTATGAGAAACTTGTATTTCCAAAGAAGTGAGTGGGAGCACTATAGAATTTCTGATGAGTATATGTTGTTGACATATTGTTGATCAGAAATGATGTAGAATTTCTGGAAAGCATGTAGGGTTATTTGAAAAGTGTCTTTCAAATTAGAAAACCTGGATTAGGCTACTTGAACAATAAGCGTCAAGATCTATAAGATAGATCAAAATGCTTAGTAATACTTTCAAATGAGCACATACCTTGACGTTATCTTGAAGGAGTTCAAGATGGATCAGTCAAAGAAGGAGTTCTTGCCTGAGTTGTAAGGTATGAAGTTAAGAGTTAAAGCTTGACCACGGCAGAAGAGAGACAAAGGACGAAGGCCGTCCCCTATGTTTCAGACGTAGACTCTATAGTATGCTATGCTGTGTACCGCACCGGAAGTGTGCCTTGCCATGAGTCAGTCAAGGGGTACAAGAATGATCCAGGAATGGATCATTAGACAGCGGTCAAAATTGTCCTTGGAGTAAATAAGGACATGTTTATCGATTATGGAGGTGATAAAGAGTTCGGCATAAAGGGTTACGTCGATGCAAGCTTTAACACCTATCCGAGTGACTCTGAGTAGCAAATCGGATACGTATAGTGGAGCAACCATTTGGAATAGCTCCAAGTGGAGCGTGGAAGCAGCATTTACAGAATGACCTAGAGATTTGCGAAGTACATACGGATCTGAAAGTTGCAGACCCGTTGACTAAAACCTCTCTCACAAGCAAAACACGATCAAACCCCAGAACTCATTGAGTCTTAATCACATGATGATGTGAACTAGTTTAATGACACTAGTAAACTCTTTGGATGTTGGTCACATGGCGATGTGACGTGTGAGTGTTAATCACATGGCGATGCGAACTAGATTATTGACTCTAGTGCAAGTGGGAGACTGTTGGAAATATGCCCTAGAGGCAATAATAAATTAGTTATTATTATATTTCCTTGTTCATGATAATCGTTTATTCTCCATGCTATAATTGTATTGATAGGAATGTGTGGATACATAGACAACACCATGTCCCTAGTAAGCCTCTATTGACTAGCTCGTTGATCAATAGATGGTTACGGTTTCCTGACCATGGACATTGGATGTCATTGATAACGGGATCACATCATTAGCAGAATGATGTGATGGACAAGACCCAATCCTAAGCCTAGCACAGAGATCGTGTAGTTCGTATGCTAAAGCTTTTCTAAATGTCAAGTATCTTTTCCTTAGACTATGAGATTGTGCAACTCCCGGATACCGTAGGAATGCTTTGGGTGTACCAAACGTAACAACGTTACTGGGTGGCTATAAAGGTGCACTACAGGTATCTCCGAAAGTGTCTGATGGGTTGGCACGAATCGAGACTGGGATTTGTCACTCCGTGTGACGGAGAGGTATCTCTGGGCCCACTCGGTAGGACATCATCATAATGTGCATGATGTGACCAAGGGGTTGATCATGGGATGATGTGTTACGGAACGAGTAAAGAGACTTGCCGGTAACGAGATTGAACAAGGTATCGGCACACCGACGATCGAATCTCGGGCAAGTACAATACCGCTAGACAAAGGGAATTGTATACGGGATCGATTGAGTCCTTGACATCGTGGTTCATCCGATGAGATCATCGTGGAACATGTGGGAGCCAACATGGGTATCCAGATCCCACTGTTGGTTATTGGCCGGAGAACGTCTAGGTCATGTCCGCATGGTTCCCGAACCCGTAGGGTCTACACACTTAAGGTTCGATGACGCTAGGGTTATAAAGGAAGTTTGTATGTGGTTAACGAATGTTGTTCGGAGTCCCGGATGAGATCCCGAACGTCACGAGGAGTGTCGGAATGGTCCGGAGGTAAATATTTATATATGGGAAGTCCTATTTTGGCCACCGGAAAATGTTCAGGATTTTTCGCTATTGTACCGGGAAGGTTCTAGAAGGTTTCGGAGTGGGGCCCACCTGCATGGGGGACCCACATGAACGTGGGTAGTGGGGGCAAGGCCCCACACCCCTGGTCAAGGCGCACCAAGATCCCCCCTTAGAAGGAATAAGATCATATCCCGAAGGGATAAGATCAAGATCCCTAAAAAGGGGGGATAACAATCGGTGGGGAAGGAAATGATGGGATTTCTTTCCTCCCACCTTTTCCAATGCCCCAATGGACTTGGAGGGCAAGAAACCAGCCCCCTACACCCTTATAAATAGTGGGGAGGCGCATGGGAGCTTCAACCAAGTTCTGGCGCAGCCCTCCCCCTCTCCCAAGTACTCCTCCTCTCCCGCGGTGCTTGGCGAAGCCCTGCAGGATTGCCACGCTCCTCCATCACCACCACGCCGTTGTGCTGCTGCTGGATGGAGTCTTCCTCAACCTCTCCCTCTCTCCTTGTTGGATCAAGGCATGGGAGACGTCACCGGGCTGTACGTGTGTTGAACGCGGAGGTGCCGTCCGTTCGGCACTAGGATCACCGGTGATTTGGATCAGGACGAGTACGACTCCTTCAACCCCGTTCTCTTGAATGCTTCCGCTAAGCGATCTACAAGGGTATGTAGATGCATTCTCCTTCCCCTCGTTGCTAGTCTCTCCATAGATAGATCTTGGTGACTCGTAGGAAAATTTTGAATTTCTGCTACGTTCCCCAACAAACGGAACGCCAAAACCTTTCAGAATAGCTTGCCAAAGTTGTGCTCGAGGCTAACATGTCTGAAATCCTTGACCTCAATAGCGCCTCCATGTTTATTCACCAAAACGATAAGGACCTCGTTGAGATTCCCCATTCCGTGCGAGAAAGATTGAAGACCGCCATGGCATTTCATTTTACGATGGCCCACGTAGTTTTGAAGAAACGCCTCAAGAACCCATCTGGCCAGGCGCTTTGTCGGCGGGCATATCCCTTACAGCAGCCCACACTTTCTCCTCTGAGAAAGGGGACTCAAGTTCCAAGAGGTCAACCGAGGGAAGGCCTAGAAAGCCAAACCTCAAAGCGTGTTCCCTAGAGACATCGGAGCTGAGAAGTCCACTATAGAACTCGAAAAGCATGTTCTCCTTGTCATCATGACCAACGGCCAAAGTGCCCCCCGGAAGAGTGTGGTGATGTGGTTGTTGCGCTGATGATGTCGCGGGGATGATTGGAAGTAGCGAGTATTAGTGTCACCTTCCCACAACGAAGACACCCGCGAGTTTTGCCGCGTGATTGTGCGCTCCAGGGAAGCAAGTCCGGGCACCTTCAGCTTGAGCTCCTCCCGGAATGCAAACTCCACGTCTGGGAACTGCGTCGACTCCTGAGCGATGTTAAATCGCAAGATGAGATCCGCAAGGAGGAGTTGCCTCCGCACACTACCAATACGGCGCTCAGCCTAGGATTGCAATGCCAGCGCCGACCGCCCCACCAATATGCCAATCACAAGGTCCAGGTTAGCTAATGTCATGGACGCCCAAGCCTCAGCCACCGTAGGCATGGAGTACTCAATAACTCTCATCAATTAGGAAGAAACATCACTTGTACACTTACCAATCAACCTTTAACACATACATCGGCTAGGTTTACGTTTACTACAAGTGGTTGATTGGAACCGTTAACAGACATATCAATGTGACATTAACTGAAGCTAGACATACATATTCCCTCCGCTCGGAAATAACTGATGTTGTTTTAGTTCAAACGGAGGGAGTGACCGGCAAGGAAGAACATAGACATGACTACTACCAGACAGCTGCATGCATCAATGCATGGATGCAGAGCCTAGAGGTGTTAACCCTCTTTTCGGAGAAAAAAATGACTACTACCAAAGTGAAGCGCCGTCGATTCTCATAAGGCAATGTGACCACATCTATCATAAGTTCAGGCTACCAATTAGGCCTAGCAAATCTTCCTGCTGCCAATGTGGCAAATGAGGTCATCTTCAACCTGGATATTGCCATCAAAAAGAGGGAACTCTCTGATGACGAGTGGCGGCTGAGAAGGTTATTGAAAAGCAGACTTTTGGGAATCACTGCTTTAGAGTGATCCAAATGTAAACAGAGGTCTAGGCTGACAAAAATCCGGGTGGGTGATGCAAATACTAAGCTGTTTTACCTCAGAGAAAATGGTAGAAGGTGCAAGAATCACATCCCAGTTCTGTTGCGCAACCTCGAGGAGGTTACTGACCACGCCCAGAAGGAAGACATTCTGTCTCAACATTTCAAATCTTTGATGGGAAAGACGGTGAACAATTCCTTGCATATGAATTGGGAGGCCCTTCGCATCCAACCAGCTGACCTCCAGCACCTTGATGGAAATGTTTCAAAGGATGAATTAAAGCGAGCTGTTTTCGATATTCATGATGAGAAAGCCCCTGGGCCGGATAGGTTCATTGGTAGGTTCTTCAAGCGTTTTTGGCCTATAATTGAACATGCCCTATTTGCCGCCGTCTATCAACTGTTCCAATTAAGAGGTAACCAATGGAAGCTCCTAAACAGTGTCAACATTGTACTGATCCCCAAGAGAGAAGGTGGCAACACTGCTGCTGACTACCGCCCTATTAGCCTGATGCATAGTGTGGCTAAGATTGTTTGCAAGATTCTAGCCATGAGGTTAGGACCAGAACTGAAGAAGCTAGTGTCAAGCTGCCAGAGTGCTTTTATCAAGGGAAGATCCATCCATGAGACCATGACAATTTCCTCTATGTCCAAAACATCATCAAGACGGCGCATAGAAAGAAATGCCCTCTGTTGTTCTTGAAGTTGGATATTGCCAAGGCCTTTGATTCCATCAGCTGGAGCTATTTGCTTCAGGTGCTTGAGGCTTTTGGCTTTGGCCAACGATGGAGGGATCTTCTCACCATCATCCTTGCCACATCCTCCTCTAGAGTGCTCCTGAACGGACGACCGGGCCCCCTTTTCATGAATAAGTGTGGATTACGACAGGGCGACCCCCTCTCCCCCATGTTGTTCATCCTTTCCTTGGAACCACTTTATTTGCTCCTCTCTAAGGCTACTGAGGCTGGCATTCTCTCTCCACTCACCATCCCGACGGCGAAGCCAAGATCTAGTTTCTATGCCGATGACACTGCAATTTTTGTCAATCCGGTACAGAAAGTGATCACAGCCATCGAGCTGATTCTTCTGGCCTTTGGAAACATTGCCGGGATCAAAATCAACGAGGCCAAATGCGTGGCCTATCCCATTCAGTGTCAGCATATCAATAGTGAGGAGCTCCTTCAATGCTTTGGGGACACACATGGTGTTTTTCCCTGCAAGTACTTGGGACTCCTGTTGTCCACCTGAAAGCTTCGAAGAGTTGATGTTCAACCTTTTATTGATAAGGGTGCTGCAAGATTAAAAGGCTGGAAGGGCAGACTCATGAACTGCACCGCTAGGATTCAAGTTGTCAACTCCGTTCTCACTGCCACACTAACCTTCTTCCTCACTGCCTTTGCACCGGGCAAATGGGAAATAAAAAAGTTCGACAAACTTAGAAGAAACTTCCTTTGGAACACGGACGAACAGGCACATGGTGGTAAATGTTTAGTCAACTAGAAGCGAATTTGTGCACCCAAAGATGTGGGCGGCCTCGGGATCAAGGACTTGGAGGCCTATAGCCGAGCGCTCTGGTTAAGGTGGCAGTGGTTTGAATGGGAACCCACAAACAGACCATGGAAAGGTGCTAGCATTCCCTGTGACTCCTCTGACCGTCAGCTTTTCGCCTCCTGCACAAAGATTACCATGAGAAACGGGAGCAAAACATCCTTCTGGATTGATAAATGGCTTGATGGCAATGCCACAAAAGATTGTTTCCCAGCTCTCTTTGCCCTTTCTCGCTCAAAATCGAGCTCGGTCAGGCATGCTCTACATGAAGATAGATGGATGAGAGGCCTTAACAGGATGGATGGAGCTGCTGAATTGGAGGAATTCCTATGCTTATGGACGAAGGTGCAGGAAGTTAAACAGGACATCCTCGATAACACGAATGAGGACTTGATTGAATGGACTCTCACCACAAACAATGTTTACTCAGCCAAATCGGCTTATGACATCCAATTGAAGACAAGAATCCCAATCCCGGCCCTGGCTAATGTTTGGAAGATCAAGGCTGAAGGCAAAGTAAAAAATTTCATGTGGAAGCTCTTGCAGAATCGGCTATGGACTGTTGACCGGCTCCTTCGTAGAAACTGGGGTCATCATGATAGCTGCTGCAACTGTGACCAGGTTATTGAATCAGCTATACACCTCATTCTCAGATGTCCCTACGCAAAATATGTCTGGCACTCCTTCAGCTCCACCAACCAGCTTGTTGCTGGATATGCTCATGAGGCCAGCTCCATTGTGGGATGGTGGGAGAATGTGTTTTCCCATCATCGAAAGAAGGAAGAAGCTTTCCAGATTTGCACCTCTTCGGTTTACATTGCGTGGAATCTTTGGAACGAGAGAAATCATCGTCTCTCTCAACATGAGAGCCTGCCTATTCAACGGCTTTGTAACATTATTTCTGATGAAATCTGCCTCCTTAAGGAGGCATGGGAGTAGTGCTTGTAATCTGTTTTGGCTGAGCTGAGACCTTCTCAGCCTATAGCCTTCCTTTTTTCATTTTCCTCTTTGCTTTCTTTGGGGTTTTACCCCTGTACAGTATTTCCCCCTACCTATAATGAAAAGGCAGAGCACCTGTCATTCCGCTAAAAAAAATCTTCCTGCTGCCACTCTGACTAGCAGGAAAAAAAGCGCAGTTCAGTATCAGATATTATGCCTCCCGGTGCTCTCTGCTTCAACTCGTGGCCTAAACTATCTGCAATCAGTATATAAATAATAAAGGTGGATTTACGATTGTTCTTGATTGATCAGGATCGTTAGTTAAAATGTAACATCTTATGGTATCAAAGGAAGAACACAACGTAGACATGAGCACTGCCACACTCAGACGAAGAACATCCACAATGATGCTACAATAATTAACCAAAACATAGATATGACAAACGCCAATTAAAGCAATGTAGATAGTGTCATCCTATAGGGAAGGTGATGACGTCAACAGAACCCCCAAGCTACTAAAATCCCAATGGTCTTGAATTGAGAATACGAATCTGTTTGCGGCTCCATTGAATCTGAACAAACAAGACAGAAGTTATCAGACCAGAGAAGATTTTCAGGGTCCAATTTGTACACATATACGCGAGTTTACGAGCTTGAAGGAATGGACTATAGGCATTATGTTGGGCTAGATATAGCAGCAGAATAGCATTTGTTCCATCGGTTATGTTCAACCGGATTTGAAGTAGCGATGATGTTGTGTGTTCAGCTTCAGCACTGTAATTTGCAATGCAGGTTGGAGCACATAACAAGACAGAAATGCACACAAAAAGAAACAAGCAATGAAAACATCACTCCCTCCGATCCATATTAATTGATGCACAGGGCAGACCTAGTACAACTTTATTCTAAACTGTTAGCTTAGTGTTTGCAGGACTTCGGATATTTTACTGCCTAGCTTAAGTCACTTAAGGAAATATATGAGGGGTTCTAGCCACAATCAACAAGTAATAGAGGTGAAGCCTATAACTGATTTATGAGACTGATCCAAATCACACAGTGTGAGCGCACACTGCTCTTTCTCTGTTATTCAGAGCAGTGAATCATGCAGTTACTTGTGAACTCTGTTATTAGGCAGAGATTTTCCAAAACAACATCATCACAATAAAAGGAAAAATGAAGCAAAGATGACCAAAAGAAAAACTTACCTACATCCTTGTATTTATGAGAAGACGCGGACAAGATGACGGTGGCCCTTTTTACCATGCGGGTCCTGGTTTATTCGCTGAGTTCTGCCCCTGTTTCATCTACATTGTCGTTGGGGCTCGATACAATCAATTGTGTGTACGGTTGCACCGGTGGGGGTTTGTCTATGCCACGTGCGGGTGTGGGGCTGCCTTCTAACATGGGTCAGCCGCATTTTTTTGACCGGGCCGCCACTGGCGTGCACGGCAGTGCACAGCTCTCTCTCTCTGCGCGTGTCAGTGGTTCATGCATGCGCGCCTCCACTTAGTTTACACGAGCGCCGCTGTAGGTGTCAAAACCGGCGGATCTCGGGTAGGGGGTCCCGAACTGTCCGTCTAGACGGATGGTAACAGGAGACAAGGGACACGATGTTTTTACCCAGGTTCGGGCCCTCTTGATGGAGGTAAAACCCTACGTCCTGCTTGATTGATATTGATATTGTGGATGTTTACAAGAGTGGATCTACCGCGAGATCAAGGAGGCTAAACCCTAGAAGCTAGCCCATGGTATGATTGTAATGGTTGTTGTTGTGTCCTACAGACTAGAGCCATCCGGTTTATATAGACACCGGAGAGGGCTAGAGTTACATAGAGTCGGTTACAATAGTAGGAGATCTACGTATCCGTATCACCAAGCTTGCCTTCCACGCCAAGGAAAGTCCCATCCGGACACGGGACGAAGTCTTCAATCTTATATCTTCATAGTCTTGGAGTCCGGTCGATGATGATGATAGTCCGGCCGATGATAGTTCGGCCGATGATGGTAGTCCGGGTATCCTGACACCCCCTAATCCGGGACTCCCTCAGTAGCCCCCGAACCAGGCTTCAATGACGATAAGTCCAGCGTGTGTGTAGTCTTCGGCGTTGCAAGGCGGGTTCTCCTTCAAGTTCTACGTACCTGCCGAACAGTGTCCGGCTTCCTCATCAATGTTGCGCGTCTTGGCTTCCACGCCCAATAATGGCCTTCCTCCACGCGTCGCGCGAATGTGAAAAGCTAGGGTGTCTTTTATGTTTTACCCCCTAGTTGTGTGAATAATCTCCCTATAAGGGAGGCAAGAATCCAGATCCAAATTGCCATCTTCCTCCCGCAAATACTCATCGGAGCGCTTTTGACCAAGAATCCATTCCATCATGGACCGTCAACACGGCTCCTCTTCTCGCGCTCCCAGCCCTTTGCCAGGAGATTTGAGGAGATGCTCTGTTCCGCACAACGAGCTGGTGAAGCTCCAAGCGGGGGGATATCTCCCTCCGGCCTTTATGGTTCCGGTTCGAGCCGGGCTGGCCACCTACAAAGGTGGGAAGCAAGCGGAGGTTACCCCAAGTCCCAACAAAGGGGAGCAGGTATGCTTCGTCCCCTATCTGATAAGGGGGCTCGGATTTCCTGTACATCCATTCCTCCGCGGGCTCCTAGAGTTCTACGGACTCCAGCTTCATCACCTCACGCCCGCCTCAATCCTGCACATTGAGGGTTACGTAGCTCTTTGCGAGCTATTCCTGTGCGTCGAGCCCCATTTCGCGCTGTGGAAGAGGTTGTTCTGCCTTGTACCCCGCTCTCACGAGGGGTCCATATATCAAGTGGGCGGCGCTGAAATATGGCGTATTGCCGGGACCGGATATCCATCCGGAACCCCTAAGAAGGCGTCCGAAGACTGGCCTTCAGGATGGTTTTATATAGAAGACGCTCCGCTGCCGGACTCTGTTCGGATCGGCCTCCCGGAGTTCAGCAATGCTCCTATGAAGAAACGCCTTAGTTGGCGTCTGCGGAACCCCAACTGGAGGAAGACAAGAGCGTCCATTATTTGATGGGCCGAATAAGGTTACTGGCCCATTCCGGGTTGACCATGATTGGAGTCATGGCAACATGCATTATGCGGGGGGTGGAGCCACTACAATACAGGGGCCACCCCATGTGGGATTTCAACGGGGAGGACGATGCCACCCGTTATGGCCGTAAAGGGCCGGATTCGGTCGAAGACCTGGTGACGATCCTGTCCGGCCTGTATAAGGGGGAGAAGGAGGATTTCCTTCGGATGAACCCGTTAGATGGGTTCTCCATGAATAATCCCTGGCCTTGGGTAAGCGAACACTCTGCGTGCCCGACCCATGCTTTTTGAAACTTAAGTTTCTTATATTGTGTTCTTCTTTCGACGCAGGAACTGCGCCGGATCGTGGAGGACATGCTAAGTCCAGCTCCGCAACCCGAGGATCCAGAGATATCCCGGGATCCGGCCTCCGAAGAGGATCCGGACATAAAGGTGGAGCTAATCGACGGGGTGTTCCACCAGCTCAGCATGGACAATGCCTTAGTCGCCATCACGGCCGACTATCCCGGACTATATCCGGCTTCCCAGGTGATTGCGACTGAAGTCCTGACACCGTCATTCCTTCCTTGCTTATTTCTGACCATCGTATATAATGGCGCCGTGCAGGAGGCGCCCCTAGGGCGAGAAGCCGAGCCCGCGGTGGCTGACCAACAAAGGCCAGTCCGGACCAGTAGGCGGAAGAGGAGCGCGGCGCGGACTGAAACGTCGCCGCAAAGGTGTAGCTCACAATTCATTATTTAGAGCAACGTTCCTAGGAAGCGTTTGAGTGCTCATGACTTTTATAGGGAAAAAAGCGTCCGCCGGACTACGGGCATGGAGGTTGCTAATCCAACCTCTACCAGCCAGGCTCCAGCACCTGGTCTGGAAGGGGAGGCGTGCGCAAGGCGCGAGACGGACGTTCCTCCGACGGAGGATGCCGATAGACTGTCCGCCACCAAGTCTGAGGTGGAGAGTGCCATGAATCACAGGTGCCGCCGGACAGTATTTCGTGACGCGTGCTTCTCCCCCGAGGCGTTGAATACCTTCGTGCTGCTCAAGATGGTTTTACCAGAGCCACGGAGCAGTATGTAAAAGACATACGGGTAAGAGAATTTAATAGTTGTATATGCCAGTAGCCCCCGAGACTTAAAGTAGTTATATTAACTGATTTAAGGATCATATGAAACGTAGGATCTTACCGAGAAGAATACCCAACTGTCTCAGGAGCTCCAGGAGTGCAAGGCCCAACTTGAGGCCGCACTCTCTGGCGCAGGAGGAAACACAGGGACCTCTCCTGGTAACGCATTATTTTAGAAAGATAAGTAGCGTTTGGCCTTTGCGCAAGTCTAAAAAATGACGTTGCAGGTGCTGCCGGACAAGATCCGGACAGGCAAGAACTTCTGCGCCAGCTGAAGGCCGGCGAGAGGGTGCTGCATAAGGTGCAGAATGAAAGGAACAAGCTCCAGGATGCCCATGCCCAGCTTGGAGAAGAGCTGAAAGGCGTTCGGGCTGAGTTGTCGGGCTCCGTTAAGTAGAATCAGCGGCTTCGTCGCGGCATCTATAGTAAGTGCTTGAGCGAACTCCTTTGAAAAGAAGAGTTCGGCGAGGAAGTCGATTTGACGGAATATGTCTGCAGGTATGCTCACAGGTCGCACTGCGGAGGAGATGCCCGTATCAATGGGTGATCAACTTCCCGAATTGTTGCAACTGATCGAACGAGTTCGGCAGGCAATGAGCGGCGTCATCCAGGCTTTATGGCCAGCCTTCTCCTTACCCGAGGATCTTGGGGAGCTTGGGGAGAAGCTTCAGGGAGTGCGGCAGCACTTCCATTTATGGAAGATTTCGGCCTGCCGCCAAGGTGCCAGGGAGGCCTGGGCCATGGTAAAGACGCGGTACAAGAAGGCGGATCCCAACCACATGGCCGAAGTCGGACCTGTGGGGCCCGATGGGAAGGAGATCCCTGTGAGTTTAGTATACGGCCAAGTAGAGTTGGCCGCTAAATTTTCCCAACAGGACTGTAAATTAGACAACCTGTTAGACGGGATTGAGGAAGAATACAGTCAGTCGATTTGACAATGTATTATAAAATGACATATAAAATGCCTTCTAGCCGGATTGTAGATCATTTGTCTTTGCCGACCTTTTCGCTTCGACCTCGGGACCCTAGAGTCCGGAGTGTGTCCGAATACCCTCTCGGTTATGAAACAACCGGGGTATGCATGGAGACCAGGCGTAGGGGTCATTAGTGCTTTATCAGACAAGTGCCCAACTAGTTATGTTATATTACATGGGTAGGAAGAAACATCTTCCAGGGAGAATAGTTCCATTAAGGGTTCCTTTCCTCTGGGGGTGGCATGCCCTAAAGTGCATGTCCGGACTGCGAAAAAGCAGAAAAACATCTGGGGGCAGATAAATAAGTGGATAAAAAACCATCTTTTAAATCACCAACCGAATATTCCCTTAAGAACGCTAGCTTTCGGCTTCACCCAGTCTGAGGTACACATCCGGCTGACCCGGCAGTAACAATCGCAGAGGTGCTCCCTTTACCTCCTAGCCGAACAATCGGGAACGTAGGGGTAAGCAAAGGAGCTAGGCAACCCAGCTTGGCCAAAACTTAAGTCATATCGATGCATATAATGGTGAATAAAAGGTACATGTGGAGGCTTGACACATGTGCTGGGCATGAAGCCCTTATAATTAAGCTTCTGGTAAAGAAGCCCCCAGGTATAATGAGTGTGGATAGCACATCAGTTGCGCGCGAACGGTGCGCAAGTAGGCCTTTTAAGGCTTTGATGAATAGGGTTGAGAAGAAAAAGATAAACAAAAGGCAGCTGAAGTAAAAAAAATTGGACGGGGGAAAGGGACGAACTCTTAGTCCGGCGCAGGGCATAGAATCTTCGGAGGCGGGCTGCGTTCCATGGGTTCGGCTCGAGTCGGTTATCCGACGTATTTGGTAGACGGTACGCTCCGCCGGTCAAGACTTTATCGCTGATGAAGGGGCCTTCCCATTTGGGCTTGAGCTTGTCCTTTTTCTTGTCCGGCAGGCGTAGAACAAGTTCGCCAACGTTGTAAGTCTTGGCCCGTACTTCTCTGCTTTGGTATCTTCGAGCCTGCTGCTGATAAAATGCGGAACGAGCCTTGGCGACGTCGTGTTCTTCCTCCAATGCGTCCAAGCTGTCCTACCGATCCAACTCAGCTTCTCTTTCTTCGTACATGCGCACTCGAGTGAGTCATGAATTATGTCGCAGGGCAAAACTGCTTCTGCGTCGTATACCATAAAAAATGGTGTGAATCCGGTAGTATGGTTAGGCGTTGTCCGCCGCCCCCAGAGTACGGAGTCGAGCTCCTCTACCCAGTGCATGTCAGATTTCGTAAGGGACCGCACTAGTCTGGGTTTGATGCCGCTCATTATTAGACCATTTGCTCGTTCCACTTGACCATTGGTTTGAGGATGATAGACTGAAGCGTAATCGAGCTTGATGCCCCTATTTTTGCACCATGATTTAACCTCATCGGCCGTGAATTTCATGCCGTTATCGGTGATGATGCTGTGGGGGACACCATAACGGTGTACTACCCCAGATATAAAGTCTATCACTGGTCCGGACTCTGCCGTTTAACTGGCTTGGCCTCTATCCATTTGGTGAATTTATCCACCATGACCAATAGGTACCTTTGCTTGTGGGTTCCCCCTTTAAGTGGTCCAACCATGTCAAGCCCCCAGACCGCGAACGACCAGGTAATGGGTATAGTTTTGAGGGCGGTGGGTGGCATGTGGCTCTGATTAGCAAAGAGCTGACAACCGACGCATCTTTGGACTAAGTCCTGAGCATCTGCCCGGGCCGTCGGCCAATAAAATCCTGTACGGAATGCCTTTCCTACAAGGGCCCGGGCTGCGGCATGGTGTCCGCCTAGTCCGGCGTGAATTTCAGCCAGAAGGTCTCGCCCTTCCTCTTCGGAGATACACCTTTGAAGGACTCCGGTTGTGCTTTTCTTATAGAGTTCTCCCTCATGGACCTTGTAGGCTTTAGATCGCCGGACTACGCAGCGGGCCTCATTATGGTCTTCGGGGAGTTCCTGCCTAAGCAAGTAGGCTAGGAACGGCTCTGTCCATGGGGCGATTACTGCCATTATGTCGTGAGCTGAGGGTGTTGTTTCGTTGGCTGGATCGCCGGTTATGTCAGATTGTTCTGCGGCTGCCTCCGGTTTGTTATTTCCGGACTCCTCTTCCCATAGTACGGATGGCTTGAACAGCCGTTCCAGGAAGATATTTGGAGGGACAGCGTCACGTTTTGCGCCGATGCGTGCCAATACGTCGGCCGCTTGGTTATTATCTCTGGCTACGTGGTGGAATTCAAGTCCTTCGAACCGAGCTGACATTTTAAGGACGACGTTGCGATAGGCTGCCATTTTTGGATCCTTGGCGTCAAAGTCTCCATTTACTTGGGATATTGCGAGGTTTGAGTCCCCTCGCACCTCTAGGCGTTGGATGCCCATGGAGATTGCCATCCGGAGGCCATGTAAGAGGGCCTCGTATTCGGCTGCGTTGTTGGAGTCCGTGTACATTATCTGGAGTACGTATTGGACTCTGTCCCCGGTTGGGGACGTTAGTACGATGCCAGCCCCCAATCCGGCCA
This sequence comes from Triticum aestivum, assembly GCF_018294505.1. NCBI lineage: Eukaryota > Viridiplantae > Streptophyta > Magnoliopsida > Poales > Poaceae > Triticum > Triticum aestivum. The sequence continues at coordinate 702,271,370 of NC_057813.1, forward strand.
ACATTTTGGAGCCATCGAAATGCATAATCCAATTGGAGTATGCGCCGTACTCTTTAGGGAGTTCGGCTTCGGTCCACTCAGCGACAAAGTCAGCCAAAACTTGCGACTTTATAGCTCGCCGGGGTTTGTAAGTTATGTCGAATGGTAAGAGCTCAATGGCCCATTTTGCAATCCTGCCCGTTGCGTCGCGGTTATTTATAATGTCATTTAGGGGTACTTCGGAGGCCACTGTTATCGAACACTCTTGAAAGTAGTGTCGGAGCTTCCGGGATGCCATGAACACCGCATATGCTATCTTTTGATAGTGCGGGTAACGGGACTTGCAGGGGGTTAAAAAAGTGGATACGTAGTACACTGGTTTTTGAAGAGGGAATTTATGCCCTTCTGTCTCTCGTTCTACGATGAGCACCGCGCTTACTACTTGATATGTTGCCGCGATGTATAACAACATAGGTTCGCCCAGGTTGGGCGCAGCTAGGACCGGATTCGTTGCCAATATGGCCTTTATTTCCTCGAGTCCGGCGGTGGCAGCATCCGTCCACTCGAAGTGTTCGGTGTGCCTGAGGAGGCGATAGAGGGGCAATGCCTTTTCTCCTAGGCGGGAGATAAAGCGGCTGAGAGCCACCACGCATCCAGTCAATTTCTGGATCTGTTTGAGGTTTTTTGGAATATCCAACTGCGATAGGGCTCGGATCTTGGCCGAATTTGCTTCAATTCCTCTACCGGATACAATGAAGCCCAAGAGCTTTCCGGCTGGTACGCTGAAAACGCATTTTTCTGGATTCAGCTTGATGTCATATGCTCGGAGGTTGTCGAATGTGACCCTCAAGTCGTCTACTAGAGTTTCGACGTGTTTGGTTTTGACGACTACGTCGTCTACGTATGCCTCTACTGTTTTGCTGATCTGGGTAGCCAGACATGTCTGAATCATGCGCTGATATGTTGTTGCGTCGGCGTTTTTAAGTCTGAAGGGCATCGTGTTGAAGCAGAATGGTCCATATGGAGTAATGAACGCTGTTGCGGCTTGATCCGCTTCTGCCATCTTGATTTGATGATAGCCGAAGTATGTGTCCAGGAAGCACAATGAATCGTGCCCTGCAGTGGCATCGATGATTTGGTCGATGCGGGGGAGGGGGAAGGGATCCTTTGGGCAGGCTTTATTTAGGTCTTTGAAATTGACACATAGGCGCCAGGATCTGTCCTTCTTTGGTACCATTACCAGGTTTGCTAGCCAATCCGGATGTTTGATATCTCTAATGAATCTGGCTTCCAATAGTTTGGCTAGTTGTTCTCCCATTGCCTGTCTTTTGGGTTCGGAAAATCGTCGAAGAGCCTGTTTGACTGGCTTGAACTCTTTTAGGACGTTTAGGCTATGCTCTGCCAGCCTGCGAGGGATTCCTGGCATATCTGAAGGATGCCAGGCGAAAATGTCCCAATTTTCCTGAAGGAATTCTCGCAGCGCAGCGTCTACATCAGGGTTCAACTGTGCCCCGATGGAGGCCGTCTTTGTCGGGTCCGTTGGGTGGACCTGGAATTTTATAATTTCGTCCGCTGGTTTAAAGGAGGTGGACTTGGATCTCTTATCGAGTATCACGTCGTCTCTGTGCACCGTAGCGCGCAGCGCGGTGAGTTCCTCTGCCGCTAGGGCTTCGGATAGTGCCTCCAGGGCTAATGCGGCTGTTTTGTTTTCGGCGCAGAGTGCTATGTCCGGATCACTAACGAGAGTGATTATCCCGCCGAGCCCAGGCATTTTGAGCTTCATGTACCCGTAATGGGGTACGGCTTGGAAAATTGTGAACGCCTCTCGTCCTAATATAGCGTGGTATCCGCTGCTGAGCGGGGCCACTTGGAACGTGATTTCTTCGGACCTGTAATTGTCCGGCGACCCGAACACCACATCGAGTGTGATTTTTCCGGTGCAGCGTGCTTCCCGGCTAGGGATTATTCCTTTGAAGGTTGTGCTGCTTCGCTCAATGCGGCTCTAGTCTATTTCCATTTTTTGAAGAGTTTCCTCGTAAATGAGGTTCGATCCGCTGCCGCCATCCATGAGTACCTTGGTAAGTCGAAAGCCATCCACTATTGGACTGAGGACCAATGCGGCTGGTGCTCGGGCTGTTCGGCATTTAGGTTCGTCGCTGGCGTTGAAGGTGATGGCCGCGTTGCGCCAAGGATTTGTTGTTGCTACTTGGTAGACTTCGGCAAGGCTGTGGATCGTTCGTTTCCGCATATTGTTTGATGCGAAAGTCTCGAAGACGGTTGATACTGTACCAGTATTGTTGGTGTGGTCTCGCGGGGCTAGAAGCTCATCGCCACTTTAGGCCACCTGTCGTAATATCCAACATGCACGAAGGCTATGTGTTGGGGTGGCGCCCTTGGTACTGTGAATTGTATAGGGTTTGCTGAGCCATCCCTCCAGTACGGTTCCGTTCCCTTTAAGGGGCTTCTGTTTTTTGGTTCTCGTACTTGGTGCCTGAGTGTAATGCACCCTTTTGTTGCGGACTGGGGCTATGTTCGGGGCCGGATTATCCCAAAACCTATCTTCGGTTTTACGGAAACTTTCTATGGCACAGTACTTTCGCACTATGGATGCCAAGTCGGCGAAACGCGTGATTTCACGGTGGCTGACGGCATTCAAGATTCCCCTGTCCATGCAATTGTTGCAAAAGATCGAGATTGCGTTTTCCTCTCGGCAGTCCTTTATCCGGTCCATGACCAGGAGGAATCTGGCCCAGTAATGATGGACTGTTTCGGCTGGCTCTTGCCGGATTAGAGATAGATCACATATATCTGGACGGGCGGGCCTAATTGAGCCCGGGACCCTGCCCATCTCGAGGCTCAAGGGCCGAGAAGTTTCCGAATTTGGAAGCTTGGAAAGTGGAACGTTGTCCAACGAGTCCGGTCCGATGCCTGACTTTATGTTCAGTGCTTGATCGGAATCCGCTCCTCCGCAGAAATCTGGCATGGAGGGTTCGGTAGCCCGGACACGACTAGTTTTCAATATGGGAGAAGGATCGTCGCGATGTTCCTCTACCACCGTGATGTGGTGGGTAACCTGGGGAGAGTTAATCTCTCTCAGATCGGTTTTAAGCCCGATCCGATTGTAGTCTGTAGCGACTCCCAGGGCGGCGATCCGATCCAAGAGTTCGTTTACAGACGAGAGCTCTGCTGGATCTAACTGCTCGGCGAATTCTGAGTTGACGTGAAGATTGCTCTCGATGACACGAGAGGTCATCGTTGAAGCGGTGGCCGGACAGGCGGTCATAAGAAAACCTCCTAGCCGGATAGTTTGGCCGGCGGCCGAGGCTCCATCGGCGAAGATGCCGTCCTTGAAGACGGGAAGAGGCATCCTTCCTATCGGTGACGGCACAGAGGAACTCTCAATGAAAGCACCAATGTCGGTGTCAAAACCGGCGGATCTCGGGTAGGGGGTCCCGAACTGTGCGTCTAGGCGGATGGTAACAGGAGACAAGGGACACGATGTTTTACCCAGGTTCGGGCCCTCTTGATGGAGGTAAAACCCTACGTCCTACTTGATTGATATTGATATTGTGGATGTTTACAAGAGTGGATCTACCACGAGATCAAGGAGGCTAAACCCTAGAAGCTAGCCTATGGTATGATTGTACTGGTTGTTGTTGTGTCCTACGGACTAGAGCCATCCGGTTTATATAGACACCGGAGAGGGCTAGGGTTACATAGAGTCGGTTACAATAGTAGGAGATCTACGTATCCGTATCACCAAGCTTGCCTTCCACGCCAAGGAAAGTCCCATCCGGACACGGGACGAAGTCTTCAATCTTGTATCTTCATAGTCTTGGAGTCCGGTCGATGATGATGATAGTCCGGCCGATGATAGTTCGGCCGATGATGGTAGTCCGGCTATCCGGACACCCCCTAATCCGGGACTCCCTCAGCCGCCACAGCCATGGTGAGCGCCATGAGGAGCAGCCCGGCGCCCATCCAGTGCAGCTGCGACGGCTCGCTGTAGCCGCTCGAGCAGAGCTCCTCAGCGCCACCACGATCACCTTGTTGTTGATTGTAGAGTAGCACCCATGTCAGGACGCAGATCACCTCGAAGGAGGCCAGCGACGCCGCGGGCACCGGCACCGACAGGATGGTCATGTCCATGGCGCTGCCTTGTTGCCCGAACGTGGTGTTCATCTACGAGAAGGCCGATGACACAATGATGCTGGCGATCCGGATGGGCAGCAGCCAGCAGGCGGAGCAGGATCTTGAGCTCCTCCACTTGAGTCACGGTGCAGAGCTTCCACGAGGTGGCCGCCACTGGCCTCTCCTCCATGTCCGATTCCGTGACGATGGCCGCCTTGTCGAGGAACTTGAAGTCGCTGGTGTGCGCGATCCTGGGCTGGGGCGAGTCAATCTTGTCGCCGACCTCATAGAGGTGTCTGGCTTCGGCGTCGGCGGGCACCTTGACGCAGATCTTCTTGCATGCGGCAGCGACGACCTAGCAGAGGCTCTTGAGCGGCGTGTCGGCGTGCATGCGACGCTTGTACATGCTCGCGACGAGCATGAAGGCGGCGAGGGCAAGCGCGATGCAGCCTGAAGCCTGGGCCCCAGCTGGCATTCTGCTGGATCCAGACGAGGAACACGCCGCAAATGATGGGGCTGAAGCTCACGCAGAGGTAGAACCAGCAAAGAACATGCCAGAAAAGTGTTTACGTTATACAATGCTCAATGAAACGGTAGTATTTCGTCCTCTCGCCTGCACATGTATAGTGCTCTGTAGCGGCGTGTTAGTTCGTCTCTCAGTGCGTGGTACTTCAAATACACCAATACGCAACATATCGCTCGCCGGTGGGCCTCTATACTCCAAGTAGCTCGTTTGGCTGCTCATTAGTGCAGAACCGGCCTTTAGTGCCGGTTCGTGACGGCCTTTAGTGCCGGTTCGCCAACCGGCACTAAAAAGTGGGGACTAAAGGCCCCCCCACTTTAGTACCGGTTCGTCACGAACCGGCGCTAAAGTGCCACCACGTGGCACGAGCCAGGCTCGGATGAGCGTAGGGTTTTAGTACTGGTTGGTAATACCAACTGGTAATAAATGTTTTTTTTTAATTTTTTCTTTAATTTTGTGTTTTTAATTTAATTTAGTGATTGTTTTACATTATAATGAGTTGTTAAATCATTAGGTGAAAGTACCGCGGATTAGTTTCGACTGGATGCATTGGATCTAGCTACTAGCTAAGTGATCAAGTATATGCCATATCCATATTATACTTGATCATCTAATTAGGTGATCAAGTATAATATATATGGATATCATATATATATATATATATACTTGATCACTTAGGTAGGATCCATCCAGCTAAAGCTAATTTGCGGTTTCTTTCATTAAATGATATAATAACGCATCATCATCATCAGATTAATATAAAATCTCTTGCATCATATCATCAACATGAGTATATATATACTCTAGCTAGCTAGCTAAAAATCATCGTAGTCGTCATTATCACTATTTAATCATCATAGTCATTACCGCTATCTAATCACCACCAACACTAGCTTAAAGAAGAAACATTCACTTGTACCAGAAACAAAAATATCATCGGGTTCAACATGATTGTCATGATAAGCGTTCATATATAACACCACAAAAGCAAATCACTCTTTGAGATTAAGTTCAGAACGAAGAACACGGACATGAAAGGACAAGTACTAAGAGCATGAACTAGCTAAATCACTCCTGCTGCTCTCTCTTAGGTAAAATAACATAGAACATGTATAGCTCTTCTGATTCATCATACTGAAGCATGCAGATGAACCTGTCTCCTAATCATGGGCCGCGCTTCTCATTGCTGCCCCCTAATACTTCTCTGCGATCGTTAACAATTTTCCTCCAATCTTTCACTATTAAGCATTCATCGCTTCTAGAAATCTTGAATGCACTCATGTGCAATGCAGGATATCTTGGCCGTAAGCTAACAGTTGACATGCAACCTTTAGTCTCGATCCCCTCAGGCACAACTGTCATCGGGAGTCCCTGTTGAAGATGCATTGAGAAAAATAGTAAAAATCTTACCATCATTCCTAAATAGATGTGACCGTAGTTCAACACGATCACTACTGGTCGCACGTTTTGAGTACTAATATTTTTAAGTGGAGGAAGAAAATTTGTCTTGTCAGTATGAAGATCCTCAAGCCATGAAACATAATGACTTATCTCCTCGCAGTTTAATCAGCTCTGGAACAGTAGTAGGTCCTGTCTACCAAGCGTCGGACATGTTTGCTTGAATCGAAATAAACTGTCAAATAGAAATTAGTTGTCAATTATTTTTGAACAAGCAATATCAAAGATAAAAATATAGTTGAGAAGAACTCACATAATGGTAGAACTGAAGGCGTCTGCACATCAACCATATGTCTCTATTACGTTCAATATCATCTTCCGGACGAATATCAAAGGTGATAACCATATCAGGCTCAAATGCATAAGCCTTGCATAGTGCTTGCCAAGTTTAGCATTCAAAATAGGTGTACGCGTTTGCATTGTATACTTTGATGTTGAAAGTATAACCATGCTCAGTTTTTAGGTAAACTTCTTTACCTCCATAGTTTTCATAGCATTGAAACCTATCTTATCCAAGATAAAAATTCTTGCATGGCAGGGGATGCGCTAGTAGAATAGTGAAAATTAAAAATTATAAGTCAGGCAAATGAATCATATAGAAGTCATGCTTAATTACGAAAACAGACTTGTCGTTGTGACTTGCTGTATCGAATTCGAAGGTCTCATCCAGCTTGATGCTGAATCGCCTATCATCAACAAGGAAATTTCTGTCGCACATGCTGCACTGGTCTTCACAATATTCCCACATAATGAAATTTTTTTCATCGTCAGAAGACATTTCCTATGTTCATATAGGCGAAACATTAAACACTTACTAATTCAATTAATTCAACTAATTCAACTAAGCATTTACTAAAAATAAACTAGTTATATTAATTCAAATAATATCATATATATATACCTAAATTTTAATTGGTTCAAATAATCTCATATACCCTAATTTTCTTGCTAAAAATAAACTAGTTCTATTAATTCAACTAGTTCAACTAAGAATTTACTAAAAATAAACTAGTTATATTAATTCAACTAGTTCAAATAATCTCATATACATAAATTTTCTTAGTAAAAATAAATTTGTTATATTAATTCAACTAGTCAAATAATCTCATATACCTAAATTTTCTTACTAAAAATAAACTAGTTCTATTAATTCAACTAGTTCAACTAAGCATTTACTAAAAATAAACTAGTTATATCAATTCAACTAGTTTAAATAATCTCATATACCTAAATTTTAATTAGTTCAAATAATCTCATATACCTAAATTTTCTTACTAAAAATAAACTAGTTCTATTAATTCAACTAGTTCAACTAAGCATTTATTAAAAATAAACTAGTTATATTAATTCAACTAGTTCAAATAATCACATATAACTAAATTTTCTTACTAAAAATAAACTAGTTCTATTAATTCAACTAGTTCAAATAATCTCATATACCTATATTTTCTTACTATATATAAACTAGCTTTAATTCATTTAACATTAACATTTCTAACATTCTAAAAATAAACTAGTTATATTTTTAATTCATCTAAACAACAGAAAGCAGAAAATAAGTAAAAAAATATATGTGTGTGTATGTGTACGTACATATGTGTGTAATGTGTGTGTGTATGTGTGTGTGTGTGGATACGGTCGAGCGGGAGTACGGGCAGCGGGGCGGCGACGCCGACGGGTGGCGGGGGCGTGCGGCGATGACGGGGACGGCGATGTCGGGCGGCGGGGGCAGCGAGGGCGGCCGGGACGACGACGACGTGTGGCGGGGGCGACGACACGGTTTTTTCTTTTCTGCATTATTTATTTTCTTCTATTTATTTTTGAGAAATTGTTTTATATAGTTTTTTCTTTTCTGCTTGTTCTTCTATTTATTTCTGAGTAGTTTTTTTTGCTTTTTTTATTTTCTTTGTGAATATTTTTGCTTTATATAGTTTTTTTCTTTTCTGGATTATTTATTTTCTGCTACTTATTTTTGAGTAATTTTTGTATACAGTTTTTTCTTTTTTGCATTTTGAGAGTTTGTTTTGTTGTGATTTACTGTTTCACGGTTATTTAGCTCTCTAAACAAATTGGTAAATGACTGAAAAACAGAAGTGTCCGTGTAACTTATGAGTTCTCGTCCGAAACCCTGATACTTCGAAAGAGATTGTCCAGTTTGTACGCGAAGTTCGTCCAGTTTTTGCCGTGACCCTCTCTACTCTTTCGCACATGCTATGCTGGTGAAATTATGATACCTTCAACATTTTTAGAGTTTGTTTTCTTTGTGAATATTTTTGCTTTGTATAGTTTTTTTTATTTTCTGCATTATTTATTTTCTGCTATTTATTTTGAGAAGTAACATATTGAGTCCACATATTGTACACACAGAGTTCAATGAAGACCAAATGCCTATGATAGTTTGAGAAGTAACATATTTAAATTGTGCATCTAAACGCAAAAAAAATACATTGATCAGTACCGCCTTCAGCCAAAACGCGCTACTCCTATAGAGAAGTACGTAAAAAATACATTGATCATCGATGATCTTTTTTAATAGAATCTAAATTGTCAATAAGAATCTACCACCGAATTAAGAATCGGCGAAGACTCCTATTGCAGCCACAGATCCTACACATAGAGTTCAATGAAGACCAATAGCTTGTGATAGTTTGAGAAGTAACATATTTAAGGTGGTCAAAATCTTGCTAGGGGAGCGAAGTGGGACTAAAAACAGCCCCGCAATAACCTCTTTAGTACCGGTTCGTGCTACGAACTGGTACTAAAGATGCTGGTGCCCGGCCAGCACCTTTAGTACCGGTTCGTGGCACAAACTGGTACTAAAGATCCGCATTGAACCAGTACTAAAGATCTCCTCCCGCCTAGTCATTTGAACCGGCACTAATGGACACATTAATGCCGGCTCATATGCAAACCAGTACTAATGTTTCTCAGGTTTGACCATTTTTTTACTAGTGGCTACTAATCACGACGCTGTGCGTGCCGTCGATGCACTGCGTGCAGCGATGCACTTCTCAACGGAGGGAGCACTACATAAGGTAAAATACTTGTTCCATCCAGTAATACATACTGTACATGGATGCATGGTAACGCCAGATATACACTGCACGTGTTTATTTAATTGTTTTTCTTCTTCTTTAAAACACACATAGTAAAGCCAGACATATACTACCTCTACTAAAAATATCTTATATTTTGATATGAAGGGAGTACTTATTTGTTTTTTCTTCTGCATTAATTGCTGACAAAAAATAATAATACTATCTCTGTAACTAAATATTGATGTGTATGCACAGTCGATCATTTCGGCTATAGCAGGATCGTACACTGTGCAAACTATTCTACGACGAAGTAGCTAGCCATTTCAATTCTCCACCAACAAACATGATGCATGCATGCATGTATGAGTGCAACAAATTAACTATCCAAGGTAATTTAGCTACATAATCGATCCAATCAGATAAACTAGTCGGAGTACAAGGTAAATGAAGAAGTTCCTTTCTGATCTGCAGCCACATCAAACCCATTAAGCTACGCGGAAGGGGGCCCTCTCGCGCTAGCCACGTCATCACAAGAAGACCAAAAGAAAAACAAGTTAGCGATTAGGTTGGCAGAAAAGAGCGAGGCAAAAAGATTAGGTTCGTCGCCTCCCACGCACGCCAACACAGCCGCCTCCTCCTGTGCTCGTTTCTTTCGGCGTCGCTAGGTCCGAGGGAGCCACCGGGAGGAGAACCACGAGCGTGACAGACCACGACCACGACAGCAGCAGCATCCCCGATCAGATCCGGCGCTCAGCGGTGCCGCCGCCCTTTTCTCTTGTCTATTAGGCCGGCACTTCAAGATCAAGCAGGCCAGGCGGCAGCGCTCCCAGATCCGCGCCACGACGGCTCTAGCTCGTCGTCGCGACCGGCGAGCATGTGCTCGTCGTCCAGAAGCACAACTCCGAGCTGGCCGTGACGTAGGACTCCTGGAGCTCGCGCGGCCGTGCTCGAGGTGGGTGCCGGCGTCGCCCAAGACGAATTCCTACTCCAATCCTATGTCCGGTGAATAGAAACAGTTTACCAGCACGGGTGACACAGCGGACGAGGAGGCCGAGCCCTCCGCGAGGCCATGGACTCACCCCTCGTCTCTTGGGGCGGAGAAGGACAACTGGATAAGGGGGCGGAGCAGTCCACATCACTGTCGTTGTCGCCTTCGAGCTGTCAGTGACGCCGTCGCCATCACCTAGCCCCTCGCCGTGCGCGACGCAGAGATGGGCGAGGACGCCGATAGGAAGCCGTCGTTGCCATCACTTAGCCCCTCGCCTCGCGGGACGCAGCGATGGGCAAGGACGCCAGTAGGAAGCAGCTAAAGCTCTCGCCTTTGTGCTGTTTCTACAGCATTACTGATTAAGTGTGTTTTCCTTGCTCAGGGTTGCCGGTGCATGTACTAAAGTGCATACCAACGAGGAGGTCGCGACTAAGCTTGTCAGTTTATAAGCAGTGGCAGTATTGCTTTTACTGCCAGTATTTTCCTCTTTGACATGGGTGTAAGTATTTCTATTTGGTATTTATAACTTGATAATTGCCGATTTTCTGAAAAAAGGAGCCAAAGATTAGTCTGACAATCTTTATTTCTCGCTGTTGTGGGAGGTACAATAACGAAAGTATGTCCTTCAGGCTTATGTTTCCCAAATTGACAGCCCTCAGCCAAACTTCTTTACTGATCACTTCAATCTGCTGAAAACTATTTTCTGCCAAGGATTAATGGTAGCTTTCATATGCACTAAGCTGTGTAAGCTCTACTGCATTTGCAATATTGCATTAGTTCATTTTAGTCCCCAAGAATTAAACGTCAGAGAGAGTACATAAAAGAGAGGATAGGAGAAGTCGATAAGGCAGAAGAACTGATACACCAGTAGAAAACAGGGCTTTGGTTCGGGCCTGGCCAGCCCATTAGTCCCGGTTCTTCACGAACCGGGACCCATGGGGGGCATTAGACCCGGTTCATGAGCCCAGGGGGCCGGCCGGGGCCTCGTGGGCATTGGTCCCGGTTCGTCTGGATCCATTTGTCTCGGTTCTAGGCACGAACCGGGACCAATGGGCCGCGCTCCTGGCCCACAGCCATTGGTACCGGTTCGTACCTTGAACCGGTGTAGAAGGGGGGGGGGGCTTTAGTCCCGGTTCATGCCACGAACCGGGACAAATAATTTGCCTATATATACCCATCGCCGCGGCAGAGCACTCCACAGTGCTCTGTTTTTTCTGGCCAGCGAGGGGAGGGCATTTGGGTTCTCTAGCTCACCTCCTATGCACATGAGGTGTTCGATGAAATGCCCGAGCCACACTAGTTAAGCTTTCTCCTCTCGAAGCTCGACCTCGGAGCTTCATTTTTCCCGAGATTTGTCTAGATTTAGCGGTCTGTCACGCCCCGTCCCCGTTTTCACCGTCGTTGATCGCCCGCGCCGATCTCGTCGCTGGCACCACCGTGGTGAGCCTCTTGTTCTTATCTTCTTTCTGATTTTCTTACTTTAGATAGATACTTGTCTGATTTTCTTCCTTTAGATAGATACTTGTCTGATTTTCTTACTTTTGACACACATAATTATATATAATGCATGCAGATGAACCGACAATGGATGTATGGTGACAGACACACCTCCGAGTACATTAAGGGCGTGCATAATTTTCTCGAAGTGGCTGAGGCAAACAAGCAGAATGGTTTTATGTGTTGTACATGCCCTAAATGTGGGAATACGAAGTCTTACTCTGAACAGAAAATCCTTCACACCCACCTGCTTTACAAGGGTTTCATGCCACACTATAATGTTTCGACGAGGCATAGAGAAATAGGGGTTATGATGGAAGACGGCGAAGAAGAAGAGGACAATGACAACTATGTGCCCCCTGAATACGGTGATGCTGCAACGGGGGGAGCTGCTGAAGATCAAGAGGAACCAGATGATGTGCCCGATGATGCTGCAACGGGGGAAACTGTTGAAGATCAAGAGGAATCAGACGGTGTGCCCGATGATGATGATCTCCGCCAGGTCATCGTCGATACAAGGACACAATGCGGAAGTCAAAAGGAGAAGATGAAGTTCGATCGCATGTTAGAGGATCACAAAAAAGGGTTGTATCCCAATTGCAAAGATTTGAGAAGGCAAAGAATGTTGTGCCTGACAAAGGATTTGAGAAGCTACTGGAATTGCTGCAGTGGAAGGCAAAGAATGATGTGCCTGACAAAGGATTTGAGAAGCTACTGAAAATATTGAAGAAGAAGCTTCCAAAGGATAACGAATTGCCTGACAGTACGTACGCAGCAAAGAAGGTCATATGCCCTCTAGGGTGCAGAAGATACATGCATGCCCTAATGACTACATCCTCTACCGCGGTGCATACGAGGATTTGAACGCATGCCCAGTTGATACATCTCCAACGTATCTACTTTTCCAAACACTTTTGCCCTTGTTTTGGACTCTAACTTGCATGATTTGAATGAAACTAACCCGGACTGACGCTATTTTCAGCAGAACTGCCATGGTGTTGTTTATTGTGCAGAAAACAAAAGTTCTCGGAATGACCTGAAACTCCACGGAGATAACTTTTGGAAAATAAAAAATATTGGTGAAAGAATCAAGGCCAGGGGGCCCACGCCCTGTCCACGAGGGTGGGGGGCGCGCCCTCCCCCCTGGGCGCGCCCCCTAGTCTCGTGGGCCCCCTGATGCTCCACCGACCTCAACTCCAACTCGATATATTCCGTTTCACAGAGAAAAAAATCAGAGAGAAAGTTTCATCGTGTTTTACGATATGGAGCCGCCGCCAAGCCCTAATCTCTCTCAGGAGGGCTGATCTGGAGTCCGTTCGGGGCTCCGGAGAGGGGAATTCGTCGCCGTCGTCATCACCAACCATCCTCCATCACCAATTTCATGATGCTCACCGCCGTGCGTGAGTAATTCCATCGTAGGCTTGCTGGACGGTGATGGGTTGGATGAGATTTACCATGTAATCAAGTTAGTTTTGTTAGGGTTTGATCCCTAGTATCCACTATGTTCTGAGATTGATGTTGCTATGACTTTGCTATGCTTAATGCATGTCACTAGGGCCCGAGTGCCATGATTTCAGATCTAAACCTATTATGTTTTAATGAATATATGTGAGTTCTTGATCCTATCTTGCAAGTCTATAGTCACGTATTATGTGTTATGATCCGACAACCCCGAAGTGACAATAATCGGGATACTTCTCGGTGATGACCGTAGTTTGAGGAGTTCATGTATTCACTATGTGTTAATGCTTTGGCCGGTACTCTATTAAAAGGACCCCTTAGTTTCCACTAGGACCCCGCTGAACGGATCGAGATGGACCTAGAGGGGGGGGGGGGTGAATAGGTACAATTACAAATTTTAATTATTACTTGGCAATTTTAGGCAATAATGCGGAATATGAAGATGAGCCTAACAATTGCACGTGAGCACAAAGTACTAAGCAAACAACATAAACACGTAAGTAGGCAAGCATAATGTAATGTACATAAGTGTAAAGAGACAAGTAACCACAAGTAGAGAGTTAGGGTTAGGAATAACCGCAACTCCGGGAGACGAGGATGTATGCCGATGTTCACTTCCTTGGAGGGAAGCTAGTCACCGTTAGAGAGGAGGATGTTACCATGAAGGCACACCAACGCCACGGAGGCTCACCCTATTCTCCCTTTGAGACAACACCACGGAGGCGTTTCTCAACCACTAGTGGTAGACCTTTGGGTGGTCTCCAAACCCTCACAAACTTTTCCGAGGGTAATCACAAAGTTTGATTCCTCTCCGAATGACTCCTACCGCCTAGGAGTCTCCAACCTCCAAGAGTAACAAGAACGATGGGGAAAAGCTCAAAACTTGCTCAAGTCACGAATTCCTTTGGTGCAAAGAAGGAGAAGGAGTGGATCTATCACTTGATTGGAGAACTTCTCTCAAATGCTCCTAGAACACTTGGGAATCTAGGATTTGGTGTAGATGAATGAGAGAGAGAGTGAGGAGTGTTCTTGATAGGCTCAAGGTGAATAGTCAACCTTATCCCGTGGAAGGGAAAGGTATATATATAGGTCGTGGGTAAAAGTGACCGTTTTGGGTACAGGATGGGCCGGACGTCCGGAGAATGTCAGACGTCCGAAGGCACAAATAGGTCCGGACGTCCGACAGTCATCGGACGACCAGCCGCTGTGAAAATGTGAGCCACAACCCAGTGTACAGGATACAGAAGTCCGAGCAGGGCCGGACATCCGGAGCACGGACGACCGGAGGGTCTGGACGTCCGTAAAAATGCTTCTGTTGTGAAAGTGTCGGACGTCGGGAGAGTTCCAGACATCTGTAGAAATGCTTCTTTTGTGGAATGCCGGACATCCGGAAGTGGCCGGACGTCCGGGCAATCAGGAAGGACCAGACGTCCGTAGAACACGGGACGTCCGAAGGCAAGGTATAGAAATAGTAGCTTTTGAGCAAGTTTTTCACTAGATCCATCGATCCCCTCTTAATAGTGCGGGATCCATATACTCAAGAACAAACCATAAATGAAGTCAACATCTTGTATCTCCATTGTTGAGTTATATGCTTTTTGTCCCTAGTCATGATCCATGCACACGGTCTTTGAAACATAATCCTGAGATATACTTGATAAACATGATTAGTCCCGAGCATATGTGTTGTCATCAACATCAAAATATGATTAAGGGCATGATTGCACTTTCAATCTCCCCCTTCTTGGTAGTTGATGACAACTCATATGCATACTCATAATAGTAATCAGAAGTATTTGTTTTGGATCTCAATAACCATAATAAGAATGAGTAGCGAGCGAGCTCCCCGTCAAAGTGATACCATAGATACTACTAAAAAAATGATGAGGGCTCCCCCTCAAAATGATGCCTCCAGTATAACCAAATCTCATATTCAACAAACTCATAACATAGGTTCAGTACAAGCGAAAACATAACCATAACAAAAAGTTTGATTACATAATGAGCTAGACAAACATGCATATAGAGCCTACTCCCCCTTTGGCATCAAGTATCCAAAAAATAGAGAACTAGGGGGAAAAACATAATAGCATTAGAGATCATCCTCATCATCATCATCATGAACACCACTGCCACCAGCCTCGTCGAAGAAATCAGCCCACTCAGGACCGGAGGGAAAACCAAAGTCAGAAGGGGGGTCTGTAGGAAAACACTCATCGTCACTCACATCATACACTCCTGAGTCTCTCAGACGAGCCTTCAGAGCGTTCTTGGAAGTGACCATGCGAGTGACCACATCATGGTGTTGGGAGCAATGGTAGGCGAACATCTTCATCATGGCTGAGTGAGCCTTCCCGAGAAAATGAGCAATGCGCCCAAAGGGGGCAGCACTGGAGGGAGGATGGGTAGCATGAGAAGGAAAACTAGCAGCAGTGCGACTAGCAGTAGCGGGAGGAGGAGGAACATGACCAGCCGCCATGTGGGCGGGAATGACCCATCGCTCATGTACATGAGTGCGGGCAATGGGAAAGGGAGCTACACTTTCGATAAAAGCCTGAATAAAAGGTGCATGAGGAAAAGCCCTCTTGTGCTGGAAGCTAGCAAGGCGGATCTCATGCCATAGAAAGTGTGGAACATTGATCTTCCCTTTAGGAGATGTGAAGAGGCGATGCATGAGACCAATGCAGTAGCTGCTGCAGGAGCCCTTGTCACCCATCTTGGGATAGATGGTGCGGATGATACACTGATAAATGATGTTGAATGGAAAGCGCCAAATGGAGACTTGGTTTAGACCCTTTTGTTTTTCAGTGGCAGACAAAGTTGATATGGGTCTAAGGAGATCTGCACAGACCGCAATGCCCTTGGGCTTATGGTTGGGGTCATCCTTATGGATTTTGAACCCAGTGTCGGGAAATCCAAGGGTAGTGACAAACTGAGCATAAGATGCTGTGAGTGCAGTGTCAGAGGTCATCCATGTGACAGTGTTATCAGGAGCAAAGTAACATGTGGCATAAAACTGATGGATGGCAGCGTGGTTAAAATCATGTCGAAAGGCGAATGGAGCAGCTAGATTGGACGACTCAATGAGCTCAATGGCTCCCGGATATTTCTTCGGATTAGTGCGAATGTGCTCAAGATCAATGCAAACATGAAGTGACAAGCCCTTAGGGATGACAATCGTGGTGAAGATGTCGGCTTGGACATTTGTGCGAAAGCGACTATCCTGAGAATCCCTAACAACTGTGAATTGATCTACATCACGGCGCAACTTAAGATATGAAGTTTTGGGCACCTCATTGAAACGCTTAACATGATGGCCGAGTGGCAGTGGAGGCTCAATTGAGATGTGGCGAGCATCACCATGGGGTTGCACCGGAGGAGGAGGAGGGTGAAAGGTTGGACGACGAGTGCCCGACTTGAGTGCAGCGACGCGAACACCAACCATCGGGGACGGATCCACCTCCTCAAGCTCATCCTCAAAGTCCGACCCCTCCGAGGAGGAATCACTGGACGAGCTGGGAGGACGAGCGGCACGTTTCCGAGGGTGATCTTCCTCCTGGGAGTCGTCGGAGCCACCACGATGAGACGGACGAGCCGGCCCTCCGGCGACTTGCTTGTGAGCTGAGTGCTTGGACCGAGGCATCGTGACCTAGGGGAGAAGGAAGGTACAGATCAACACCCCTCCATAGATCAGGGTGAATGCATGAGGGGGGAAGGTTGTGCCCTACCTTGAAAGGAAGAATACGGAGGAGACGAGCGGCGTGCTGGAGCAGGTGGCCGACGGGCTGGACGGACTGGAGCAGCGCCAAGCGGGCCGCAGATCCGCGGTGGAGAGAAGCCCCGGCGAGGGGCACGGCGGCGTGCGGCCGCGGTGAGTGGCCACACGGCAAGAGCGGCGGCGGCGGTGGGGAAATTTTGGATAGAGGATGTGGCCAGTTGAGAAACCCTACCGCACAGTATATATAGGGGCCAGTAAAAACGTCCAGACGCCCGGAGCCTACGGACGACCGGAGTCGAATATGCGTCCGGACGTCTAGGAGGGTACGGACGACCGGAGTCGGGACCAACAGAAAAAGAGGATGACATAGATGATTCTATGGACGACCGACGGCTTCGGATGATCGGACAGTTTGTAACAGAAAGTTTTTTACGGACGTCCAGAGTCTTACGGACATCCGTCGTTTCGGCGTCTAGGCCAACTAAGGGAACCAGAGTGGATTTTACGGATGTTCGGAGAGGCCGGACGACTGGTCGATGGTAATCAGAGAGGAATTTACGGACGTCCGGATGCCTACGGACGACCGACATTGAAGAACCACACAGACGTCCGGAACCTACGGACGTCCGACGCCAGAAGTTTGACAGGAGGCAAAGGTGCAAGTGCTGATCATGATGAGGAGAAGGCAATTTTTGTCCACAGTAAAAATTTATTTATGTAGTAACTAATACCCTACCTCACCCAATCATAGCCATATACTACAAGTGGTGGCTAATGCCACAATGTCTGAGTAGACATGACATGACACGGAAAGATTTGAACTTTGAGTGCATAGTAACTACTCCATCATGTTAAAGCACCATAGGTCTAGACCCATGGTTACTTTGAGAGTGTTGGTTCTTTTTATGCATTAAGTAGGGTGAGAACATTCATGAATTGAATGTCTCCCCCTAAGTATATGCCTACATCATGACAAGACATTAGATTCATGCATGAATGGGTACTAGATTTCACATAATGTTGTCAAGCTCCAAGATACCAAGTTCATGCCTAAGTCGACAAAACCTTGCTTCATCTAAATGTTTGGTGACGAGATCTGCTAGTTGAAAATCTATGCCAATGTGATCAATGTGAATATCACCCTTTTCAACATCATCTCTCAAGAAATGATACCTAATATCAATGTGTTTGGTGCGGAGATGATCTTTGGGGTTCTCAGCAATATTGATGGCACTTTCATTATCACACAGAAGAGGCACATTTCTATAGGTGATACGTAATCCTTCAAAGTTTGCCTCATCCATAACAACTGAGTTGCACAACTAGCGGCAGCAATGTATTCAGCTTCTGCGGTAGAGAGAGCAATACAATTTTGTTTCTTCGAGGACCAACTCACCAAGGATCGTCCAAGAAACTGACATGCACCGGATGTGGACTTACGATCCACTTTGTCTCCAGCCCAATCCGCATCCGTGTACCCAATGAGATCAAACTTAGCATCCTTGGGGTACCAGAGGCCCAACTTTGGGGTGTGAACAAGGTATCTAAGAATATTCTTAACCGCCTTATGATGACTTTCCTTAGGGAAAGCTTGAAATCTAGCACACATGCATACAATGAACATGATGTCTGGTCTAGATGCACAAAGATAAAGCAATGAACCAATCATAGAGCGGTAAGTAGATGGGTCGAAAGGAGTACCATTTGTGTCTTCAATGAGAGTAATTTTGGTTGGCATGGGTGTCTTTTATGGACTAGCATCAGACATACCAAACTTTTCTAGAATATCCTTGAGGTACTTTGCTTGAGATAAGAAAATTCCTTCTTGAAATTGTTGAATTTGAAATCCGAGAAAGAACTTCAAATCCTTATTGAGTGACATTTCAAAATTCTTGGTCATTGAAGCCGCAAACTTCTTGCACAAATGAATGTTAGGAGAACCAAAAATGATGTCATCTACATAGATTTGGCATAGGATCAAATCACCCTTGTCCCTCTTAGTAAAAAAGAGTAGGATCGATCACCCCTCTCACAAAACCATCATCGAGTAAAAACTTCTTCAGATGATAATACCAAGCACGAGGTGCTTGTTTGAGGCCATACAAAGCCTTATGAAGTTTATACACATAGTCTTTGTGAAAGGGATCAACGAACCCGGGTGGTTATGACACATATACTTCTTCTTGTAGAGGACCATTAAGGAAAGCACTCTTCACATCCATTTGATGTAATGTAAAACCATTTAAAGCGGCATAAGCAAGTAAGATGCGAATGGATTCAAGACGGGCAACGGGGGCAAAGGTCTCACCAAAGTCCAAAACTTCAACTTGTGAGTACCCTTGTGCCACTAACCTTGCCTTGTTGCGAATGATTACACCATTTTCATCTTGCTTGTTCTTGAAAATCCATTTTGTTCCAATGACGTTGTGCTCGGTAGATGGCCTCTTGACTAATGACCACACTTGGTTGCGTTCAAAACTGTTCAACTCTTCTTGCATAACAACTAGCCAATCGTTGTCCATCAATGCCTCTTGTACCTTGAGTGGCTCAATACTAGACACAAACGAGAAGTGAGCACAAAAGTTTGTCAAATGTTTACGAGTGACTCTACCTTCCGAGATGCCGGTGAGGATTTTGTCAACATCAACATGACCGGCCACTCGAGGCATGATGGAGGTGAGGGTTTCACGAGGTTCAACTTCATGTCCATCATCCACATCTTCAACATATGGATCATTCACGTGTGGAGGAAGATCTTCTTGTTCATATTGCATTTGTTGAGGTTCATCATCAATGACTGGACTTTCTTGTTCTTGCTCTTGATGATGATCTTGTTCTTGATGATTATCATTAAGAGAGACTTGATCATCCTCTTCAACTTGGGCTAAGGGTATCGGTTGAACAATAGGAGCTTGCGGTGGTATGGATGTTGAAGTAGTTTGATGATGTGTGAGACCTCCATCTTCTTCTTCATCATCATGAGGTTCTTGTTCCATAGGAAGAAGTGCACCAACACCCATGGTCAAAATGTCTTGAGAAGAATCTTCTTCACCTACATCACTTAGATCAACTTGCTCCCCATGGGAGCCATTAAATTCATCAAACACCACGTCACAAGTTTCTACAACACATCCATTGGATTTGTTGTAGACTCTATAGGCGTGAGAGTTTGATCCATAACCAACAAATATACCCTCAATTTTTTTGGTTTGAAATTTTCCTAACCGTTCTCTTTTGTTGAGGATGAACATTTGCACCCAAATACACGAAAGTACTTGACATTTGGCTTGTTTCCAGTTAGAAGCTCATATGGAGTCTTTTCCAATATAGTGCGGAGGAAGAGCCGGTTTGATGCATGGCATGCGATATTGACAGCTTCGGCCCAAAAACTATGTGGTGACTTGTATTCATCCAACATGGACCTTGCCATCTCTACAAGTGTACGGTTCTTCCTTTCGGCTACACCATTTTGCTGAGGAGTGTATGGAGCTGAATATTGATGCTCAATCCCTTCATCACTAAGAAATTCTTCTAAGGTATAGTTCTTGAACTCAGAGCCATTGTCACTTCTTATTGCCCGGATTTCTTTGTCAAACTTGCGTTGGGCTTGCTTGGCAAAATCAATGAAGGTGATCTTCGTTTCGTCCTTGGACTTGAGGAAGAACACCCATGTATATCTTGAGTAATCATCAACAATGACAAGCCCATACTTTTTCCCACCAAGACTATCCCATGAAGGAGGCCCAAAAAGATCCACATGAAGAAGCTCCAGGGGCCTTGAAGTAGATACTATGTTCTTGGGTGGGTGCTTTGATTGATGTTGCTTCCCGGCTATGCATGCACTACACACACGATCTTTCTCAAAAGAGACATTGGTTAGTCCAAGGATGTGATTCCCCTTTAAGAGATCTTGAAGATTTCTCATGCCGACATGGTGTAGCTGGCGATGCCATAGCCACCCCTTGTCAGCCTTGGCCATTAGACAAGTTGCATGGAATGTGCTCTCTTTCAAGAAATCAACCATGTAAAGGTTGCCATCCAACTCTCCAACAAAAGCCACTTCGAGAGTATCTCTCTTAAAGACTTTCACATCCGTTAGTCCAAAGAGTGTATCATAACCAACATAAGCCAATTGGCGAACAGAAAGCAAGTGGTATTTAAGGGATTGGACAAGCATAACATTTGCAAGAGACATGTCGTTTGTGATAGCCACCTTGCCCAACCCGAGTACCTGTCCTTTTGAACCTCCACCAAACATAATGCTCATGAATGGTTGAATAGCTTCCATGAAATCGTAGAGCAATTTGCTATCTCCGGTCATATGATTTGTACATTCACTATCAATCACCCATTTCACTCGACCGGAGAAGCTTACCTACACACAATTAGGACTTGGTTAGAGGCACCCATTTTGCAATGGGACCTGTCAAGTTAGTTACAAGGGTCTTAGGGACCCAAATAGCATAGAACCGGAATGCATTACGAGGACCAACAAATTTTGCAAAGACTTCTCCATCCTTAGTCTTACGAAGTACATAGGAAGGAGGCATGAACTCTTTAGGCTTGTTGAGAGTGGGCATGCCCCTTGTGGCCTTCCCACTCACAACCTTACCTTTCTCCTTATGCCCTTCTCTTACAAATGTTTCTTTTAGAGGAGTTGTGCACTTTTGGGAAGACGTCTTCTTCTTGCTTGTGCTCGGGAAAAACCCAAGTCCCTCTTTGGCAAACACCTCATTGTGTTGGCTCAAAATCTCATCAAGATTCTTTTTCCCTTGAGCACATGTCATGAGACCTTTCTCAATTTGAGCCTAGAGAAAATGATTTTCCTCAATAATAGATGCTAGATCACTACTAGAGTTAGTAGTACAAGCATCGACATTTATAATAGGGGAAGAGTAAGCCTTGGCTAAAGTTTCAAGATAAGTAATTTGAGCGTCTCAAAACTCTTTCTAATAATGGTGAGATCTCCTTCCTTAGTCTTGAGAGACACGGATAGAAGCTCACAATCCTTAGATAGAGAAGCATGAGATTTCACAAGCTTAATGAGGGAGTCCTGGATTAGGGGGTGTCCGGATGGCCGGACTAAGACGTTTGGTCGGACTCCCGGACTATGAAGATACAAGATTGAAGACTCCGTCCCATGTCCGGATGGGACTTTCCTTGGCGTGGAAGGCAAGCTTGGCGATACGATATGAAGATCTCCTCCCATTGTAACCGACTCTGTGTAACCCTAGCCCTCTCCGGTGTCTATATAAACCGGAGAGTTTTAGTCCGTAGGACGAACAACAATCATACCATAGCCTAGCTTCTAGGGTTTAGCCACTCCGATCTCGTGGTAGATCTACTCTTGTACTACCCATACCATCAATATTAATCAAGCAGGAGTAGGGTTTTACCTCCATCGAGAGGGCCCGAACCTGGGTAAAAACATCGTGTCCCTTGTCTCCTGTTACCATCCGCCTAGACGCATAGTTCGGGACCCCCTACCCGAGATCCGCCGGTTTTGACACCGACATTGGTGCTTTCATTGAGAGTTCCTCTGTGTCGTCGCCTTTAGGCCCGATTGCTTCTTCGCTCATCAATCACGATGCGGTCCGGGATGAGACTTTTCTCCCCGGACAGATCTTCGTATTCGGCGGCTTCGCACTACGGGCCGACTCGTTCGGCCATCTGGAGCAGATCGAAAGCTACGCCCCTTGCCATCAGGTCAGGTTTGGAAGCTTAAACTACACGGCCGACAACCGCGGGGACTTGATCTTCGACGGGTTCGAGCCACGACTGGGCGCGCCGCACTGTCACGATGGGCATGATTTAGCTCTGTCATCGGACAACACCCAGAGCGTCGCTCAGGTGTCCGCTCCGACCATTAGCTCGGAGCCCACTGCACCAGTCGGGGACGGACGGTTGGACGCCGCCCCTGAAACTGCAACCTCTACGGCGATAGAGCCAGATACCAGCCTAGACCCTCGCAAGGCCCGTGACTCCAAGGTGCCGGACTCCGATCCGGACTCCGTAAATCCCGCACCTCTTCCGATTAAGCCCGACTAGGCTCCGGTCATGGAGTTCACCGCCGTGGACGTCTTTCAGCACCCGCCTTTCGGCAATATCCTGAATTCATTAAAGTCTCTCTCTTTGTCAGGAGAGCCCTAGCCGAACTACGGCCAACACGGTTGGGATGCCAATGACGAAGAAATTCGAAGCCCACCCACCACCCACTTCGTAGCCACTGTCGACGATTTAACCGACATGCTCGACTTTGACTCCGAAGACATCGACGGCATGGACGCCGATGAAGGAGACGATCAAGAACCAACACCTATAGGGAACTGGAAAGCCACCTCGTCATATGACATATATATGGTGGACACCCCTAAAGCGGGGGATGGCAAGGAGAAAACAGAGGATGACCCCTCCAAGAAGCAACCCAAGCGCCGACGTCAGCGGCGCCGCTTTAAGTCCCGCCAAAGCAAAAACGGCGACTCCGGCCCCGGAGATAACAACACGCGGACAGTGCCGAAGACAACCCCCTCCAGCACGATTCAGTGCAGGAGGACGAAGGAGCCAGCCCTCATAAGAGAGCGGCCGATAAAGAGGATGAGGACGACAATTACATGCCTCCCTCCGAAGACGAGGCAAGGCTCGACGATGACGAATTCATCGTGCCAGAGGATCCCGTCGAACAAGAGCGTTTCAAACGCAGGCTCGTAGCCACGGCAAGCAGCCTCAAGAAGAAACAGCAGCAGCTTAGAGCTGACAAGACTTGCTAGCCGACAGATGGACCGAAGTCCTAGCAGCCGAAGAGTATAAACTAGAACGCCCATCCAAGAGCTACCCAAAGCGCAGGCTGCTACCCCAACTTGAGGAGGAAGCAACTAATCCTACATCACCAGTGTACGATGCTCCCGATCGGCCACCCCGTGGCCGTGATAGAGAGGCCTTCAGGCCCTCAACCCAAGTCGCACCCCGACACCGCTCAAAATGTACCAGAGTACGGGGAGACGCAACAGACCTGCGAGACATCTTGGAGAATAAGGCAAGGCAAACAAGATTGATCTACGGATCGCATGGGCGCCCCGCTTCACGTGACACTAGCCGTCGCGCCGGACATAATAAGTATGGCCCGGCCGAACACAACAGACCAAGCTCGTCCGAGCTGTGTCGTGACATAGCCCAGTACAGGGGCGCCGCACACCCACTATGCTTCACAGACGAAGTAATGGATCATCAAATCCCCGAGGGTTTCAAACCCGTAAACATCGAATCATATGATGGCACAACAGATCCTGCGGTATGTATCGAGGATTATCTCCTTCATATCCACATGGCCCATGGTGATGATCAACACGCCATCAAATACCTCCCGCTCAAGCTTAAAGGACCAGCTCGACATTGGTTTAACAGTCTGCCAGCAAAGTCAATTAGTTGTTGGGAGGACCTGGAATCTGCATTCCTAGACAACTTCCAGGGCACGTATGTGCGACCACCAGACGCCGATGACCTAAGCCACATAATCCAGCGGCCAGAGTTATCGGCCAGACAATTTTGGACACGGTTCCTAACCAAGAAAAACCAAATAGTCGATTGTCCGGACGCCGAGGCCCTTGCAGCCTTCAGGCACAACATCCGAGACGAATGGCTTGCCCAGCACCTAGGACAGGAAAAGCTGAAATCTATGGCAGCCCTCACGACACTCATGACCCCCTTCTGTGCGGGAGAAGACAACTGGCTAGCTCGTAGCAACAACATAACCAAGAGCCCCGGCAATTCGGATACCAAGGATAACAACGGCAGGTCACGTCACAACAAGCATAAGCGCCGCATTAACGGTGACAATACTGAAGATACAACAGTCAACGCCGGATTCAGAGGCTCTAAACCAGGTCAGCGGAAGAAGCCATTCAAAAGAAACTCCCAGGGCCCATCCAGCTTAGACCGGATACTCGATCGCTTGTGCCAGATACACGGCACCCCCGAACTGCCAGCCAATCACACCAACAGGGATTGTTGGGTGTTCAAGCAGGCAGGCAAGTTAAGTGCCGAGACCAGAGACAAGGGGCTACATAGCGATGACGAGGAGGGGCCCCGGCCGCCGAACAACAAAGGACAGAAGGTATTTCCCCTGCAAGTTCAGACGGTGAACATGATATACGCAACCCACATCCCCAAACGGGAGCGGAAGCGTGCTCTTAAGGACGTCTATGCGCTGGAGCCAGTCGCCCCAAAGTTCAACCCATGGTCCTCCTGCCCGATCACCTTCAATCGAAGGGACCATCCCACCATCATCCGTCACGGCGGATTCGCCGCACTGGTCCTAGACCCAATCATCGACGGATTTCACCTTACCAGAGTCCTAATGGACGGCGGCAGTAGCCTGAACCTGCTTTACCAGGACACAGTGCGAAAATGGGCATCGATCCTTCAAGGATTAAACCCACAAAGACAACCTTCAAAGGTGTCATACCAGGTGTAAAGGCCAGTTGTACAGGCTCGGTTACACTCGAAGTGGTCTTCGGATCCCCGAACAACTTCCGGAGCGAAGAGTTAATCTTCGACATAGTCCCATTCCGCAGCGGCTATCACGCCCTGCTTGGACGAACCGCATTCGCAAAGTTCAATGCGGTGCCGCACTACGCATATCTCAAGCTCAAGGTGCCAGGACCTCGCGGAGTCATCACGGTAAACGGAAACACCGAACGCTCTCTCTGAACGGAGGAGCACACGGCGGCTCTGGCAGCGGAAGTATAGAGTATCCTCTCAAGGCAGTTCTCCAATCCAGGCGTCAAACGTCCGAACAACGTCAAGCGAGCCCGAAGTAACCTACAACAAATCCGGCTGGCATGTTCCGAGCAAGCATAGCAGTGCGGCCCCAACCCCAGCCCCCGCCAAACGGCGATACTGGTACCACGCATACATAATTACGCCTTAGAGATACCATGGGCATAAGGGGAGGGGCACAACAACGGCACGCCCAGAATGCAGCTCAACTGCACTCAGGGGCTCCCTATTTCGCCGTTTTCCTTTTTACACACTTTCAGGACCCAACTATTCGGAAGGCCTGTCCGGCAATACACTCGCCGAACCCACGATGCAACAGCCAGGGAGGGAGCAAGCCACGTCAAAAGTCCAGGTGGTCTCTATAACGAGTTTAATACCTGTTTTACTTACAATCCCGCAGCTTGCCCCTGGAGGGGAATATGTCAAATACTCCCATCTCTTGCTTACCGCACTTCTTGTATCGTTCTGCTTCCGCAGCAGCCCTTTTTAATAAATAATATATAGCTCTTACCTATTATTGTACTTATCTATTTTTATATACAAATATGTTCAGTCATGACATTCTGCAACCGTACACTTTGGTGCGGACAATACACCAGGGGCTTACAACACCCCATGACATGGTGTGAGAAGACCGAACACTCTCACGAGTGCGGCACCCCGAACTTATAGCACTATATGCATCGGCTCCGAATCATGTCTTTGGTCAATAGTTGGGTTTGCCCGACTCCCATGTTTTGGTACCTTACGTTCCTCATTGTTGGCTAAGGTAGCACTGGGAGAACTACTGCGATTGTGCCCCAGTTGAGCTGGGTTAACACCTTAGTAGAGAAAGTTAAAACTGACTGTCATGATAGTGCGAGAGACCGGTCGCTGTTCGCGAGGTTTCTTCGAGTCCTTAAAGACTTATGCCGCTTCGAGCGAGGAACTGGACTTATCCGGCCTAGGCGTGGATAGCTCCCCGAACTCGGTCTTCCGAATACTAGGAGCTTTGCCTAAATTTAAAATTATAGAATTCTATGGCTAAGTGAGAGTGATAAAGCATTATAAGTTCGATGACCTGGTTCGTTGTGTTGAACGCCTCCCTAGATGGACCCAAGAATGGGAACAAGATAGCTCAGGTTTATCCCGAACACCCCAGCACTCGTGGCATGGGGGTCGAAGCCGACGACTTGCATCTCTCAGATTTGATAAACGGCCGCACAGAAGGTAATATTTTAAATTAACAAGCGTTGCTTAACGCATATGAACAAAGCTTCAGCGTACAGGGTAACAAATGCGAGTCTACTCAAAAATTACATCTTTGGAGCACTCATCCGCTATACGGCGGGCACCCTTCAGAACACCATTATAATACATCTCGGGTGTACGATACTCCTTGCCCGGCGGTGGCGCGTCCTTCAACAGCTTCTCCGCATCTAGCTTGCCCCAGTGCATCTTCGCACAGGCAAGGGCCCGACGGGCACCTTCAATACAAACAGAGCGCTTGACGACCTCAATCCACGGACACGCATCCACCAGCCGCTGCACCAGACCGAAGTAGCTCCCAGGCATGACTTCTCCAGGCCACAGCCGAGCTATGAGGCCCTTCATGGCCTGTTCGGCCACCTTGTGGAGCTCGACCAGCTGCTTCAGCTGGTCGCTCAGGGGCACCAGATGTTCGGCATCAGCATACTGAGACCAGAACACTTTCTCCGTCGAGCTCCCCTCTTCGGCTCGGTAGTATGCGGTGGCATCAGACACACTACGGGGCAGATCGGCGAACGCTCCTGGAGAGCTCCGGATTCGGGTAAGTAGCAGATAATTAAGTTTTATATTTTTGCTTTGCATAAAGAATACCTTACCCGCCGCTATCTTCTTCATTGCCTCGATCTCCTGAAGGGCCTTCTGGGCTTCGGCCTTAGCGGTCTTGGCACTCTCAAGAGCCAAGGCAAGCTCGGACTCTCGAGTCTTCGAGTCATGCTCCAAACTCTCATGTTTTTCCACGAGAGCCTGGAGCTCTTGCCGCACCTCCGCCGCCCGCCCCTCCTGCTTCTCTTGCTCGGTGCGCTGGCCGCACTCTTTTCAGCCTTGGAGACCGCCTCTTTCAGGGTCGCCACCTCGGTCGTGGCTCCTGCAACATTAACGTTGGTCCTGTTATTATTTTGCAACCAAGTATTTCTATATACATTTACAGGAGGTACTATGTACCCTCTTTATCCTCGGGCTGCTTCTTGGCATGGCCGAGCTCGCTCTCGGACCGCTCGAGGCTTTCCTTCAATGCATTGACCTCCGCAGTCAGTGCGGCAGAGGTCAGCAGCGCAGCCTACATTCCCATATTGACATATTTCTATTAGACTCCTGCGTATATCTTTTTAGATCCTCAGCTCAGCTTTTCTTTCCGAACACCGAACTGAGCATCAGGGGCTACTGTCTATGCGGTAATATTATATATATATATATATATATATATATATATATATATATATATATATATATATATATATGTTTTTGAACACATACCTCAAAGCCCGTTAACAGGCTTGTACAGGCTTCCGTCAGCCCGCTCTTGGCGGACTGAACCTTCTGAATCACCGCACTCATAATAGTGCGGTGTTCCTCATCGATGGAGGCACCGTTAAGAGCCTCCAGCAAATTGTCTGGCGCCTCCAGGTGGACGGAAGTCGCCAGCGTCGCAGGCTTGCCCTTCTTATGAAGGCGCCGCCTGTCGGACTCCGGAATTGCTAATGGTTCCAGAGCAGTGTCCGGCCCGGGGCCGGACTTAGATCCCTCCGGAGCTTTACCCCTTTGGGCCTGGAGTCCGGAAGGTCGCCCTGTGGCGCCTCCAGGACTACCTCCTCCTGGTTTAGTCCCTTTTGGGACTCCACCTCGGCTCATCCGTAGGGAGAGGGGAGGAGGCCATCGGAAGTGAAGCGCTATTCACATCCGACGAATCCAAGGAGGCGCTCGTCAAATCGTCGAGCTGGGCCTTGGGCGGACTACATGATCAAATTCGGTGCCAGAATATGCCAATTAATGGAGGGGCGTCATAAGTTATTCGGATGACTGGATGCTTACGATTTTGGCAAGGGCTTGTCCCTGGATGGCCATTCCTCCTTGCCATCTTCGCCGTCGAAGGTGTAGTCCGGAAGGAGGGTTCTCCCTTTCTTGGACCCTCCGGCCTCCCCAGTTGGGGCGGCTTTCCTTTTCTTTCCTTCCCCCGTTGGAGGGGGAGAGGCTTCTTCTTCTTCCTCCTCCTCGTCCTCAGAGGCGGAGGGTGCTTCGGGGCTGTCGGGCGATGAATCCGACACCACCAGGCGTTGGAAACTCTTTCGAGTCCCCGTGGCCTTCTTCTTGGCCTTCTTCTCCGGCACCACGTGAGGTATCGGGACCAGCAGCTTCGTCAAGTGGGCATCCGCTGGGTCTTCGGGCAAGGGAGCCGGATAGTTGATCTTCCGGCCTTTTTCTGCCAGTCCTGTTAAGGAGATGGGAGTTTAGATCCCGCATAGAATCAAATCTATGAAAAATAAATACCCCGTAAAGGGAAAATTGAGCTCACCGCGCTGGCTTGGCGCTCGGCACAGAATCCGCGATCCTCGGTGACGGGAGGGGAGACCTCGGAGCTCTTGAATAGCACCTTCTAGGCATCCTCATGCTTTGTGTTGAAGAGCCAGGACAGAGTCTGGTGCTGGGCCGGGCCGAACTCCCACAAGCTAAAAGCCCGTCGTTGACACGGGAGAATCCGGCGGAAGAGCATGACCTGGACGATGTTGATGAGTTTAACCTTCCTGCCGATCAGGTCTTTGATGCAGGTTTGAAGTCCGGTCAATTCCGCCGAACTACCCTACGACAGGCCCGTCTCCTTCCAAGATGTGAGCCGTGTGGGGATACCAGATCGGAATTCGGGGGCCGCTGCCCATTTAGGGTCACGCGGCTCGGTGATATCGAACCACCCCGATTGCCACCCTTTGATGGTCTCTATGAAGGCGCCCTCGAGCCATGTAACGTTGGCTATTTTGCCCACCATGGCGCCTCCGCACTCCGCTTGGCGCCCGCCCACTACCTTCGGCTTGACGCTGAAGATCTTCAGCCATAGGCCAAAGTGAGGCTGGATGCGGAGGAAGGCCTCGCACACGACGATAAATGCCGAGATGTTGAGGATGAAGTTCGGGGCCAGATCGTGGAAGTCCATGCCATAGTAGAACATGAGCCCCCGGACGAACGGGTGAAGAGGAAAACCTAGTCCGCGGAGGAAATGGGGAAGAAAAACAATCCTCTCATGGGGCCTGGGGGTGGGGATGAGTGGCCCCACATCTGGAAGCCGGTGCGCGATGTCGTTAGACAAGTATCCGGCCTTCCTCAGTTTTTTGATTTGCCCCTCTGTGATGGAGGAGGCCATCCATCTACCTCCCGCTCCGGACATGGTTGGAGAAGGTTGAGGTGGGAAGTGCGGGCTTTGGCACTGGAGCTCGAGCGCGCAGGGGTGGATAAGCAGGGGAGGAAGAAGGCGTGGATGTAAAAGGCGGATTCTTATCCCCTTATATGGGTGGCCAAAACTACGAGCCCCCCACCGGCCTAATAAAACTCGCTTATCT
Source organism: Triticum aestivum (assembly GCF_018294505.1). Classification (NCBI taxonomy): domain Eukaryota; kingdom Viridiplantae; phylum Streptophyta; class Magnoliopsida; order Poales; family Poaceae; genus Triticum; species Triticum aestivum. The sequence goes on from NC_057813.1 coordinate 702,301,512, forward strand.
CCCAAGCGCCGCGGTTAATGGCGCGGTTGGGTTACCCACACCCGTATTGATGAGAATCCCGGAATAAGGGGACACGATCTCTGCTTTGACAAGACGTGCCAAGGAAACCGCCTCGCTAAACGCGCTGAGGTGGAACAATAAAATGAATAAAAGCCTAGCCGTGGCAGGATGTCACGCCGTGGAATACGTCAGCAGATCCGATTAACGCAAATATTATTCCCTCTACGGTGGAATGTGGAACTTATTTTGCAGAGCTGGACACTACCCTGGTGTTCAACATCTTCTATGAAATATTCGGAGTAGGTACCCGCCTTGCAATGCCGAAGACAACTTGCGTGCCGGACTCGTCGTCATTGAAGCCTGGTTCAGGGGCTACTGAGGGAGTCCTGGATTAGGGGGTGTCCAGATGGCCGGACTAAGACCTTTGGCCGGACTCCCCGACTATGAAGATACAAGATTGAAGACTCCATCCCGTGTCTGGATGGGACTTTCCTTGGCGTGGAAGGCAAGCTTGGCGATACGATATGAAGTTCTCCTCCCATTGTAACCGACTCTGTGGAACCCTAGCCCTCTCCGATGTCTATATAAACCGGAGAGTTTTAGTCCGTAGGACGAACAACAATCATACCATAGGCTAGCTTCTAGGGTTTAGCCACTCCGATCTCGTGGTAGATCTACTCTTGTACTACCCATACCATCAATATTAATCAAGCAGGAGTAGGGTTTTACCTCCATCGAGAGTGCCCGAACCTGGGTAAAAACATCGTGTCCCTTGTCTCCTGTTACCATCCGCCTAGACGCACAGTTCGGGACCCCCTACCCGAGATCCGCCGGTTTGGACACCGACACTTACTTTTATCATTCATTAACTCTTCGCAAGAGTCAATAGCCTTTTTCAAGGAGGCAAGATCATTAGTGTGAACATCAATATTTGCACCAACTTTTAAGCACAGTTCATCATTTCATGCTTCCTCATATTGGACTTTCCGCTCAAGGATTTCACACTTTTCCTTTTCCTCGGTGACAAGGGTTTAGAGTTCCTTAATGGTGATGGTGTGCTTACTCACCATCTCCATAAGCATACGAAACATAGTGAGTTTCTTTCCTTTGAGGGAGCACATGAACTTATTAAGTTTAGCAATCATAGGATCATCTAGATCATCATCCTCATAGCTATCCTCTGCATCAAGAAACTCATCACTAGGAGTAGAAGGTGTGAAAAGAGGAGGATTTGATCGTGGAGTTACCTTTACCTTGTCAGGAGAGCTTTGGTCCTCTCCTTCTTCAACCATGGCCTTTGCCATTAGGCACTTCTGAGCGTTGCCCTTGTAGTCTTTCATGTAGTTGTAGGTGACCACGTCACCACTCTTGTTTACTAACCTCAACATGTTTTGAGAGTCTCGAGCAACTCCGGCAACACCACTAACATCATCTGGATCAGATTCTTCTTGAGCAACCATTGCCTTTCCATCTCTCTTCTTGAGCTTGGAGTTCAAAGGATTTGGCAACTTCTTCTTGGGAAAGGTCTTGGGAAACCTTGGTTTATCTTCCCTCTTCTCATAAGGGCACTCGTTGGAGAAGTGATTGGTTTCTTCATAGTTGTAGCATTTTCTTACTTTCTTCTTTTGAAATCTTCCCTTGAATTTTCCCGCGCTAAACTTCTTGACAAAAAGAGCCATGTCTTCATACGAAGGGCCCTCATCGGATTCAATCTCATTACCATCTTCATCATCATCATCATCTTCTTCTTCTTCACTTTGCTCATCTTCACATACTTGCTTGGCCTTCAATGCAAGATTGATCTTTGATGATGGGGAACCATGCATGGCAAGATGATTTGTGGCATTAGCCTTTGACTCTTCAAATAGTTGGAAGGTGGATATGATGTCATCTGTAGTCATTTCCTTGAAGGTATGGTGTTGTCTTATGTCCCACACCATTTGATGATCATATGGAGCAAGAGCATGAAGCAACTTATCCACAAGAAACCTCTTAGTCATGTTGAATCCATCTTGTGTCTTGTCACACTCACATGACTCAATATCCGCAGTGAGAGTCATGAGACACTCATGGAGTTGATTGGGGGTTTCACCTTTTCCCATACAAAAGTTTTGCAATTGCCCCTTTGCAATTTCATATTGAGCACTCCGGAGGGTAGAAGTGCTAGTCCTGGACCGTATAATACTTTCCCATAGTTCCTTGGTACTTCTGATGTGTATGAACGGTCTCCTTTGCTTTTCATCCATACCTATCCTTATACACATGATTGTCGTGTCATTGAGGTTCTTGTCATATATTTCTCTTGGTGTGGGGTTCTTTGGATCAACCACATGATAGACATACTCTATGATCTCTAGCATCTCATCGTTTCCATGTCAAAGATGATCCTGCATAGCAACTCTCCACAAAGCAAAATCAGAAGTAGCACTAAGTAAAGGAGGTTTGCCTTGAGGATTATATCTTGGTTTCTCAACCTGAGGTCTTGCATAAAGCCAAGGAACACTGGCGTGTTCATTACTAGGAGGTTGTTGACCAAGTCATGATGTAGGCACGGTTGGCCTCGAACCCACACCACTTCAGTGTGGTGCAAGCACCGCGGATAATGTGGCTAATCTCAGTTGGACCAAGGCCTCAAGAGAAGCATCATGCTCCTCTTTTTTCTTAGCAAGGGCCCGTTCTAGATCCTGAGACGTAAAGGACTTGACTTCAGAAGAAACTTCGCCTTTGTCCTTAGGATCTACAACCAGGGGAGTCCCATCTGGGTTCATCTCTCTCTAGGGCGGTTAAGCCACAAGAATAGAGCACGAGGCTCTGATACCAATTGAAAGGATCGAGATGGACCTAGAGGGGGGGGGTGAATAGGTACAATTACAAATTTTAATTATTACTTGGCAATTTTAGGCAATAATGCAGAATATGAAGATGAGCGTAACAATTGCACGTGAGCACAAAGTACTAAGCAAACAACATAAACACGTAAGTAGGCAAGCACAATATAATGTACATAAGTGTAAAGAGACAAGTAACCACAAGTAGAGAGTTAGGGTTAGGAATAACTGCAACTCCGGGAGACGAGGATGTATGCCGATGTTCACTTCCTTGGACGGAAGCTAGTCACCGTTAGAGAGGTGGATGTTGCCACGAAGGCACACCAACGCCACGAAGGCTCACCCTATTCTCCCTTTAAGACAACACCACGGAGGCGTTTCTCAACCACTAGTGGTAGACCTTGGGGTGGTCTCCAAACCCTCACAAACTTTTCCGAGGGTAATCACAAAGTTCGATTCCTCTTCGAACGAATCCTACCACCTAGGAGTCTCCAACCTCCAAGAGTAACAAGAACGATGGGGAAAAGCTCAAAACTTGCTCAAGTCACGAATTCCTTTGGTGCAAAGAAGGAGAAGGAGTGGATCTATCACTTGATTGGAGAACTTCTCTCAAATGCTCCTAGAACACTTGGGAATCTAGGATTTGGTGTAGATGAATGAGAGAGAGAGTGAGGAGTGTTCTTGATAGGCTCAAGGTGAATGGTCAACCTTATCCCGTGGAAGGGAAAGGTATATATATAGGTGGTGGGTAAAAGTGACCGTTTTGGGTACAGGATGGGCCAGACGTCCGGAGAACATCGGACGTCCGGAGGCACAAATAGGTCTGGACGTCCGACAGTCATCGGACGACCGGCCGCTGTGAAAATGTGAGCCACAACCCAGTGTACAGGATACGGACGTCCGAGCAGGGCGGGACATCCGGAGCACGGACGACCGCAGGGTCCGGACGTCCGTAAAAATGCTTCTGTTGTGAAAGTGTCGGACGTCCGGAGAGTTCCGGACATCCGTAGAAATGCTTCTGTTGTGGAACACCGGATGTCCGGAAGTGGTCGGACGTCCTGGCAATCAAGAAGGACCGGACGTCCGTAGAACACCGGACGTCCGAAGGCAAGGTATAGAAATAGTATCTTTTGAGCAAGTTTTTCACTAGATCCATCGATCCCCTCTTAATAGTGCGGGATCCCTATACTCAAGAACAAACCATAAATGAAGTCAACATCTTGTATCTCCATTCTTGAGTTATATGCTTTTTGTCCCTAGTCATGATCGATGCACACGGTCTTTGAAACATAATCCTGAGATATACTAGATAAACATGATTAGTCCCGAGCATATGTGTTGTCATCAACATCAAAATATGATTAAGGGCATGATTGCACTTTCACCCGCTGCCACGGGAGGGTAGGACAAAAGATGTCATGCAAGTTCTTTTCCATAAGCACGTATGACTATATTTGGAATACATGCCTACATTACATTGATGAACTGGAGCTAGTTTTGTGTCACCCTATGTTATAGCTATTACATGAGGAATCGCACCCGACATAATTATTCATCACCGATCCAATGCCTATGAGCTTTTCACATATTGTGCTTCGCTTATTTACTTTTCCGTTGCTACTGATAGACGGGAAGTTGAGAGCAGCCGCTGACGGGTCGTAGTGGAGAAAAATCGAGAGAGAGTACTGGGCTGAGTTTGCACGTGACCCAAGGAACATATGGTTTGGTTTAAGCACGGATGGCATTAATCCTTTCGGAGAGCAGAGCAGCAATCACAGCACCTGACCCGTGACTCTATGTATGTATAACCTTCCTCCTTGGATGTGCATGAAGCGGAAGTTCATTATGATGCCAGTTCTCATCCAAGGCCCTAAGCAACCCGGCAATGACATTGATGTGTACCTAAGGCCATTAGTTGAAGAACTTCTACAACTGTGGAATGGAAACGGTGTACATGCATGGGATCAGCACAGACAAGAGGAATTTAACCTGCACATGTTGCTGTTTGTAACCATCAACGATGGGCCCGCTCTCAGTAACCTTTCAGGACAGACAAACAAAGGATACCACGCATGCACACACTGTTTAGCTGACACCAAAAGTATATACCTGGACTAATGCAGGAAGAATGTGTACCTAAGCCATCGTCGATTTCTTCCGACCAACCATCAATGTCGAAAGAAATGCAAGCATTTCAAAGGCGAGGCAGATCACTCGAAGAAGCCCGCCATGCGTACCGGTGATCACGTACTTGCTATCGTCAATGACTTACACGTAATCTTTGGAAAGGGTCCCGACGGACTAACTGTTCCGAGTGACGCTAAGGGACACACACCCATGTGGTAGAAGAAATCTATATTTTGGTACCTACCCTATTGGAAAGACCTAGGGGTCCACTCTTCGATCGATGCGATGCACGTGACGAAGAACCTTTGCGTGAACCTGCTAGGCTTCTTGGGCGTGTATGGGAAGACAAAAGATACAGCTGAGGCACGGGAGGACCTACAACGTTTGCACGAAAAAGACGGCATGCCTCCAAAGCAGAAGGTCCTGCCAGCTACGCTCTTACCAAAGAAGATAAGGAAATCTTCTTTGAATGCCTGCTTAGTATGAAGGTCCCGACTGGCTTCTCGTCGAATATAAAGGGAATAATAAATATGCCAGAGAAAAAGTTCCAGAACCTAAAGTCTCATGACTGACACGTGATTATGACGCAACTGCTTCCTGGATCATTGAGGGGGCTTCTACCGAAAAACGTCCGATTAGCCATTGTGAAGCTATATATGTGCATTCCTCAATGCAATATCTCAGAAGGTGATCGATCTAGAAATCATACCAAGGCTAAGGAGTGATGTGGTGCAATGTCTTGTCAGTTTCAAGCTGGTGTTCCCACCATCCTTCTTCAATATCACGACGCACGTCATAGTTCATCTAGTTGACGAGATTGTCATTCTAGGCCCCATACTTCTACACATTATGTACCCCTGTGAGAGGTTCATGGGAGTCCTAAAGAAATATGGCTGTAACCGCGCTAGGCCAGAAGGAAGCATCTCCATGGTCCATCAAACAGAGGATGTCATTGGGTTTTGTGTTGACTTCATTCCTGGCCTTAAGAAGATAGGTCTCCCTGAATCGCGGTATGAGGGGAGATTGACTGGAAAAGGCACGCTTGGAGGGGACTCAATAATATGCAGGGATGGATATTCTTGGTCTCAAGCACACTACACAATTCTACAGAACTCTACCTTGGTGACCCCGTATGTCGATGAACACAAGAACAGTCTGCGCTCCAAACACCCGGAGCAGTGCGACGACTGGATTACATGTGAACACATCAGGACTTTCAGCAGTTCTTTGGAAACACGTCTCAGAGGTGACAACACTGTTTGTGATGAGTTGTACTCGTTGTCCAGGGGACCATCTTCGACTGTAATGACTTACAAAGGATACGAGATAAATGGGAATACATTTTACACGATCGCCCAAGATCAAAAGAGCACCAACCAAAACAGAAGTGTCCGCTTTGATGCAGCAACCGAGAGGGGAAAGGACACATATTATGGTTACATACTGGACATATGGGAACTTGACTACAGAGTAGATTTTAAGGTCCCTTTGTTTAAATGCAAATGGGTCAATTTGTCAGGAGGCGGGGTACAGGTAGACCCACAGTACAGAATGACAACAGTGGATCTGAACAATCTTTGGTACACTGACGAACCGTTCGTCCTAGCGAATGATGTGGCACATGTTATCTATGTGAAGGACATGTCTACCAAACCGAGAAAAAGAATAGATAAGGAAGCGAATACATCATACGATGAGCCAAAGCACCACATAGTTCTTTTAGTAAAAAGGGACATCGTGGGAGTGGAGTGCAAGACAGACATGTCCAAAGATTATGAAAAGTTTCATGAAATTCCTCCCTTCAAAGTCAAGGCTGACCCAAGCATCCTGATAAATGATGAAGATTATCCATGGTTACGGCGCAATAAGGAAAGGACACAAGCGAAGTAAAAGTGAAGACTTTCTCCACAACTATTATAATGATACCATGCAAACTTTCAACCTTTTCGTAGTTTATTTGAAATGCCTGTTGTAACAGACAAGTTTCCGTATGAAATCCTGATACTTTGAAAGAGATTGTCTGTTTTGTACATGAAGTGCATCCAGTTTTTGCCGTAACCCTCTCAACTTTCATGCACATGCTATGTGGATGAAATGATGATACCATGCCAACTTCCAACCTTTTCAGAGTTCATTTGAAATGCTTTTCAATTTCAGGGTCTTATAGCTCAAAATAATCAGTAAATGCATGAAAAATAATAAATGAAGTCAGAAAGGGTTGAAAATGGATGATATGGGTTTGAATGGTGCATTTTGAACACACAAAAAGTCAGGAGTTCAAATAAGTTTAGAAAAATGAAATCCCTTTGTAACAGACAAGTTTCCGTATGAAATCCTGATACTTCGAAAGAGATTGCCCGTTTTGTACACGAAGTGCATCCAGTTTTTGCCGTAACCCTCTCAACTTTCTTGCACATGCTGTGTGGGTAAAATGATGATACCATGCCAACTTTCAACCTTTTCAGAGTTCATTTTCTGTTCAAAAGCATTAAAATCAAAAAAAATCATAAAGAACTTTTTTGTTACAAACTTTAATAGCAAAAAGAATTATCATAAAAGAAATAAATAAGTAATTAGAATTTTGTTACAAACATTAATAGAAAAAAGAATTATCATAAAAGAAAATAAATAAGTAATTAGAAACAAAAAAGAAAGCAAAACACTGGATTTTTTTTTAAAAGTGCCACCTACAGGGCCACCACGGCCCGCAAACGACTAGAAACCCACTACTAGGGCCAAGATGCAGGCCCGTAGTAGGCCCAATAGGCCGACAAGCACAGAGAATGAATTTAGGCCCGTAAGCCTGCAATAGAGAGGAGCCCGAAGTGGTTTGTTCGGCAGGGCTTACAAACCACTCCGAGCCTCTCTCGGCTAGCGAGGTGGACTAAGCATAGCACCGCACCACACCAGTTCCAGCACACGACCTTTGGTCCTGGTTGGTGCCACCAACCGGGACCAAAGGTCTCTGTTTCCCACCCTTTGGGATGCTGAAAAGAGGCCTTTGGTTCCGGTTGGTGGCATCAACCGGGACCAAAGAGGGGCATTTGTCCCGGTCCGTGGCAAGAACTGGGACTAAAGCTTCATGTATATAAGGCACACTTGTGAAAATTTTGGTTTGCATCTTGCAGTTCGCCCCCGACGCCGCGCGTGGAGAGGACGCTGCCAGGCTGTCGGACACATTCGCCGTCGCCCCCGCCCCGGAGCCCGCGCCGACGCCGTCGCCGTCCGCCGCCCACGCTGTCGCCATCGCCCTCGCCCTGGAGCCCACGCCGACGCCGTCCGCCGCCCACGCCATTGCCGGCCGCTGCCAACGCCGTCGTCCGTGCCCTGCTCGTGCGCCCGCCCGGATCCGCTGTACGCTGACGCGGTCCGCCGCCCACCATCGCTGTCATCAATGCCGTCGCTGCCCCCGCTGATACGTCTCCAACGTATCTATAGTTTATGAAGCATTCATGCTATATTATTATCCGTTTTGAATGTTTATGGGCTTTATTATACACTTTTATATTATTTTTGGGACTAACCTATTAACCGGAGGCCCAACCCATATTGTTGTTTTCTTGCCTATTTCAGTGTTTCGAAGAAAAGGAATATCAAATGGAGTCCAAACGGAATGAAACATTCAGGAGCGTTATTTTTGGAACGGAAGCAATCCAGGCGACTTGGAGTTGAAGTCAAGGAATTTTCGAGGTGGCCACGAGGGTGGGGGCCGCGTCCCCTGTCTCATGGGCCCCTTGAGGCTCCCCCGACCAACTTCTTTCGCCTATATATTTCCATGTACCCTAAAAACATCGAAGCGAACAATAGATCGGGAGTTCCACCGCCGCAAGCCACCAAAAACCTCTCGGGAGCCTGTTCCGGCACCCTGCCGGAGGGGGGATCCCTCACCGGTGGCCATCTTCATCATCCCTGCGCTCTCCATGACGAGGAGGGAGTAGTTCACCCTCGGGGCTGAGGGTATAGCTATGTGTTTGATCTCTCTCTCTCTCTCTCGTGTTCTCTCTATGGCACGATCTTGATGTATCGCGAGCTTTGCTATTATAGTTGGATCTTATGATGTTTCTCCCCCTCTACTCTCTTGTAATGGATTGAGTTTTCCCTTTGAAGTTATCTTATCGGATTGAGTCTTTAAGGATTTGAGAACACTTGATGTATGTCTTGTCGTGCTTATCTATGGTGACAATGGGATATCATGTGATCCACTTGATGTATGTTTTGGTGATCAACTTGCGGGTTCCGCCCATGAACCTATGCATAAGGGTTGGCACATGTTTTCGTCTTGACTTTCCGGTAGGAACTTTGGGCACTCTTTGAAGTACTTTGTGTTGGTTGAATAGATGAATCTGAGATTGTGTGATGCATATCGTATAATCATGCCCATGAATACTTGAGGTGACATTGGAGTATCTAGGTGAAATTAGGGTTTTGGTTGATTTGTGTCTTAAGGTGTTATTCTAGTATGAACTCTATAATAGATTGAACGGAAAGAATAGCTTCATGTTATTTTACTACGGACTCTTGAATAGATAGAACAGAAAAGATAACTTTGAGGTGGTTTCGTACCCTACCATAATCTCTTCATTTGTTCTCCGCTATTAGTGGCTTTGGAGTGACTCTTTGTTGCATGTTGAGGGATAGTTATATGATCCAAGTATGTTATTATTGTTGAGAGGCCTTGTTTTTTACCATTGCAATACCGTTTACGCTCACTTTTATCATTAGTTACATTGCTGTTTTTATAATTTCAGATTACAAATACCCATATCTACTATCCATATTGCACTTGTATAACCATCTCTTCACCGAAATAGTGCACCTATATAATTTACCATTGTATTGGGTGTGTTAGGGACACAAGAGACTCTTTGTTATTTGGTTGCAGGGTTGTTTGAGAGAGATCATCTTCATCCTACGCCTCCCATGGATTGATAAACCTTAGGCCATCCACTTCAGGGAAATTTGCTACTGTCCTACAAACCTCTGCACTTGGAGGCCCAACAACGTCTACAAGAAGAAGGTTGTGTAGTAGACATCACCCGCCGTCACCCTCGCCGGCTGGCCCCGCTGTGAGCGGCCGCCGCCCCGGAACCTTTTTTTTCATTCTTTTTCCATATATGTATTTTTTCCATGTATATATACTAGTAAGTGTTTAATAAAATTAGTTAGATTAGTTGAATTAGATGTTTTCCATGTATTTTAGATTAGTTGAGTTAGATTTTTTTTGTCAATATATGTATGTATATATATATATAATATAATATATATATATATGCTTATTTAGAAAAAAAATTAGTTGAGTTAGACTAGTTAAATATAATAGAACTAGTTAAACAAGTTTATTTTTAGTAAGTGCTTAGTAGTTGAACTAGTTGATTTAATAAAACTACTTTATTTTACTATAGAAGTAGTTTATTTTAGTAAGTACTACTTTATTTTATTTATAGTAACTCCTTAGTAGTTGAACTAGTTGATTTCATAAAACTACTTTATTTTATTATATATAGTAGTAGTTTATTTTTAGTAAGAAAATTGATAGAGCTAGTTTATTTTTTAGTTCAAGCAATTATTCCCGCATCAACGTTGACGATGCCTATCCTGCATCCTCATCGTCAACTCGGTGGAGGGAGGCCGGCTTGATCAGAGGGGCCATGCCCGAGACTGGGCTTCGCCGGGCTATTATTGGGAGGTGCTACCTTCCGGGGGGCGTAGGTTGGTGAGGAGCCAGCCCGTCATTGACCCGATCCTTGTTTGGTGGGGGTCGCGTGGGCCTGTGATGGTGCCGAGGCTTTCGGACACCGTGGAGGTGGTATGTCACCGTGTCAGCGAGGAGGACGAGCACGTCCGTCGCTACATGGTTGCGTTGGATGGCAGGTTCGACAATACCTACCAGGTTCTTCAGGGATCTCACTAGAGTTATGATCCTGCGACGATTCCTTCTCTTTGGGTGTCCACCGCCCGCGACGATACCCGTCGGGTGCTACGGTTCTAGCTATATTAGCGATGCTATATGTATGATAGTATTTGAGGAGTATTAGTGATAATATTCGACGATGTACGGACACAAGAGATGATGTAATTTTGCTTATAATTGAATGCATGCTAATTTGAATACTACTTTATTTTACGATTTGGTTTTGCTTATTGAGAATGCTCAAATTAATTGGAAAAGTACTCCTACTTTGAATGCTAAAATTGGAGAGCACTATATATGCAAGGCGTATGCATTTGATTACTTGAGAGCTTATAGGGTTTTTGTTTTTACAGAAATCTAGGAGCCCCCTCCATCATCCGTGCCATCGTCCCCGTCACAGACCCCCCTCCAACCTCGAGGTGAGATCAGCCAAATCTTCATGTCAATATGAGTACTATAATATGAGTCCTCGGGTTGACTTTAAGTCTGTCGAGTCTCGACCATATATGAGAGGACGAAGAATCCCGACTGTTATTGTGGGGGTAGCTTCTCCTTCGTTCCCGTGTGCTAGACACAATTTGGTGCACCCGGGAACGAAAGGAGGAGCTACCATCACCGACGGTCACAAATGTCAGAGAGGAATCAGTGAGGGAGAGTCTCCAACCATATATGTATGAGAGGACGAAGAATCCCGACTGTTGTAGTGGGGGTTGTCGGTGTCAAAACCGGCGGATCTCGGGTAGGGGGTCCCGATCTGTGTGTCTAAGGCTAATGGTATCAGGAGGCAAGGGACACGATGTTTTACCCAGGTTCGGGCCCTCTCGATGGAGGTAAAACCCTACTTCCTGCTTGATTGATCTTGATGATATGAGTATTACAAGAGTTGATCTACCACGAGATTGTAGAGGCTAAACGCTAGAAGCTAGCCTATGATGATTATGATTGTGTCCCTAAGAACTAAACCCTTTAGTTTATATATTCTCCGAAGAGGGCTAGGGTTTACACAGAGTCGGTTACAAAGAAGGAAATCTATTATCCGGATCGCCAAGCTTGTCTTCCATGCAAAGGAGAGTCCCATCTGGACAAGGGACGAAGTCTTGAGTCTTGTATCTTCTTGGTCCAATAGTTCGGCCAAAGTATATAGTCCGGCTGTCCGGATACCCCCTAATCCAAGACTCCCTCAGTAGCCCCTGAACCAGGCTTTAATAACGATGAGTCCGGCGCGTAGATTGTCTACGACATTGCAAGGCCGGTTCCATCTCCGAATACTCCAAAGTAAACCTTGAACACTTGAATCGTGTCCGGCTCTACAAAAACGACTTTCGTATTCCACCGTAGAGAGAACGACATTTTACATATATAATCTGCTGACAACTTTAGATGAAGTGACACAATGATACGTCCATTTTGCATCATGCTTTTATGTCAATATTTATTGCATTATGGGCTATTATTTCACATTATGTCACAATACTTATGGCTATTCTCTCTTATTTTACAAGGTTTACATGAAGAGGGAGAATCTCGGCAGCTGGAATTCTGGGCTAGAAAAGGAGCAAATATTGAAGGACTATTCTGCGCAACTCCAAAAGTCCTGAAACGCCATGGAATACCTTAAAATAAATAAAGAAAAAGCGTCGCCAAAGATTAAGGCCAGTGGGCCCACACCCTGCTCATGAGGGTGGGGGGCGCGCCCCCTACCTTGTGGGCCCCCTGGTGGCTCTCCGACGTCCATCTTTTCTCCTATATGAAGTCTTTCGATGAGAAAAAAATAGAAGAGAACCTTTCGGGACGTGACTCCACCGCCACGAGGCGGAACCTTGGCGGAACCAATCTAGGGCTCCGACAGAGCTGTTCTTCTGGGGACACTTCCCTCCGGGAGGGGGAAATCATCACCATCATCATAACCAACGCTCCTCTCATCGAGAGAGGGAAATCTCCATCAACATCTTCACCAGCACCATCTCATCTCCAAACCCTAGTTCATCTCTTGTATCCAGTTCTTGTCTTCAAATCCGGGATTGGTGCTAGCAGGTTGCTGGTAGTGTTGATTACTTCTTGTAGTTGATGATAATTGGTTTATTTGGTGGAAGATCATATGTTCAGATCCTTTATGCACATTATTATCCCTCTGATTATGAACATGAATATGCTTTGTGAGTAGTTATGTTTGTTCTTGAGGACAAGGGAGAAGTCTTGCTATTAGTAGTTATGTGAATTTGGTATTCGTTTAATATTTTGATAAGATGTATGTTGTCTAACCTCTAGTGGTGTTATGTGAATGTCGACTACATAACACTTCACCATTATTTGGGCCTAGAGGAAGGCATTGGGAAGTAATAAGTAGATGATGGGTTGCTAGAGTGGCAGAAGCTTAAACCCTAGTTTATGAGTTGCTTCGTAAGGGGCTGATTTGGATCCATATGTTTCATGCTATGGTTAGGTTTACCTTAATACTTTTGTTGTAGTTGCGGATGCTTGCAATAGAGGTCATAAGTGGGATTCTTGTTCAAGTAAGAACAGCACCCAAGCACCGGTCCACCCACATATCAAATTATCAAAGTACCAAACGCGAATCATATGAGCGTGATGAAAACTAGCTTGACGATATTCCCATATGTCCTCGGGAGCGCTTTTCCTATTATAAGAGTTTGTCCAGGCTTGTCCTTTGCTACAAAAAGGATTGGGCCACCTTGCTGCACTTTATTTACTTTTGTTACTTGTTGCTCGTTACAATTTATCTTATCACAAAACTATCTGTTACCACTTATTTCAGTACTTGCAGAGAATACCTTGCTGAAAACCGCTTATCATTTCCTTCTGCTCCCCGTTGGGTTCGACACTCTTACTTATCGAAAGGACTACGATAGATCCCCTATACTTATGGGTCATCAAGACTCTTTTCTGGCGCCGTTGCCAGGGAGTGAAGCGCCTTTGGTAGGTGGAATTTGGTAAGGAAAAATTTATTTAGTGTGCTGAAATTTTCTGTCACTTGTTACTATGGAAAGTAATTGTTTGAGGGGCTTGTTCGGGGTATCTTCATCCCGTCAGTTGAGACAAGAGTTGCTCCTCAACCTACTGAACCTACTGAACCTATTGAAAATGAAACTCCTTTGAAATTCCTTCGGGTATGATGGAAAACTTCTAGCTAACACTTTTGCAGGAGATGGAACAAAGCATCCTGACGAACATCTACGCTATGTGGATGATATTTGTGGACTATTTAAGCTTGCAGGTATACCCGATGATGTTGTTAAGAAGAAGGATTTCCCTTTATATTTGGAGGGAGACGCATTGACATGGTATAGGCTATGTGATGATACGAGATCATGGACCTATAAAAGAGTGAAATTGGAATTTCATCAAAAGTATTACCCTATGCATCTTGTTCATCGTGATCGCAATTATATATATAATGTTTGGCCTCGCGAAGGAGAAAGCATCGCTCAAGCTTGGGGGAGGCTTAAATCATTGTTATATTCATGCTCCAATCATGAGATCTCAAGAGAAGTGATTATGCAAAAAAAATTATGCTCGGCTTTCTGATAACAATCGCACCATGCTCGATAATTCTTGTGCTGGCTCTTTTATGATGAAGCCTATTGAATTTAGATGGAACTTATTGGATAGAATTAAATGCAACTCTGAAGATTGGGACCTCGACAAAGGTAAGGAGTCAGGTATGACACCTAAGTTTGATTGTGTTAAATCTTTTATGGATACCAATATTTTCCGTAAGTTTAGCACTAAATATGGACTTGACTCTGAGATAGTAGCTTCTTTCTGGGAATCTTTTGCTACTTATGTTGATCTCCCCAAGGAGAAGTGTTTTAAATATCATCCTCCCATAGAAGTAAAAGTAGCTGCACCTATTAAAGTTGAAGAAAAGACTATCACTTACAATGATCCTATTGTTCCCACTTCTTATGTTGAGAAACCACCTTTCCCTGTTAGAATGAAGGATCATGCTAAAGCTTCAACTATTGTTCGTAAAAGCAATACTAGGACTTATACACCTCCTAAGCAAGTCAAAGTAGAACCCAATATTGCTATTGTTAAAGATCTCTTGTCTGATAATATTGATGGGCATGTTATTCAATTCTCTGGTGAAACTGCTAGAATTGCTAAACCCTGTGATAGAGATAAACATAGACATGTGGTAGGCGTGCCCGTTATTTATGTTAAAATAGGAGATCATCGTTATCATGGCTTATGTGATATGGGTGCTAGTGCTAGTGTTATACCCATTGGCTTATACAAAGAAATTATGCATGAGATTGCACCTGCTGAGTTAGAGGAAATTGATGTTACAATTAAACTTGCCAATAGAGATACTATATCTCCAATGGGAATTGTTAGAGATGTTGAAGTCTTGTGTGGGAAAACCAAATACCCCGCTGATTTTTTTTGTTCTTGGTTCTCCACAAGATAGCTTTTGTCCCATTATATTTGGTAGACCCTTCTTGAATACTGTTAACGCTAAGATAGACTGCGAAAAGAATGTTGTTACTATTGGCTTGGACGATATGGTTCATGAGTTTAATTTCTCTAAATTTAGTAAACAACATCGTGAGGAAGAATTGCCTAGTAAGGATTAAATTATTGGTGTTGCTTCTATTGCTGTACCTCCTAGTGATCCTTTAGAACACTATTTGCTAGACCATGAAAATAATATATTCATGAATGAAAGAAGGGAAATAGAAGAAGTATTCTTTAAACAGGAACCTATTCTGCAACACAATTTGCCTGTTGAAATCCTAGGGATCCTCCTCCACCCAAGGGTGATCCCGTGTTTGAGCTTAAACCATTGCCTGGTAATCTTAAATATGCTTATCTTGATGAAAAGAAAATATATCCTGTTATTATTAGAGCTAACCTTTCAGAGCATGAAGATTGTTGAAAACTCTAAAGAAGCACCGTGCCGCTATTGGATATACTCTGGATGATCTTAAGGGCATCAGTCCCACTCTATGTCAACATAAAGTAAATTTGGAAGCTGATGCCAAACCAGTTTGTGATCCTCAACGACGTTTGAATCCTAAAATGAAAGAAGTGGTAAGAAAGGAAATGCTCAAGCTTCTAGAGGCAGGTATAATTTATCCCGTTGCTGATAGTCAGTGGGTAAGTCCTGTCCATTGTGTCCCTAAGAAGGGAGGTATTACTGTTGTCCCTAATGATAAAGATGAATTGACTCCGCAAAGAATTATCACAGGTTATAGGATGGTAATTGATTTCCGCGAATTAAATCAGGCTACTAAGAAAGATCATTACCCCTTACCTTTATTGATCAAATGCTAGAAAGATTATGCAAACATACACATTATTGCTTTCTAGATGGTTATTCTGGTTTTTCTCAAATACCTGTGTCGGCTAAAGATCAATCAAAGACTACTTTTACATGCCCTTTTGGTACTTTTGCTTATAGACGTATGCCTTTTGGTTTATGTAATGCACCCGCTACCTTTCAAAGATGCATGATGTCTATATTCTCTAACGTTTGCGAGAAAATTTGTGAGGTTTTCATGGATGACTTTTCCGTCTATGGTTCCTCTTTTGATGATTGCTTGAGCAATCTTGCTCGAGTTTTGCAGAGATGTGGAGAAACTAATCTTGTCTTGAATTGGGAAAAGTGCCACTTTATGGTTAATGAAGGTATTGTTTTGGGGCACAAAGTTTCTGAAAGAGGTATTGAAGTTGATAAAGCCAAGGTTGATGCTATTGAAAAGATACCATGTCCCAAGGACATCAAAGGTATAAGAAGTTTCCTTGGCCACGCCGGATTTTATAGGAGGTTCATTAAGTACTTCTCAAAAATCTCTCGGCCTCTGACTAATTTATTACAAAAAGATGTACCATTTGTCTTTGAAGATGATTGTGTAGAAGCATTTGAAATACTTAAGAAAGCATTAGTCTCTGCACCTGTTGTTCAGCCACCTAATTGGAATTTACCCTTTGAAATTATGTGTGATGCTAGTGATTATGCTGTAGGTGCTGTTCTAGGCCAAAGAGTTGATAAGAAATTGAATGTTATCCATTATGCTAGTAAGACTCTAGACAATGCTCAAAAAAATTATGCTACTACTGAAAAGGAACTTTTAGCAGCTGTATTTGCTTGTGATAAATTCAGACCCTATATTGTTGATTCTAAAGTAACTATTCACACAGATCATGCTGCTATTAAATATCTTATGGAAAAGAAAGATGCAAAACCTAGACTTATTAGATGGGTTCTCCTGCTGCAAGAATTTGATTTGCATATCGTTGATAGAAAAGGATCGAGAACCCCATTGCAGACAACTTATCTAGGTTAGAGAATGTTCTTGATGACCCACTACCTATTAATGATAGCTTTCGTGATGAGCAATTGAATGTCATAAGTACTTCTTGTAGAACTCCATGGTATGCTGATTATGCTAACTATATTGTTGCTAAATTGATACCGCCTAGCTTCACATACCAACAAAAGAGAAAGTTTTTCTATGACTTGCGACAGTACTTTTGGGATGACCCACATCTTTATAAAGAAGGAATAGATGGTGTTATTAAACGTTGTGTACCTGAGCATGAACAGGAACAGATCCTACACAAGTGTCACTTCGAAGCTAATGGAGGACACCATGCTGGAGATAGAACTGCACATAAGTGTCGGTGTACTAGAGTAGGGGTACCCTAGTATCCCGAACTTGTGCACGGGCAGTTGCAGCCACCCGCGGCAAGGCTTGCTGGGTGACCGCCAAGGTCCTCCGCGGTTCCTATGGAGCCATTCAAGAACAAAGTATCTAAGCCATGGAGACATGGCCCCGGCAAGAGGAGCTTACCGGGAAGGCCAACCAAGGCATAAGAACAAAGTATCCAAGCCAAGGAGACAAGGCCCCGGCAAGAGGAGCTTGCCGGGAAGGCCCACCAAGGCATCTCAAGGAATTTGCCGCGACGCGCCACGCGTCCCGGCAAGACCCGGGGAGCGACAATCTTCCGGACGCGACAAGACAACGACCGCGGCAAGGCACTTGCCGCGGCACGCTACCACCCAGTACCTACGCTCCAGCGCATCCAGCAACGTGTCGCCCTGGGGCCTTTCCAGGCGCGCGTGGCGAGAGGCTGTGCAGCCAGCGGTGCACGGTGGCAAGCGGCGCTGACAAGATTGCCATCGTGGCGAGCGGTGGCGTCCCTGACGGTCCCTGTTTGCACTATTTGGGTGACGTAGACGGGCATTTAATGCCTTTGTCCCCTGCCGTTAGGGTTAGGTATGATACACTGTACAGGTTGTTGTACCAACCGCAAGTCCTTTTCCATTTTTACCTTTGTCTACGTTGCCACCTGTCGGTGACCCCTTGAGCATATAAAAGGAGGCCCATGCACAACATAGAGGGGGGTTCGGAGGGTTCCGAAGGCCAGAAAACACTCACGCTCGGTCTTGTTAGCAGCTGGTGTGTGCTGTAGCACTCAGCGCTCCCGAGCAAGAGCTCAATACACTCAGACATGCAGCAGTAGGAGTATTATCTCTCCGGAGAGCTCTGAAGCTGGGTAAACTGCTCGTGTGCTTCGCCTCGATCTGCTCTTCGTGCGACCTCCGCCCCCCACCGAACCGAACGGGGCTCGGTCCGCCGGTCCCATAGGTGTTCGTGGATCAGTTTCCCCGACATCTTTGGCGCGCCAGGTAGGGGGCGTCAGGATTGTGTGAACCTGATCCGGCATTCACACGTGCTAGATCTTCATCTTCTTCATCGACATGCCACCGAAGAAGAAGACTTCGGCGGCAGCCGTTCCGTCCTCATCGATCCCACCACCACCGGAGCGAGCGGGTGGTGGGGTAGACGTCGGCGGAAGAACAGACATCGACGAGGGAACTCACGGTGCAGCCAGGTCCAAGGACAAGGCTGCGCAGACCTCGACGTCCGTGCATGTACCGCGCCCATCTCAGGAGGCGCAGGACCGACAGCGTCATGGTATTCGCAGTACCATACGCTTGTTGGACCAAGATCGAGTTGGAGGATCTCGGGGTGCTCAAGATCAGCGTGCACGCCAACATGCTAGCATGAGCGAGACACGGTCACCTGGACGGGATACTGCTCCTTCTAACATAGTTAGAAGTCCGAGGTTATCCCGCTCTTCACACCGTTCGCCACTACCGCCCACCACTCCAGCAGAAGCTTTGGTGCGAGCTCAACTGCTCTTGGATTACCCTCCAACGGCAGACAAGATCAATGAATGGAGGGCCACCATTCAGAGTCTCATCGGCTTCACCAACGGCGACACCCCACGGCAGCCGAGTACATCGCTGCCGCGGCAGGACTGCCGGGCACGAGCCGGTGGCGACGAAACCGATGGAGGTGCGACCACCATGAATTCTAAACCCCGAAGGCCAAGATCGCCGACTCGCCGGATCCACCTCGAAAGCGACTCTACCGCTTCATCAGATCCACGAGCTCGTCGCGATCAGCGCCAAGTTCTTCGCAAGAGACAGCAAGAAGACGCTCGAACTCGTATCGAGCGCCGAAGAGAAGCGCGGCGTCAATCAGACCAGCGTGCTGGGCCCTCTATTGACATGCATGCGCCAGGGGAATTAGGCGACTTGCCGTACGCGGTAGGTTGCCCTGCGTTCACTCGTGAGCTGCGGCAAGTCCAGTGGCCCAGCACGAAGAATTTCAAGCCAGACATGCCATAGAAGTACGACGGCAAGTCGCATCCGTCGGAGTTCCTCAGCATCTACACCATCGCGGTGCAAGCTGCTAGGGGGAGGGATGACAAGATCCTTGCCAACTACTTCCCGCTGGTACTCAAGCCCAATGTCAGATCCTGGCTCATGCACTTGCCGAACAACTCCATATCCTCCTGGGCAGACCTATGCCATCAGTTTGTCGGCGCTTTTACAGGCGGCCACAAGCCTCCTGGCCAAGAAAGCGACCTTCATCTGCTCGCCCAGAAGGAAGGAGAGCCCCTGCGCAAGTACATTCAGAGATTCAGCCGCGTACAGCACAACATCCCAGATGTCCACCCTGCCGCGGTAATCAGCGCGTTCCATCAGAACGTGCTGAACCGCAGGATGCGGGAGGAGATGGCGATGTGCAAGATTAGAGACGTCAGTGAGCTATACGCCCTGGCTGACAAGTGTGCGCGTGCTGAGGAGGGGAGGAAACTCCTCGAAGAGAATACAAAAGCAGCAGGATCAGATAGTGAGGGGACCGCCCCGGCAAAGAAAAACCGGCGGTGGAAGAACCGGAAGAAGAAAGGCAAAGATGTGCTAGTCATTGAGCAGTCCGGCAACGGAGGTGGCGCCAAGAAAGCAAAAACTGGTAGCTCCGGCGGCAACAACTACCAGGCTGTGGCGGTCGTCGACAAGCAGGACGGCACCAACAAGCAGTACTGCAAAATCCACCGCACCAAGGGCCATGACCTCCAGAGCTGCAAGAAGGTCGAGCAGCTTGTCGAGCAGCAAAAGGTTGAATACGAGCGACGCGACAAAGAGAAGGCCCAGGAAGGTGCTGGAGGAGCCGGCAAGAAACGCCCTGGCCGAGGAGGACGCCACGGCAAGGCCAAGCAGCGGCAAGGAGACCGACCTCCCCGCGGCCGCGACAAGGATGAAGATGACGACAAGGATGAAGATATGGATGATGACGAGACCGATGAGCAGGAGTTCCAGAAAGCCACAGAGGTCCTGTGTGTTGACGGTGGTGCATCTCTGCATACTTCCCACCGCCAGCTCAAGCAGTGGATGCGGGAAGTCAATGCAGCAGAACCACCTGTTGAGTCACGCAGGCCTCTGAAATGGTCCAACATGCCTATCATCTTTGATATTGAGGACCACCCTGATCGCATAACTGCGGTCGGGTGCTTGCCGATGTTGGTTTCACCAACGATCCGCAACCTCAAGGTCACTAAGATGCTAGTTGACGGCGGGGCCGGCTTGAACCTGATCTCCTCCGCGGTACTCCAGAAACTCCAGATCCCTGATAGCGAGCTCGAAGAGACCGGCACATTCCAAGGAATCAATCCAGGAAGGAGCAAGCCAAAGGGAAAGATCACGTTGCCGGTGACATTTGGCAGCGAGTTGAACTTTAGAACTGAGAGGGTCACTTTTGACGTTGCTGACTTTCCATTGCCTTACAATGGGATACTCGGCCGTCCAGCACTCGCCAAATTTATGGCAGCCTCTCACTATGCATACAACGTGCTGAAGATGCCAGGCCCGATAAGTGTCATCTCTGTCCCTGGTGACAAGAAGGATGCCCTTATCTGCACCAACAAGATCTACCGGGAAGCAGCAGCCGCAGCGGATCGCAAACCACTTGTCGTTGAAGCTCCCGGGGCGAAGAAGAAGACCAAGTCCGGTAAGAGTTCTGATGCCCACTCCGTCAAGCGCACCTCTTCGGAGTGCTGCGCTACCGTCGAGGACGCACCATCGAGCTCCACCGGCAAGTGTAAGAAGGCAATGGCACTCCACCAGAGACCAAGAAGGTGTCCGCCAAGGAGGACGGCACTGGTGGTACTTTCACCATCAGTGCCACTCTTGACCCTAAATAGGAAAGCGCGCTCATTGCTTTCCTGCGGGCGAACGTCGACGTGTTTGCGTGGCAACCGTCTGACATCCCCGGTGTTCCCAGGAAAGTAATCGAGCACCATCTTGCCGTCTGTCCTCATGCATGGCCCGTCAAGCAGAAAGTCAGGAAACAGGCAGTGGAGCGCCAAGAATTCATCACAGAAGAAATCAAGAAATTGGAAGCAGCAGGCCTTGTCAGAGGAGTGCTCCATCCTACGTGGTTGGCCAACCCTGTAGTCGTGCACAAGGCAAACGGGAAATGGAGGCTTTGTATCGACTTTGCTGATGTTAATAAAGCTTGTCCCAAAGACCCATTTCCCTTACCGCGCATCGACCAGATTGTTGACTCCACGACCGGATGTGATTTGCTTTCATTTCTTGATGCATACTCAGGATACCATCAGATCTTCATGGCAGAAGAGGATGAAGAGAAGACCGCATTCATTACCCCATGTGGCACATACTGTTTTGTACGGATGCCTTTCGGTTTAAAGAATGCTGGTTCAACATTTGCAAGGGTAGTCCATTAGCTTTTGAGCCACAAATGCACAGAAATGTGGAAGCCTACATGGATGACATAGTGGTCAAGAGCAAGGACAAGGCGACTCTGATTCAAGATTTAGATGAAACCTTTGCAAATCTGCGCAAGATCAGCCTCAAGCTTAACCCCGAGAAGTGTGTGTTTGGAGTCCCCTCCGGCAAGCTTCTGGAGTTCTTCGTGTCTCAGCGGGGAATTGAAGCCAATCCTGACAAGATCAAGGCCATTGAGCAGATTGAAGCACCAAAGCGCATCAAGGATGTACGAAGAGTTGACGGTTGCATAGCTGCTCTCAGCAGATTTATCTCTAGGTCTGCTGAGCGCGCCCTGCCATTTTTCAAAATATTGAAAAAGGAAGGTCCAATGAAATGGACTCCGGAAGCGGAGGCCGCACTACAGGACTTAAAGAGATACCTGTCCTCCACTCCAACACTTGTCGCACCTAAGCCACAGGAGAAGTTGCTGCTATATATAGCGGCAACCAATCAAGTGGTTAGTGCTGCGTTAGTAGCGGAGAGGGAGGCAGAT
Organism: Triticum aestivum; assembly: GCF_018294505.1. NCBI lineage: Eukaryota > Viridiplantae > Streptophyta > Magnoliopsida > Poales > Poaceae > Triticum > Triticum aestivum. The sequence continues at coordinate 702,323,981 of NC_057813.1, forward strand.
GATGAGCCAGCAACCACGGCAGATGCATCCAGCGACAAGCAGGGGACTTCGCCGGCAAGCTCTGGTCCCGACAAACATAGATCTGCGCAGGCGCATGAGAAGATGCAGAAAAGAATGGTGCAGCGCCCGGTTTACTTTGTTAGTTCCCTTTTGCAGGGGGCTAGGTCAAGGTACTCTGGTGTGCAGAAATTGCTTTTCGGCCTTCTCATGGCCTCGAGAAAGCTGCGCCATTACTTTCAAGCACATGAGATCAGAGTCGTCACTCGTTTTCCGCTGAAGAGGATACTGCAAAATCTAGAAGCAACAGGCAGGATTGTCGAGTGGGCACTGGAACTGTCAAGCTTTAGCCTCAAGTTTGAGAGCACTTCAACTATCCAAAGCAGAGCGCTAGCAGAGTTCCTAGCAGAATGGACGCCAACACAAGATGAAGAAATTCCAGAAACAAGCGTCCCCATCAAGGAAGCAAGCAAAGAGTGGCTGATGTCCTTTGATGGTGCTTTCTCGCTGCAAGGCGCTGGTGCGGGCGTGGTGCTTGTCGCACCCACCGGAGAGCACCTCAAGTACGTAGTCCAGATGCACTTTCCCAAGGAGCAAGCAATGAAGGTTTGCTTGCCGGTCTCAGGATCGCAGCAGACCTTGGGATCAAGAAGCTCAATCTCAGGGGTGACTCACAGCTTGTCGTCCGCCAAGTTAACAAGAATTATCAGAGTCCGTTGATGGAAGCTTACGTTGATGAAGTGAGAAAGCTAGAAGAGCACTTTGACGGCCTACAGATGGAACATGTTCCAAGAGCTCAGAACAACATTGCCGATGGCCTGTCAAAGTGCGCCGCACTTAAATTACCTGTGGAACCAGGGATCTTTGTGCTCAAGCTGACTCAACCATCTGTAACACCGTCAACTGGACAGAGCAAGAAGAGGAAGTTGATTTTTGGCGACTATTTTCCGGCAGAGCTCCCCGAAGCCGCCGCCAAGAAGGTCCCCAAGATCGACGCCAAGTGTGCTGAGGAGCAGTCTGCTCCGTCAAGCCTTAGGGTTTGTTCCGTTGAAGCAGACGCTTCCGACAAGTTTTGCTCCGGCAAGCTTGCCGGGGAACGTCAAGCTCCGGCTGAGCCGCAGGTTCTCGCCGTAGAAGCGGTTGTTCCCGCAGCAGCAGATGTGCCTTTAGTCCTTGTTGTCGAGCCCCAAGCTCCAACATGGGCACAACAGATTGTCCGTTTCCTTCAGACAGGAGAACTTCCCGAAGAGCAAGAAGAAGCGGAAAGAGTAGCCCGGCAGTCAAGTATGTACCAGTTTGTCGACAACACACTGTACAGAAGAAGACTCAACGGCGTGAAATTGAAGTGTATTCACCGGGAAGACGGACAAAAGCTGTTGGCAGAGATACATGGAGGCATATGTGGTCACCACATTGGCGCAAGAGCACTTGCCGGCAAAGCATTCCGGCAAGGTTTCTTTTGGCCGACAGCCCTCCAGGATGCAACTGCACAAGTAACCAAGTGTGAAGCGTGCCAGTTCCATTCCAAGCAGATACACCAGCCAGCTCAAGCTCTCCAGACAATCGCTTTATCCTGGCCATTTTCGGTCTGGGGGCTCGACATCCTTGGCCCTTTTCCCTGAGCTGTCGGGGGCTTTGAGTACTTGTACGTTGCAATCGACAAGTTCACAAAGTGGCCAGAAGTGGAACCAGTGAGGAAGGTGACAGCACAGTCAGCAGTCAAGTTCTTCAGGTCAATTGTTTGCCGCTTCGGGATCCCTAACAGGATCATCACCGACAACGGCACGCAATTCACAAGCCGCACCTTCATGCAGTACGTCCAAGATCTTGGCGCCAAGGCCTGCTTCGCTTCTGTTGCTCATCTGAGAAGCAACGGTCAAGCGGAGAGGGCAAATGCTGAAGTGCTGCGCGGGCTCAAGACCAGGACTTTCGACAGGCTGCACAAGTGCGGAAAAAACTGGATTGAGGAGCTGCCGGTGGTTCTTTGGTTGGTCAGGACGACGCCAAATCGAGCCACTGGCCAGACACCTTTCGCTCTAGTCTATGGAGCAGAGGCAGTTCTCCCCACGGAACTCGTATACAGATCACCTCGAGTGCTCGCTTATGATGAGCTTGAGCAAGAGCAGCTGCGACAAGATGACGCGCTGCTCCTCGAGGAGGATCGCCTTCTGGACGCTGTACGAGCTGCTCGATACCAGCAAGCTTTGAGCCGCTACCATAGCCGCAAAGTTAGCGCCAGAAGTCTCGAGGAAGGCGACCTTGTTCTTCGGCGCGTTCAGTCCGCCAAGAATTCCAACAAGTTGACGCCGAAGTGGGAAGGCCCTTACCAGGTGAAACGAGTCACTAGGCCTGGCGCTGTCCGCCTTGAGACCGAAGATGGCATTCCGGTGAGCAACTCTTGGAACATTGAACATCTTCGTAAGTTTTACCCGTAAGGCGCGGTTGCCGGAACCTGTTCCGGCAACCACCTTTTGTACAAGTTTTGCCGATGTTGCATGTAATCCTTTGTACAAAGCCGGGCGCAGGTCCCGTGCATAAGTAAAGCTCATGTGCTCCACACTTCTTGTCAATTTCATGATTTCTACTTTTCTTTGCATGAATGTATCTGACACCTTGTGCAGCGCCTACCACCAGTAAGCAATAACGAGCCGTAAGGCTCCGTATCATTATTTTCTCTTCTTTCTCTTTCTCAAAGGAAGGAAGGTTCCCTCGCCCACAAGTTTGCCGGGGGGGGGAAGGAGAAGATAATGGTGTGGACCAGGCATCGTTCAAGGAAGTTTCACCTCACCGGAAAGCAAACGACAGAAAAGCTAAGTTGCCAAAGTTTGAGCAATCAGTTAAAATTTTTTAAGTTATCTTCCTCGAACGACCTTGCTTTGTATGGAAAACCTGTGCGCGGAGGAACCAACTCGTAGCTAGTTGCGCCCTTACTTTGTTTCGAGTCTGCTCAACAACTTAAGTGAGTTGCGACTAGTTGCGACAAGGTTTCTTGTCGGCAGCGGCACCGCCAGCAGGCTGCTGACATTCCGCACTCAGCGCTCGTGGCAAGGGTGCCTACGCTGACAAGTTCCCTAAAAGCGTAGGGCAAAAACATACAAAGGAGGGAACCAAGTAAAGGAAATAACATAGCAATTAAAATAGAGTCATATTAGAAGATAGCTTGTCGCAACTCTAACAGATTGTCTCATAACATGATCAGCAGCGACAAGAAAAAGAGAAAACGGGTGGCCTAATCTACACGATCGCCTTCAACCCTCTTGATCCCGCTCACCTTGTCCACAATGGGTGCGACAAGGGCCTTGAGCGCTTCCAGATCGGCATCCGGCGGCAAGGACCTGAGGACATTGGTGAGGTTGAGGCCTGGATTGCGAAAGGCCACCTTCACCAGCACCTTTTGGAGAGCTCCCGCGCAGATCTTGCGCGACTCGTCAGCCAGCTGCTTTGGGATCTTCTCCCGGAGTCGCTGGAGAGCCATCTCCGAAAAGGAATAGGTATGTGGTACGGTAAGTAAACCGACTCCAAAACAATTTTAAGGCAATATTTCTCCGTTTTGGAATATTTAGAAAAACAAAAAAATAAGTAGCAGTCCGGGGAGGACACGGGGCCTCCACGAGGGTGGAGGGCACGCCCTACCCTCCTGGGCGTGCCCCCCTACCTCGTGAGCACCTCGTGTGCCCTCCGGACTCCGTTTCCTTGCACGATACGTATTTTGGTCGGTAAAATTCATTATATATTCTCCCGAATGTTTTGACTCCCGTATCATGCAAATATCCTCTATTTTTGTTTTGAGATGTTGCTGCTGCAGATTAGAGCAAGATGTCTTCTCAAGAGTCAGTCGGGGAGGGTCGGGAATCTAACCCGGCACCGGAACCAAGGGCAAACTGCGACGCTAACCACTTTGGGCCGGCAACGGAGGAAGAGATGGAGGCTGACCTGATGAGAGTAGATGTCATGGAAGATCAAAAAGACACCTCTCGCTTCCGAGCTGGGTTTATGATGGGGGAACTACAGAGCTCAGCTATTCCAAACTCGGTTATCCCTTCCAATGTTAAATTTCTTTCCTATGAAAATATGAGGAGAAGTATCTCTGGTTCTCCCGCAGCTATGCAACACCCTTCGGTGCAAGGAGCTTTAGCCGTTACAGGAAAGCTTCGCAAGGAAATAATGGACCTCAAGCAGCAGGTCAATAAGCTCAAGGAGGAGAACCGTATTCTGAGGGGAATCATCGCCAAGAATATTACGCCAACAACAAAGAAGGAGAAATAATCACATGGGTATGGGCACTTCCCTTGGCAACTGCCAAGCTTGGGGGAGGTGCCCTAGTATCGTATCACCATCACAACTCCTATCTTTACCGTTTTTCTTAGTTTGATCCTATTAGTAGTATCTTGATTTAGTAGAATAAAGTCATGGCATGATCTAGTTTTGAGTTTTACTTTATGACCCTTCTTTGTAATCGAGTCTGTGAGCTATATAATAAAGATTAGTGTTGAGTCAAGGTCTTGATTATTTTGCCATGATCTTGGGTGATTAGAAGAAAAAGAATAAAAAGAATCAAAGAGTTCATATTGATCTTAGTGAAAGTAACGACTTCACATAGAAAGAGTATGATGATTCAAAGTTGTTGGGAGTTGATAAATATAGCTTTGGTCATCATTGCAACTAATAGGAAGTAATAAGGAAAGAGAGGTTTCACATATATATATATATATATATTATCATTGACATCTTTTATGATTGGGAGCACTCATTAAAATATGACATGCTAAAGAGTTGATGTTGGACAAGGAAGACAACATAATGAGTTATGTTTTCTTACATCAGAGATAAAGTATGTTGTTATGGATCCTCTACCGTGTTGAGCTTGCCTTTCCCCCTCATGCTAGCCAAATTCTCAGCACTAAGTAGAAATACTACTTGTGCTTCCAAATACCCTTAAACCAGTTTTGCCATGAGAGTCCACCATATCTACCTATGGATTGAGTAAGATCCTTCAAGTAAGTTGTCATCGGTGCAAGCAATAAAAATTGCTCTTTAAATATGCATGACTTATTAGTGCGGAGAAAATAAACTTTGTACGAACTTGTTGTGGACGCAATAAAAGCGACGGACTGCATAATAAAGGTTCACACACAAGGGGCAATATAAAGTGACATTCTTTTGCATTAAGATTTTGTGCATCAACCCTAAATGCGCATGACAACCTCTGCTTCCCTCTGCGAAGGGCCTATCTTTTATTATTATCCTCTAATTTATGCAAGAGTCACGGTGATCTTCACCTTTCCTTTTTCATTTTATCCTTTGGCAAGCTCAGTATGTTGGAAGGAACATGACATATATATCTAATTGGATGTGGGGGAGCCTGAATTATTATTGTTGACATTACCCTTGAGGTAAAAGGTTGTGGGGCAAAACTATAAGCTCCTATCTTTCTCTGTGTCCGATTAAAACTCCGTAACCACAAGTATTGCGTGAATGTTAGCAATTATGAAAGACTAAGTGATTGTTGAGTATGTGGACTTGCTTTTAAGCTCTAACATAGAGTCTTTCCGATGTTATGATAAATTGCAATTGCTTCAATGACTGAGGGTATAAATTGTTGGTGCCCAATAAGGTTTCTGATTCATACTTTGGCTTTGTGAAAAGATCATCACTTGAACTTGAGTAATCATATGACAAAATCTATTTATGTTGCTGTTATGAAATAATCATGATGCTTTAATTTCCGTATTTTATTTTTATCGACGCCTCTACCTCTAAACATGAAGACATATTTATTGTTATCGGCTTCTCGCTTGAGGACAAGCGAGGTCCAAGCTTGGGGGAGTTGATACGTCCATTTTGCATCATGCTTTTATGTCAATATTTATTGCATTATGGGCTGTTATTTCATGTTATGTCACAATACTTATGGCTATTCTCTCTTATTTTATAAGGTTTACATGAAGAGGGAGAATGCCGGCAGCTGGAATTCTGGGCTGGAAAAGGAGCAAATATTGAAGGACTATTCTACGCAACTCCAAAAGTCTTGAAACTCCACGAAATACCTTAAAATAAATAAAGAAAAATCGTCGCCAAAGATGAAGGCCAGGGGGCCCACACCCTACTCACGAGGGTGGGGGGCGCCCCCCTGGGCGCGCCCCCCTACCTCATGGGCCCCCTGGTGGCTCTCCGACGTCCATCTTCTCCTATATGAAGTCTTTCGATGAGAAAAAAAATATAAGAGAACCTTTCGGGACGAGACTCCGCCGCCACGAGGCGGAACCTTGGCGGAACCAATCTAGGGCTCCGGCAAAGTTGTTCTGCCGGGGACACTTCCCTCCGGGAGGGGGAAATTATCACCATCGTCATGACCAACGCTCCTCTCATCGGGAGAGGGCAATCTCCATCAACATCTTCACCAGCACCATCTCATCTCCAAACCCTAGTTCATCTCTTGTATCCAATTCTTGTCTTCAAGTCCGGGATTCGTGCTAGCAGGTTGCTAGTAGTGTTGATTACTTCTTGTAGTTGATGCTAGTTGGTTTATTTGGTGGAAGATCATATGTTCAGATCCTTTATGCACATTATTATCCCTCTGATTATGAACATGAATATGCTTTGTGAGTAGTTACGTTTGTTCCTGAGGACAAGGGAGAAGTCTTGCTATTAGTAGTTATGTGAATTTGGTATTCATTCAATATTTTGATAAGATGTATGTTGTCTAACCTCTAGTGGTGTTATGCGAACATCGACTACATAACACTTCACCATTATTTGGGCCTAGAGGAAGGCATTGGGAAGTAATAAGTAGATGATGGGTTGCTAGAGTGGCAGAAGCTTAAACCCTAGTTTATGCGTTGCTTCGTAAGGGGCTGTGGATCCATATGTTTCATGCTATGGTTAGGTTTACCTTAATACTTTTGTTGTAGTTGCGGATGCTTGCAATAGAGGTTAATCATAAGAGGGATGCTTGTTCAAGTAAGAACAGCACCCAAGCACCGGTCCACCCACATATCAAATTATCAAAGTACCGAACACGAATCATATGAGCGTGATGAAAACTAGCTTGACGATATTCCCATGTGTCCTCGGGAGCGCTTTTCCTATTATAAGAGTTTGTCCAGGCTTGTCCTTTACTACAAAAAGGATTGGGCCACCTTGCTGCACTTTATTTACTTTTGTTACTTGTTGCTTGCAGGGATCGCAACAGTTTTCGATAAATAAGAGTGTCGAACCCAACGAGGAGCTAAAGGTAGAATAAATATTCCCTCAAGTTCTATCGACCACTGATACAACTCTACGCACGCTTGACGTTTGCTTTACCTAGAACAAGTATGAAACTAGAAGTACTTTGTAGGTGTGATAGGTTAGGCTTGCAAGAAAGTAAAGAACACATAAGTATAAACTAGGGGCTGTTTAGATAAAGACACAACTAAATTAGTTCTAGTAGAGAGCTTTTGTCAACAAGAAAGTTATTTGTCCCTAGGCAATCGATAACTAGACCGGTAATCATTATTGCAATTTTATTTGAGGGAGAGGCATAAGCTAACATACTTTCTCTGCTTGGATCATATGCACTTATGATTGGAACTCTAGCAAGCATCCGCAACTACTAAAGATTCATTAAGGTAAAACCCAACCATAGCATTAAAGCATCAAGTCCCCATTATCCCATACGCAACAATCCCTCTTACTCGGGTTTGTGTTTCATTCACTCACCAACCCACTATAAGCTAATGATGAACGTATTGCAACACCCTACAGCGGGGATCCCTCACGCTTGCACGACACAGAGGGCACCATAGGACAGCACCAATAATAAAACATACAGCTCAAACCAATCACGATCATCAAATAGCCATTAGGACAAAACAGATCTACTCAAACATCATAGGATAGCCATACATCATTGGGAAATAATATATAGCATTGAGCACCATGTTTAAGTATAGATTACAGAGGGTAAGAGAGGTTACGCCGCTGCATAAAGGGGGGAAGAGTTGGTGGAGATTTTGGTGAAGATGGCAGATGTGTTGGTGAAGATCGCGGTGATGATGATGGCCCCCGGCGGCGTTCCGGCGCCACCGGAAGCAAGGGGGAGAGGGGGTCCCTTCTTCTTCTTCTTCCTTGACCTTCTCCCTAGATGGGAGAAGGGTTTCCCCTCTGGTCCTTGGCTCCCATGGCTTGGGAGGGGCGAGAGCCCCTCCGAGATTGGATCTATCTCTTTGTTTCTGCGTTCTCTGATTCTACCCATTTACCGTTTCCTTTATATCTGGAGATCCGTAACTCTGATTGGGGTGAATCTTTCGCCCAGATCTTTCTCATAAAATTATCTTTCTTGCGCCTAAAGAAGAGAATCAACCGCCTTACGGGTGGACCACGAGGGTCAGGGGCGCGCCTGGGGGGGAGGGGGTAGGGCGCGCCCCCTACCTCGTGACCACCTCGGACACCATTTCGCGTTGATTTTACTTCCCAAAAATCATAAATATTCCAAAAAAATTATCCGTCCATTTTTATCCTGTTTGGACTCCGTTTGATATTGGGTTTCTGCGAAACAAAAAACATCAACAGTCAGGAACTGGCACTGGGCACTGGATCAATATGTTAGTCCCAAAAATAATATAAAAAGTTGGCAAAAAGTATATGAAAGTGAATAATATTGGCAGGGAACAATCAAAAATTATAGATACGACGGAGACGTATCAGCATCCCCAAGCTTAATTCCTACTCGTCCTCGAGTAGGTAAATGATAAAAAAGAATAATTTCTAATGTGGAATGCTACCTTGCATAATCTTGATCATATGTCTAATCATGGCCTGAATATTAAGACACGAGTGATTCAAAGCAATAGTCTATCATTTGACATAAAAACAATAATACTTCGACTGTACCAATAAAGCAATCATGTCTTTTCAAAACAACAAGGCTAAAGCAAGCTTATCCCTACAAAATCATATAGTTTGGCCATGCTTCATTTTCGTCACACAAAATGCCCCCATCATGCACAACCCCGATGACAAGCCGAGCAATTGGTTCATACTTTCTAATTCGCTTCGGCTTTTTCAACCCTCACGCAATACATGAGCGCAAGACATGGATATAGCACTATAGGTGGAATAGAATATAATGATGGAGGTTATGTGGAGAAGACAAAAAAGGAGAAAGTCTCACATCGACGCGGCTAATCAACGGGCTATGGAGATGCCCATCAATTGATGTCAGTGCGAGGAGTAGGGATTGCCATGCAACGGATGCACTAAGAGCTATAAGTGTATGAAAGCTCAACAAAAGAAACTAAGTGGGTGTGCATCCAACTTGCTTGCTCATGAAGACATAGGGCATTTGAGGAAGCCCGTCGTTGGAATATACAAGCCAAGTTCTATAATGAAAATTCTCACAAGTATATGAAAGTGACAACATAGGAGACAATCTATATGAAGAACATGGTGCTACTTTGAAGCACAAGATATGAGACTCACTACATAAAGAACAAGGTGCTACTTTGAAGCACAAGTGTGGAAAAAGAGATAGTAACATTTCCCCTTTTCTTTTTCTCTTTTTTTTGGGTGGGCTTCTTTGCCCCCCCCCCTTTTTAGGCTTCTTTGTCCTTTCCTTTTTTTATGGGGCAATGTTCTATAATGATGATCATCACACTTCCATTTACTTACAACTCGATATTACAACTCGATACTAGAACAAAGATATGACTCTGTATGAATGCCTCCGGCGGTGTACCAGGATGTGCAATGATCTAGCGTAGCAATGACATCAAAAAATGGACAAGCCATGAAAACATCATGCTAGCTATCTTACGATCATGCAAAGCAATATGACAATAAATGCTCAAGTCATGTATATGATGATGATGGAAGTTGCATGGCAATATATCTCGGAATGGCTATGGAAATGCCATGATAGGTAGGTATGGTGGCTGTTTTGAGGAAGATATAATGAGGCTTATGTGTGACAGAGTGTATCATATCACGGGGTTTGGATGCACCGGCGAAGTTTGCACCAACTCTCGAGGTGAGAAAGGGCAATGCACGGTAGTGAAGAGGCTAGCAATGATGGAAGGGTGAGAGTGCGTATAATCCATGGACTCACATTAGTCATAAAGAACTCATGTACTTATCGCAAAAGTTTATTAGCCCTCGAATCAAAGTACTACTACGCATGCCCCTAGGGGGATATATTGGTAGGAAAAGACCATCGCTCATCCCCGACCGCCACTCATAAGGAAGACAATCAAAGAAACACCCCATGCTTCAAATTTGTCACACAACGGTTACCATATGTGCATGCTACGGGACTTGCAAACCTCAACAAAAGTGTCTCTACAATCCACAACCACCCACTAGCATGACTCTAATATCACCATCTTTATATCCCAAAACTATTGCAAGGAATCAAACATATCATATTCAGCGATCTACAAGTTTATGTAGGATTTTATGACTAACCATGTGAACGACCAATTCCTGTCATCTCTCTAAATAGATATAAGTGAAGCAAGAGAGTTTAATTCTTTCTACAAAAGATATGCCCACGCTCTAACAAATATAAGTGAAGCAAAAGAGCATTCTTCAAATGGCGATTTTCTATGTAAAGAGAAACAGGCAATCCAACTTCAAATGATATAAGTGAAGCACATGAAGCATTCTATAAAGCCACACTCAAAAGATTTAAGTGAAGTTCAATGAGCATTCTATAAATCAACCAAGGACTATCTCATACCAGCATGGTGCATAAAAGAAAAATAAAAACCTAATTTCAAAAGACGCTCCAAGACATTGCACATAATGCATGAACGAAACGAATCTGAAACATACTGATACTTGTTGAAGAAAGAGGGGATGCCTCCCCAGCATCCCCAAGCTTAGACGCTTGAGTCTCCTTGAATATTTACTAGGGGTTCCTCGGGCATCCCCAAGCTTCAGCTCTTGCCTCTCCTCCTTTTCCTCATATTGAGACATCCTCGATTAGATACTACATCCACACAAAACTTCAACAGAAAACTCGGTAAGATCCGTTAGTATAATAAAGAAAATCACCACTCTAAGTACTGTAGCAAAGCAATTCATATTTTATTTTTGCATTGTGTCTACAGTAATATAACTTTTCCATGGCTTAATCCACTGATATAAATTGATAGTTTCATCAAAACAAGCAAACTATGCATCAAAAACAGAATCTGTCAAAAACAGAACAGTCTATAGCAATCTGAACATCCACCATAATTCTGGTACACCAAAACTTCTACCAAAATTAGGAAAAATAAATAAGTTGTATATCAAGACAGTGAAAAAGGAATCAGAACCAATTGACGTTCCAGATAAAAATGTAAAATCGCGCACTACAGCCAAAGTTTCTGTCCTGCACCGTACAAACCAACAAGCATTGTAAACATCCTAAAGGCAAACCTTGGCACATTATTTTAATAATACAATGGAATTGTACAAGGGGATAATTATTTTTATTGAAAAGTTTCTGTAATTAAGATTCAAAAAGTTCCCATGGGCGTGAACAAGTTTAAGGACGTCCCCCACTTTCACAATGCTCGTCTCTCTCACTTTCACTGCTCTTTTTGAAAAGTTTTGGGTTCCCCTCTCTATTTTTGTGGTTTTTAAACTATATGAAAGCACTCAACAGAAATAAATGACTCTCTAAAACTTCCGGGTTGTCTCCCTGGCAGCGCTTTCTTTAAAGCCATTAAGCTAGGCATATAGTGCTCAAGTAGTGAATCCACCCAGATCCCAAGGTATATCAAATCCAATTTTAATTAACAATGATTTGTATTTTGGACGTGAGCATAAAGTAACATATATCAAGTAACAACGAAGTCTAACTCTCTTCCTATGCATCGGCATGTCATAAAAGAACAATTCATGCACACATAGTAAAGGCCAATGCATAGTATAAGCAGTTTCTTGCAATTTCATAGTATGGGAAATATAAAGAGGTGGAGATATAGTTCCTCTCTCATAATAATTGCAAGTAGGAGCAGCAAGCACATGCATATTATATTCATCAAAATCATCATGCATAGTAGTAAAAGGCAACCCATCAATATAATCCTTAATAAGCACAAACTTCTCCGATATAGTGTAGTTGGGAGAATTCAAATAAATAATAGGACTATCATGCGTGGCTGCAATAGCAACAATTTCATGTTTAACATAAGGAACTATACCAAGTTCATCTCCATAAGCATAATTCATATTGGCATCTTGGCCACAAGCATAGCAAGCATCATCAAAAAGGGATATTTCAAGAGAATCAACGGGATCATAGCAATCATCATAGCAATCATCCTTCGGTAAGCACAAAGGGGAATTAAATAATGTATGAGTTGGAGGGTTACTCTCATTAGAAGGTGGGCACGGGTAGCTAATCCGCTCTTCCTCCTTTTGTTCTTCGCTCTCCTCATCATCTTTTTCATCCAATGAGCTCACTATTTCATCAATTTCTTCTTCCATAGCTTCCTGCAAAATATTAATCTCTTCTTGGACAGCAGAGACTTTCTCAATAAATGCATTAATATAGTAATGTATTCATAATTTTCATAGCAATATCTAAGTATAGCAAGATTTTTAGGCCTATAAGCACCATCATCTAAAGCTTCATACTTTTCAAACAAAGATTCAATTTCATAAGCAGCCTTAAAAGCAACAGATTCTTCTATTTGTTCCACATCATAGTAATCATATATACCATTAGCATAAGAAGCTAAGGTTTCATTATCATTAAATTAGCATGAAAACTGAAGGTGTGGAGCCTCCATCCTAGAGCAACAAATAATATCCTATCTCAAGCATAGATTCCAGGCATACCAACGCAACATGATAAATTGATCCCATAATAGTTTCCCTTTTTGTGTCGAGCGATAATCCCTAAAGTATTCACGTTGATCAAACGTGTCTCCCATTATAAAGTTGAATGGGGTTTTCTCAGGATTATCAAAGTAGTATATAATATCTTTCGCATAATGAGAATCGAGGGTTTTAGGAGTTACCCCATCCTCATGAGTAGCAAGTACAGCTATTTTTTTTGATATTTTGCATTCCATATCCATAACTAAAGATAGAGAACAACTAAGAACAGCAAATAAAAATTACTTAGTGATAAAGCAAACAAGCACACACGAGAATATTCACCCCACGCTATGACTCCCCGGCAACGGCGCCAGAAAAAGGTCTTGATAACCCACAAGTATAGGGGATCGCAACAGTTTTCAATAAGTAAGAGTGTCGAACCCAACGAGGAGCTAAAGGTAGAATAAATATTCCCTCAAGTTCTATCGACCACCGATACAACTCTACGCATGCTTGACATTTGCTTTACCTAGAACAAGTATGAAACTAGAGGTACTTTGTAGGTGTGATAGGATAGGCTTGCAAGAAAGTAAAGAACACGTAAATATAAACTAGGGGCTGTTTAGATAAAGACACCACTAAATTAGTTCTAGTAGAGAGCTTTTGTCAACAAGAAAGTTATTTGTCCCTAGGCAATCAATAACTGGACCGGTAATCATTATTACAATTTTATTTGAAGGAGAGGCATAAGCTAACATACTTTCTCTACTTGGATCATATGCACTTATGATTGGAACTCTAGCAAGCATCCGCAACTACTAAAGATTCATTAAGGTAAAACCCAACCATAGCATTAAAGCATCAAGTCCCCTTTATCCCATACGCAACAATCCCTCTTACTCGGGTTTGTGTTTCAGTCACTCACCAACCCACTATAAGCGAATCATGAACATATTGCAACACCCTACAGTGGGAATCCCTCGCGCTTGCGCGACACGGAGGGCACCATAGGACAGCACCAATAATAAAATATACAACTCAAACCAATCACGATCATCAAATAGCCATTAGGACAAAACAGATCTACTCAAACATCATAGGATAGCCATACATCATTGGGAAATTATATATAGCGTTGAGCACCATGTTTAAGTAGAAATTACAGCAGGTAAGAGAGAGGTTACACCGCTGCATAAAGGGGGGGAGAGTTGGTGGAGATGTTGGTGAAGATGGTGGAGGTGTTGGTGAAGATCGCGGTGATGATGATGGCCCCCGGCAGCGTTCCGGCGCCACTGGAAGCAAGGGGGAGAGGGCCCCCTTCTTCTTCTTCTTCTTCCTTGACCTTCTCCCTAGATGGGAGAAGGGTTTCCCTTCTGGTCCTTGGCTCCCATGGCTTGGGAGGGGCGAGAGCCCCTCTGAGATTGGATCTATCTCTCTGTTTCTGCGTTCTCTGATTTTACCCCTTCACCGTTTCCTTTATATCTAGAGTTCCGTAACTCCGATTGGGGTGAATCTTTCGCCTAGATCTTTCTCAAAAAAATATCTTTCTTGCGCCAAAATAAGAGCATCAACTGCCTTACGGGTGGACCACGAGGGTCAGGGGCGCGCCTGGGGGGTAGGGCGCGCCCCCTACCTTGTGACCACCTCGGACACCATTTCGCGTTGATTTTACTTCCCAAAAATCATAAATATTCCAAAAAAATATCCATCAGTTTTTATCCCGTTTGGAGTCCGTTTGATATTGGGTTTCTGCGAAACAAAAAACATGCAACAGACAGGAACTGGCACTGGGCACTGGATCAATATGTTAGTCCCAAAAATAATATAAAAAGTTGCCAAAAAGTATATGAAAGTGAATAATATTGGCATGGAACAATCAAAAATTATAGATACGACGGAGACGTATCACACGACAAAATGGTCGAGTCATTATTGAATCGTCTTCCCACAGCCAGCTACCGCACATATCGAGGCGGTTTCCTCGGCACGTCTGGTCGAAGCAGAGATCATGTCCCCTTATCACGGGATTCCCATCAATATGGGTATGGGTAACCCAACCGCGCCATCAATCGTGGAACTTGGGAAATAAGCAATCTTCAACGGGCAAGTGGGGAGGCGCACCGTTTTCGTCGCCTCTATAAAGGGATAGGGATTCCCCATTTCGACCCATGCCTTCTTCCTCCTTCGCTTATCCATTCTCGCACCCTCAAGCTCCAGGGCTCTAGCTCACACCTTCTCCGCACAGACAAACATGTTCGGAGCAGGAGGCAAGTGGGTGGCGTCCACCGTCAAGGAGGAGGATATTACGAAGCTCCGGGCGGCCGGATAATTGGCCGCAGATATGCGCACCGGCTACTGGACGCAAGGCAGATCATTCCAACTCTGGGACCCCACGACAGGGTCGTGTTTCTCGCCCACTTCGTCCGTGGACTGGGATTTCCACTTCATCCCTTCGTCCGCGGGCTCATGTTTTACTACAGGCTAGACTTCCATGATCTAGCCCCAAATTTCGTCCTGAACATCTCGGCGTTTATCGTCGTGTGCGAGGCCTTCCTCTGCATCAAGCCTCACTTCGGCTTGTGGCTACGAATCTTCTGCGTGAAGCCGAAGATCGTGAGCGGCCAACAAGCGGAGTGCGGAGGCGCCATGGTGGGCAGGATGCCCAACGTTACCTGGCTCGACGGCTCCTTCGCGGAGACCGTAAAAGGGTGGCAATCGGGGTGGTTCTACATCACTGAGCCACGCGACGCCAACTGGGCGGCGGCCCCCGAATTCCGATCCGGAATTCCCATGCGGCTCACCTCCTGGGAATAAAGGGCCTGGCCTGGGGCGAACCTGAGGAGCTGACAGGACTTTAGAATTGCATCAAGAGTATGATGGACAAGAAAATCAAGCTTGTCAACATGGTCCAGGTCATGCTCGTCCGCCACTTTCTTCCGTGCGAAAGACGGGCATTTGCTCTGTGGGAGTTCATTCCGGTCGAACACCAGACACTTCAAGAGCTCTACGGCACGACACACAAGGACGCATGGAAGGTGCTGTTCAAGGCCTCTGAAATACCTCCTCCCACATCTGAGGACCGCGGACTTCACGCCACACGGCTCCCCCATCCGGTGAGTTCTCTGATCAGCACCAGATGTTGTTTGCCCAGCGTACTCATGAGAGGATTTTAAGTCATCGTGTGTATTTAATCAGGAGTACGTGGTGACGGCGGAGCGGATCGGCTGTCCGGCTCCACTGCCAGAAGGTCCAGCTACTGCTCTCCTAACAGAGATGCTAGTCTCGTGCCTTAAAAGGTGCTGGAAAAGAAGGCCGAATAGAAGGCCCCGGGGACCAGGAAGGGTCTTCGGCGTAAGGTGGTGCCGGACGCCTCGTCCGAAGATGATGAGGCACACTCCTCCCACGAAGGGGAGGAGGAAAAGGAAAGGGCCGCCCCATCTGGGGAGGCCGAAGGGCCTAAGAGGGCGGCGCAGGGGACCAGGAAGGGTCCCTGGCGCAAGGCTGTCATAGGCTCGTCGTCCGAGGACGACGAGGCAGATTCCTCCCGCGGAGGCAGGGGAAAACACGAGGAAATTCCGCCTCCCCGCGTTGAGGAGAAGAAGAGGAAAGCCGCCCCGTAGGAGGAGGCTAGGATGCCCAAGAAGGGAAAGGCATCCCTTCCGGATCACTCCACCACGGCTGCCTACAGCTAGGAGGAGTGGCTGCCCAGGGGCAAGCCCCTAGTGATATCGTAAGTATCCGCACTATGTTGTATTAATGCGACATAGCTTCATAGTTTGTTATAATGTCGAACACGTATGTGCAGTCCAGCCAGGGCCCATCCTGAGGTATCTTCTTCGGATGGGTCTTTGAGCGATTCGGCAATGAATTCACTCCCGACGGCCACTTCCCCTCGGCCTGCGGATGACACGGAGGTGTTATCCCAAAGGGTCCTTGAGCAGGGGGAGGCGACTCTGGAGACGCCCAAGGCGAAATTCTAGACGCCGGGCATACGGGGCGTAAGATCCCCTCGGATTATACCAACGAGAGTCACAGCAAGTTGGGCTCTCAGCCGGACACTGTACTAGATCCTCCGAGGGTCCCGGCTTCGGGCATGCAGCCCCTCGCTAAGGAGGGCGAGCCGACCATGCCGATGACTTCTGTTGCGCCAGAGGCGCCGGATAGTCTGCTGGAAGTGCTTCGCGGCGCTTCCATGGATAAAGAGCACCGTACTCTTATGAGTGCGGTGATTCAGAAGGTTCGGTCCGCCAAGAGCGGATTGACCGAAGCCTGCACCAGCCACCTGACAGGCTTTGAGGTAAGTAATCAAAAGTGTGTGAAATTATCACCCGATAGACAGTAGCCCTAGATACTCCGTTTGGTCTTCGGAAAGAAAATCCAAACGGAGGGTCAATTTTAATCCGCAGGAGTCTAATAGTAGGTGTCTATGTGAATAAGCAGGCGGTGCTGCTTGCTGCTGCTGCCCGCACGGCCGAGGTCACCGGACTCAAACGGGACCTAGAGCGGGCCGAAGACGAGCTCAGCCTCACAAAGAGGCAGCTCGAAGAGAACAAAGGTGAGTGATACCCCGTTCACATATCATATAGAGGAGAAAAAATTGGTGACACTAACAAAAAGCATCATGATTTTGTAATAGGGGCCACGACCGAAGTAGCGACCCTGAAGAAAGCGCTATCCCAAGCCGAAGATAAGGCGGCCACGGAGCGCATTGAGTGTGAAAAGCAAAACGCTAGGGTGGGCGAGGTACAGCAAGAGCTCCAGGAGCTCGGCAAGAAATTCGAGTCCTTGGAGCGTGACTTCAAGACGAAAGAGTCTGAGCTTGCAAAGGCCCTTTTGAGCATGAAAGACGCCAAGGCCAAAGCCAAAAAGGCCCAGCAGGAAATCCAGGTAGCCAAGAAGATAGCAGCGGGTAAGACATTCTTTATGCAAAGCAAGCATGTGGAGGAGACATTTCTTTTACTTACCCGAATTCGGAGCTCTCCAGGGGCATTCGCAGATCTGCCACGCAGCATATCGGTTGCCGCGTAGTTCTACCGTGCCGAAGAGGGGAGCTCAACAGAGAAGTTGTTCTGGTCCAGTATGCTGGAGCCGAACACCTGATGCCTCTAAGCGACCAATTGAAGCAATTGGTTGAACTCCATAGGGCGGACGAAGTGGGTATGAAAGATTTCAGAGTCCAGATGTGGCCTGGTGAGCCCCTGCCCGCCAGCTACTTCGGCCTGATAAAGCGGATGGTAGATGCCTGTCCGAGGCATGAATTGATCAAGCGATCCGTTTGCATTGAAGGTGCCCGCCGAGCCTTTGCCCATGCGAAGGTGCATTGGGGCAAGCTGGATGCGGAGAAGCTGGTGAAGGATGGACCGCCGGAGGGCAAGGTGCATCGCTATCCCAACAAATATTATGATGGCGTTATTAAAGGTGCTTGCCTGGTTGCCGATGAATGTACCAAGGACACAATCTTTGAGTGAATGTACTCCTGTCGTTTTTGTAATTTAAAAACGAAGTTGTTTGCGCTATATAGCGCTTTGTTGATTTAAAATATTACCTTCTGTGCGGCTGTTTATAAAATTCTGAAAGTAGGCCAGTCATCGGCTTTCGCCCCCACGTAACTAGTACTGGGGTGTTCGTGGTAAACCCAAAACACTCTTTTATCCAAATTTTTGGTTCGTGAAGGAGATGTTTGGCGCAGCGAACAAGGCAATCAGACTATGCGGCTTTATAACTCTCACTCAGCCATAGAAGTCTATAATTTTAAATTGCGGCGAAGCCCCTAGAATTCGGAAGGCCGAATTGGGGCGCTATACACGCCTAAATCGGACGAGGCCGACTCCTCGCCTAAAGCGGAAAAAATATTTAAGGATTTCAAGACCTCTCGAACTGCGGCCAGCTCTCGCCGCATCATGATAGTCAGTTTTCGGCTTTCTCTACTGAGGTGCTCGTCCGGAAGAACCGGGACACAATCACAGTAGTTATCCCTGCGCTACCTTAGCCGATATAACGGAACGTAAGGTACCAAAACAAGGGAGCCGGGAAAACCCAACTATTGACCCAAGACATGATTCGGAGCTGATGCATATAATGCTATAAGTTCGGGGTGCCGCACAGTTGAAAGTGTTCGGACTTATCTTGCCGTATTAAGGAGCGCCATAAGAAGCCCCTGGCAAACTGAGCGTACAAAAGCGTATGGATTCAATATTAAATAAACATTTATAGGAAAAATGTGAAGATAGGAATAATAAGCTGACGCTATATTATCTCCCCTTGATAAATAATACGTCTAAGCGTATCTTTTCAATTAGTGTGTTGAGCAAAAGTAAAGAGGACTATTTGACATGTCCTGTCTAAGGGTGGGCTGCATGTGGGTATATCAAACAGGTATAACTATCATTAACAGATACCACCTGGGTATTCCTTTTGTGTGCAAAGCCTTTTGCCTCCTTGGTTTTCCCTCCTATGTGGAGTCCGGTGATTCGGCTCTCTGAAGAGGCTGCCCGAAAGTATGGTCCTAAAAGATAAAGGGGGTTATTAAAGTATGTTGCGGCTGAGCCGCACTGTTGACTGCGTCACTATTTCGCCTCCGCCCATGCCCATGGTATTTTGAGTGCGTAATTGTGTACGTGCGGCACGAATGCCGCCTGAATAGGGCTGGGGCGGAGGCTGGACTGCTAGTCGTGCTCTTGGCGTGCCTGGCAATCTTGTTGCGGGCTATTCTGGACTCGCTTGACGGTGTTCGGAGTTGTTGTCGCCGTGTTGGTGGTTTGCCGGAGAAAGCTTCTTTGTACTTCTGCCGCGAGGGTTGCAGTGTGCTCTTCTGTACGGAGAGAGCGGTTCGTGTTTCTGTTGACTGTTATAACCCCGCGAGGTCCTGGCATCTTGGGCTTGAGGTATGCATAGTGTGGTACCGCATTGAATCGAGCGACTGCGGTTTGTCCAAGCAGTGCATGATAGCCGCTACGGAAAGGGACGATATCGAAGATTAACTCCTCACTTCGGAAGTTATCCGGAGATCCGAAGACCACTTCCAGTGTTATGGAGCACTTGCAACGGGCCTCTACTCCTGGAATTACACCTTTGAAGGTGGTTTTGGTGGGCTTGATCCTTGAAGTGTCGATGCCCATTTTGCGCACCGTATCCTGATAAAGCAGGTTCAGGCTGCTGCCGCCGTCCATAAGGTCTCGCATCAGGTGGAATCCGTCGATGATTGGGTCTAGGACCAATGCGGCTGAACCGCCATGACGGATGCTGGTAGGGTGATCCCTACGATCAAAGGTGATCGGACAGGCTGACCATGGGTTGAACTTTGGGGTGACTGGCTCCATCGCATAGACGTCCCGTAGTGCTAGCTTTCATTCCCGTTTGGGAATGTGGGTGGCGTAGATCATATTGACCGTTTTCACCTGGGGAGGAAATTTCTTCTGTCCCCCCGTGTTCGAACACCGGGGCTCCTCGTCATCGTCGCTGTGCAGCCCCTTGTCCTTGTTCTCGGCATTTATTTTACCGTCCTGTTTGAACACCCAGAAGTCTCTGTTAGTGTGGTATGCTGGCTTATTCGGGGTGCCGTGATTTGGCACGAGCGATCAAGTATGCGGTCCAGACTGAACTGTCCCTGATTGTTTCTTTCGAACGGCTTTTTCCGCTGACCGGATTTTGAGCCACTGAATCCGGCGCTGACTGCCATGTCTTCAGTTTTGTCGCCATTGTTCCGACGCTTATGTCTATTGCGTTGTGGCTTGCCGTTATTGTCGCGGACATCTGAAGTGCCGGGGTTTATTGGCGTGGTGCTACTGCGAGCCAACCAGCTGTCCTCGCTCGCGCAAAAGCGGGTCATTAGTGTCGTGAGGGCCGCCATGGATTTTGGTTTTTCCTGGCCGAGGTGTCGGGTGAGCCACTCATCGTGGATATTATGCTTAAAGGCCGCCAGGGCTTCGGCGTCCGGACAGTCGACAATTTGGTTCTTTTTAGTTAGGAAACGAGTTCAGAATTTTCTGGCTGACTCTCTGGGCTGTTGGGTAATGTGGCTCAAGTCATCGGCATCCGGTGGTCGCACGTACGTGTGATATGTCTCCAATGTATCTATAATTTTTGATTGTTCCATGCTATTATATTACCTCTTTTGGATGTTTATGGGCCTTATTTTACACATTTATATCATTTTTGGGACTAACCTACTAACCAGAGGCCCAGCCCATATTGCTGTTTTTTGCCTATTTCACTATTTCGAAGAAAAAGAATATCAAACGGAGTCCAAACGGAATGAAACCTTTGGGAGCGTTATTTTTGGAACAAATCTGATCCGGAGAGCTCGGAGTGCAAGTCAAGACGCCTCCGAGGGCCCCATGAGATAGGAGGGCGCCCCCCCCTGTACGGCGCGCCCCCTGTCTCGTGGGCCCCTCGGGCGGCCACCGACGTACTTCTTCCTCCTATATATACCTACGTACCCCGAAAACATCCAGGAGCACTACGAAACACAATTTCCACTGCCGTAACCTTCTATATCCGCGAGATCCCATCTTGGAGCCCTGGCCGACACTCTGCTGGAGGGGGAAGCAACCACGGAGGGCCTCTACATCAACATCCTTGCCCCTCCGATGAGTTGTGAGTAGTTTACCACAGACCTACGGGTCCATAGTTATTAGCTAGATGACTTCTTCTCTCTTTTTGGATCTCAATACAATGTTGTCCTGCTCTCTTGTGGAGACCTATTCGATGTAATCTCTTTTTGTCGTGTGTTTGTCGAGATCCGATGAATTGTGGGTTTATGATCAAGTTTATCTATGAATAATATTTGAATCTTCTCTGAATTATTTTATGTATGATTGAGTTATCTTTGCAAGTCTCTTCGAATTATCAGTTTGGTTTGGCCTACTAGATTGCTCTTTCTTGCCATGGGAGAACTGCTTAGCTTTGGGTTCAATCTTGCGGTGTTCTTACCCAGTGACAGAAAGGTTTGCAAGACACGTATTGTATTGTTGCCGTCGAGGATAACAAGATGGGGTTTATATCATATTGCATGTGTTTATCCCTCTACATCATGTCATCTTGCTTAATGCGTTACTCTGTTCTTATGAACTTAATACTCTAGATGCAGGCAGGAGTCGGTCGATGTGTGGAGTAATAGTAGTAGATGTAGGCAGGAGTCGGTCTACTTGTCACGGACGTGATGCCTATATACATGATCATTCCTAGATAATCTCATAACTATGCACTTTTCTATCAATTGCTCGACGGTAATTTGTTCACCCACCGTAATACTTATGCTATCTTGAGAGAAGCCTCTAGTGAAACCTATGGCCCCCGGGTCTATCTCTTATAATATTTGCTTTCAATCTACCTTTATTTGCATCTTTACTTTTTGCATCTATCTTATAAAATACCAAAAATATATTTATCTTATCATATTATCTTTATTAGATCTCACTTCCGCAAGTGGCCATGAAGGGATTGACAACCCCTTTTATTGCGTTGGTTGCGAGTTCTCAGTTTGTTTGTGTAGGTGTGTGGGACTTTTGAGGAGCCTCCTACTGGATTGATACCTTGGTTCTCAAAACTGAGGGAAATACTTACGCTACACTTTGCTGCATCACCCTCTCCTCTTCGAGGAAAACCAACTCAAGCTCAAGACGTAGCAAGAAGGATTTCTGGCGCCGTTGCCCGGGAGGTCTTCGCTCAAGTCAAGACATACCAAGTGCCCATCACAAACCCATCTCCCTCGCATTTACATTATTTGCCATTTGCCTCTCGTTTTCCTCTCCCCCACTTCACCCTTGCCGTTTTATTCACCCTCTCTTACCAAATCTCCTCCTCTCCTTTTCGCTTGCCTTCTTCCGTCTTGATTTTTTTTGCCGCTATGTCTGAAATAGGGGAGATTATCGTCGATATGGACAACAGTGATAACACCGAAAATCCCGAGGCTCCGGTCGATGAACCGCCTATCTTTCATACTAAAAAGTTTCGAATCGGTAGTGGTAACATCATTGGCAAAGGTGTTATTCAGGATTTCTTTACTTGTGCCGGTGCTTTACCTTCCATGGGTTGTTCTATTCTTCATAGAACTAGTAGTCTTGCGGATGTTGTCTCTATGCTTGTAGTTGAACTTGAAAGACAATTTATGCATATGCATCCTTGCATACAAAGATTTTTCCTAGAATTCTCTAATATTGAGCATTCTTCTGTTAAGTGCGCTGTTACTATCTTTTTGGCTCATGAGTTTAAATTTATCATAAGAGAGGCCAAAGAGATCTTTGTGCACTAAAGAGTGGACGCCGGTCATCCACCCATAAAAGCAATCCTCTATGATCAAGAGGAAATTAGACGTTTTCAATCTTCGGACTATGTCGCTTTTAATGAAAACCTTAGAAAAAAGGTTCCTACCAATGTGTTGGTTGATTGCATTAATGAGATTAATAATGATTTTGCCCTCGGAAACAATGAGCTAGAGTACTCTCTTGAGTATAGGCTTACAAGATTTTGCCAAAATAATGCTTTTAGTGATGAAATAGTTGTGCATTATGAAGGGCCAAGGGAGGAACCCGTTCCTCCTGTGATTGATATTGGGGATCTTTGTCCCACTAAATTTAGCCCTTTTGATTACTTTTGCTTGCCTCAAAGGAAACTTGCTGCCGAACATAGAAAATATGAGATGAGCTTTCAAGATCTATCTTATTATTACGGCACCACTTAGATCTATCTTTGCTTTTATGCCTAGCTAGGGGCTTTAAACAATAGCGCTAGTTGGGAGGCAACCCAATTTTCTTTATGTTTTTTTGTTTTTGCTCCTGTTTAGTAATAAATCTTGCATCTACCTTCTGGTTAGATGTGTTTTTATCTTTTAATTAGTGTTTGTGCCAAGTAGAACCTATAGGATAACCTACGACGATAGTTGATTTGATTCTGCTGAAAAACAGAAACTTTGTGTGCACGAATATAATTTTGTTAAATCACAGGAACGTGCTTTTGCGTTGATTCTTTTTTTCTTCTGTTTAACAGACAAATTGTCCAGGACTTCCTATTTTGGTAGGATTTTTAGAGTTCCAGAAGTTTGCGTTAGTTACATATTGCTACAGACTGTTCTGTTTTTGACAGATTCTGTTTTTTGTGTGTTGTTTGCTTATTTCAATGCATCTATGGCTAGTAAATCAGTCTATGAACCATAAAGAAGTTGGAATACAGTAGTTTTAGCACCAAATTAAATAAAGAATGAGTTCATGGCAGTACCTTATGTGGTGGTTTTGTTTTCTTTCACTAACGGAGCTTATAAGATTTCCTGTTGAGTTTTGTGTTGTGAAGTTTTCAAGTTTTGGGTAAAGCTTTTATTGACTATGGAATAAGGAGTGGCAAGATCCTAAGCTTGGGGATTCCCATGGCACCCCAAGATATTCAATAATAGCCAAAAGTCTAAGCTTGGGATGCCCCGGGAAGGCATCCCCTCTTTCGTCTTCGTTCATTGGTAACTTTACTTGGAGCTATATTTTTATTCACCACATGATATGTGTTTTGCTTGGAGCATCGTCTATTATATTAGTCTTTGCTTTTTAGTTTACCACAATCATCCTTGCTGTACACACCTTTTTGGAGAAGCCTATTTGATTAGAATTTGCTAGAATACTCTATGTGCTTCACTTATATCTTTTGAGCTTGATAGTTTTGGCTCTAGTGCTTCACTTATATCTTTTAGAGCACGGTGGTGTCTTAATTTTGAAGAAATTGCTAGTCTCTCATGCTTCACTTATATTATTTTGGGAGTCTTTTAGAACAGCATGGTATTTTCTATGATCATAAAGTTGGTCCTAGAATGATGAGCATCCAAGTTGGGTATAATAAAAACTATCATAGAAAGTGAATTGGATGCTATGATCAATTTGATGCTAGATAATTGATTTGAGATATGGAGGTAGTGATATTAAAGTCATGCTAGTTGGGTGATTATGAATTTAAAGAATGCTTGTGTTGAAGTTTGTGATTCCCGTAGCATGCACGTATGGTGAACCGCTTTGTGTTGAAGTTGGAGCACAATTTTATTTATTGGTTGTCTTCCTTATGAGTGGCGGTCGGGGACGAGCGATGGTCTTTTCCTACCAATCTATCCCCCTAGGAGCATGCGTGTAGTACTTTGGTTTTTGATGACTTCTAAATTTTTGCAACAAGTATATGAGTTCTTTTGATTAATGTTGAGTCCATGGATTAAACGCACTCTTTCACCCTTCCACCATTGCTAGCCTCTATTGTATCGTGCAATTTTCGCTGGTACCATACACCCACCGTACTCCTTCCTCAAAACAGCCACCATACCTATCTATTATGGCATTTCCATAGCCATTCCGAGATATATTGCCATGCAACTTTCCACCGTTCTGTTCATATGACACGCATTACTTTTGTCATATTGCTTTTTGCATGATCATGTAGTTGACATTGTATTTGTGGCAAGGCCACTTTCATAATTTTCATACATGTCGCTCTTGATTCATTGCATATCACGGTACCCCGCCGGAGGCATTCATATAGAGTCATATCTTTTTCTAGCTTTTAGTTGTAAATCCATAAAGTGTGATGAAAGGATGTTGAAGACTATGATTCCCCCACAAGTCGGGATGAGACTTCGGACTTTACAAAAAGAAAAGAAAAAGAAAGAAAGAAAAAAAATAGAAAGGCCAAAAAGAAAAAAAAGGCAAAAAAGATAGGCCAAAGAAAAAAAAAGAAAAGAAAAAAATGAGAGAAAAAGAGAGAAGGGACAATGCAACTATGTCTTTTTCCACACTTGTGCTTGAAAATAGCACTATGATATTCATGATAGAGAGTCTCATATGTTGTCACTTTCATATACTAGTGGGAATTTTTCATTATAGAACTTGGCTTGTATATTCCCATGATGGGCCTCCTTAACAGTGCCCTAGGTCTTCGTGAGCAAGCAAGTTGGATGCACCCCACTTAGTTTCTTTTGTTGAGCTTTCATATATTTATAGCTCTAGTGCATTCGTTGCATGGAAATCCCTACTCACTCACATTGATATCTATTAATGGGCATCTCCATAGCCCGTTGATACGCCTAGTTGATGTGAGACTATCTTCTCCTCTTTGTCTTCTACACAACCATCCTTCTATTCCACATATAGTGTTATGTCCATGGCTCACGCTCATGTATTGCGTGAAAGTTGAAAAAGTTGGAGATTATTAAAGTATGAAACAATTGCTTGGCTTGTCATCGGGGTTGTGCATGATTAAATACTTTGTGTGATGAAGATAGAGCATAGACAGACTATATGATTTTGTAGGGATAACTTTCTTTAGCCATGTTATTTTGAGAAGACATGATTACTTTGATTAGTATGCTTGAAGTATTCCTATTTCTTATGTCAATATGAACTTTTATTTTGTATTCATTTGGATCTGAACATTCATGCCACAATAGAGAAAATTACATTATGAATTATCCTAGGTAGGATTCCACATCAAAAATTCTCTTTTTATCATTTACCTACTCGAAGATGAGCAGGAATTAAGCTTGGGGATGCTTGATACGTCTCCAACGTATCTATAATTTTTGATTGTTCCATGCTATTATATTATCTCTTTTGGATGTTTATGGGCTTTATTTTACACATTTATATCATTTTTTGGACTAACCTACTAACCGGAGGCCCAGCCCATATTGCTGTTTTTTTGCCTATTTCAGTATTTCGAAGAAAAAGAATATCCAACGGAGTCCAAACGGAATGAAACCTTCAGGAGTGTTATTTTTGGAACAAATCTGATCCTGAGAGCTTGGAGTGCAAGTCAAGAAGCCTCCGATGGCCCCACGAGATAGGAGGGTGCGCCCCCCTGTCTCGTGGGCCCCTCGGGCGGCCACCGACGTACTTCTTCCTCCTATATATACCTACGTACTCCGAAAACATCCAGGAGCACCACGAAACACAATTTCCACCACCGTAACCTTCTGTACCCGTGAGATCCCATCTTGGAGCCCTTGCCGGCACTTTGCCGGAGGGGGAAGCAACCACGAAGGGCCTCTACATCAACATCCTTGCCCCTCCGATGAGTTGTGAGCAGTTTACCACAGAACTACGGGTCCATAGTTATTAGCTAGATGGATTCTTCTCTCTTTTTGGATCTCAATACAATGTTCTCACCCTCTCTTGTGGAGATCTATTCGATGTAATCTCTTTTTGCAGTGTGTTTGTCGAGATCCGATGAATTGTGGGTTTATGATCAAGTTTATCTATGAGTTCTTTTATGCATGATTGAGTTATCTTTGCAAGTATCTTTGAATTATCAGTTTGGTTTGGCCTACTAGATTGGTCTTTCTTGCCATGGGAGAAGTGCTTAGCTTTGGGTTCAATCTTGCGATGTTCTTACCCAGTGACAGAAAGGGTTGCAAGACACGTATTGTATTGTTGCCATCGAGGATAACAAGATGGGGTTTATATCATATTGCATGTGTTTATCCCTCTACATCATGTCATCTTGCTTAATGTGTTACTCTGTTCTTATGAACTTAATACTCTAGATGCAAGTAGGAGTCGGTCGATGTGTGGAGTAATAGTAGTAGATGCAGGCAGGAGTCGGTCTACTTGTCACGGACGTGATGCCTATATACATGATCATGCCTAGATAATCTCATAATTATGCGCTTTTCTATCAATTGCTCGACAGTAATTTTTTCACCCACCGTAATACTTATGCTATCTTGAGAGAAGCCTCTAGTGAAACCTATGGCCCCCGGGTCTATCTCTTATCATATTTTCTTTCAATCTACCTTTATTTGCATCTTTACTTTTTGCATCTATCTTATAAAATACCAAAAATATATTTATCTTATCATATTATCTTTATTAGATCTCACTTCCGCAAGTGGCCGTGAAGGGATTGACAACCCCTATATTGCGTTGGTTGCGAGTTCTCAGTTTGTTTTTGTAGGTGCGTGGGACTTTTGAGGATCCTCCTACTAGATTGATACCTTGGTTCTCAAAACTGAGGGGAATACTTACACTACACTTTGCTGCATCACCCTCTCCTCTTCGAGGAAAACCAACGCAAGCTCAAGACGTAGCAACGCGCCCTGGAAGTTGTCGAGGAACGCGTCCTCCAGGTTTTCCCAACTGCCAATGGAATTTCCCGGCAAGCTATTGAGCCAGTGCGGGACCGGTCCTTTGAGCTTAACGGGAAGATACTTGATGGTGTGTAGATCGTCTCCGCGGGCCATGTGAATGTGGAGAAAGAAATCTTCGATCCATACTGCAGGGTCTGTTGTGCCATCGTATGATTCAATGTTTACGGTTTTAAACCCTTCTTGGAATTCATGATCCATCACTTCATCAGTGAAGCAGAGGGGGTGTGCAGCGCCTGTATGCCGGGCTATGTGGCTACACAGTTTGAATGATTCTGGTTGGTTGTGTTCGGCCTGGCCGGACTTGTTGATAGTGTATCCGGCATGACGATCATCGTCACGTGTTGGGGCGCGCCCGCGCGATCCGTAGATTGATCTTGGCTGTCCTGCCTTGTTTTCGAATATGTCTCACAGGTCCTGCCTATTGCCCTGGGCCGTAGTGTATTGGCGTAGGGGTGCGGGCTGGTATTCGGCCTAATACGCCGTTTTATCCCGGCCACGAGGTGGTCGGTCAGCCGTGTGGCGCTCGAGTCCATATTCCTCGGCTGCCAGGACTTCAGTCCATCTGTCTGTGAGCAGGTCTTGATCAGCTTGGAGCTGTTGCTTCTTCTTTTCAGGCTCCTCGTAGTGGCCATAAGCCGGCGCTTGAAGCGCTCCTGCTCTACGGGGTCCTCAGGCATGCCGAACTCATCGTCGTCGAGGCTAAACTCGTCTTCGGAGGGGGGCATGTAGTTGTCCTCCTCCGGGTATCCGTCCGTCGCCTGTTCGTCTAGGATGACCTGCTCGTCTTCCTGTCGGCCTGCTCGAAGGCGGGCTGATCAGGGTTGTATTCATCTTCGGGACCATCCGGATTGTTTTCGTCTCCTGTGCCGGTATTGCTGTGGCGGGGCTTGGAGCAGCGCCGATGACGCCCATGCTTTGCTTTCTTCCTTAAGGGGTTATCCTCCATTGCCTCGTCGCCATTGGTTTCTTTCGGAATGTCCACCATATATATCATATGAGGAGGTGGCTGTCCAGCGCCCCGTGGGCGGTGGTTCCTATTCAGAGTCGAAGTCAAGCACGTTGGTCAAATCATCGATCGTGGCAATGAAGTGGGTGGTGGGTGGGCAACGAACTCCCTCGTCGCTTGCTTCCCACTAGAGCCGGACATAGTTCGGCCAAGAGTGTCCTGACAAAGAGAGAGACTTTAACGAGTTCAGCATGTCGCCAAAGGGCGAGTGCTGGAAGATATACGCAGCGGTGAACTCCATTACCGGAGCCCAACCAGATTCGGCGGGCTCGGGGTGCGCGGACTGGAACTCACACCCGGACTTGAGTCCGAGGGTCCGGCGTCACAGGCTTCCTTGGGGGTGAAGTCTGTGTTCGGCTCTACCGCCAATGAGTGTGCGGCCTCCGGTGCGGGGTCCATCCACCCGTCCTTGGACGACGCAATCTGCCCCGAATTTAGGTCCGGGGTTCCTGCAGGTGCGATATCCTGAGTATTGTCCGATAGCAGGTCTAAGCCGTGCTCGTCATGACTGTTCGGCGCTCCTGGCATAGGCCCGAATCCGTCGAAGATCAAGTCTCCGCGGATATCGGCTGTGTAGTTCAAGTTTCCGAACCTGACCTGATGGCCAGGGGCGTAGCTTTCGATCTGCTCCAGATGGCCAAGCGAATTGGCCCGCAGTGCGAAGCCGCCGAAGACGAAGATCTATCCAGGGAGAAAAGTCTCACCCTGGACCATGTTGTTGTTGATGATCGAAGGAGCCATCAGATCTCACAGCAACGACACAGAGGAAATCTCAATGAAAGCACCAATGTTGGTGTCAAAACTGGCGGATCTCGGGTAGGGGGTCCCGATCTGTGTCTAAGGCTAATGGTAACAGGAGGCAAGGGACACGATGTTTTACCCAGGTTCGGGCCCTCTCGATGGAGGTAAACCCCTACTTCCTGCTTGATTGATCTTGATGATATGAGTATTACAAGAGTTGATCTACCACGAGATCGTAGAGGCTAAACCCTAGAAGCTAGCCTATAATGATTATGATTGTGTCCCTAAGGACTAAACCCTCCGGTTTATATAGACACCGGAGAGGGCTAGGGTTTACACAGAGTCGGTTACAAAGAAGTAAATCTATTATCCGGATTGCCAAGCTTGTCTTCCACGCAAAGGAGAGTCCCATCCGGACACGGGACGAAGTCTTGAGTCTTGTATCTTCACAGTCCAACAGTCCGGCCAAAGTATATAGTCCGGCTATCCGGATACCCCCTAATCCAGGACTCCCTCAGGGGTAGCTTCTCCTTCATTCCCGTGTTTTAGACAATTTGGTGTAATGCACTCAGGAATGAAAGGAGGAGCTACTATCACCGACGGTCGAATATGTACACCACGTGAGCTGAGAGTCTTCAAGAAAAGGCTCGACAGACCGATAGTCAACCCGTGATGAATAATAATGATCTAATTTAGGTTTTTTAGTACATATATTTAATTGTACAAGTTTAATATTTGAATTATGAACATAGGAAATGTCGTACTCGGACGATGAAAACCGACCGGTGGAGTGCGACTGGTGCCACGACGACCGAGGTATGTGCGACAGGTTCCTTGAGCTGGACGAAGATCGGCACTTCAACATTAAGCTCGAGGAGACCTTTGATGTTAGAACGGTACGCAACAACGACAAGAGTTTTGTTTTATAATTAAGCACGACTTCAACTATTTCAACATGTACTTTTCATCTTCTCCAATTTGACTAGCTTATCCCATGCTATGCAAGACGCTATGTCTTGGAGAGGATGGGTTTTGAAGACCATGAAAGTATGGAAACATAAAAAATCACCTAAGGACCCATCATGGTGTGGATTTTGAAGTAAAGCTGTACAATTCTGAGAGTGTAACCCATTTTAGTTGCAAAAATTGGGAAGCACTTTGCAAGATGTATGGTTTTGATGAGGGTATGCTTGTCACCATGGATCTTGGTGATCCTAAAATCGAGCAAGACAATATGGACATTCTGGTCCTTGGTGATACGCTTCCAATTCTTCCCCTATGTGAGCTTCTCAAATATAGTTATTAAGTAATTTATATTTTTTATTTCAAAATAGTCGACAGCTTATTTCCATTGACACCTTATTTTCATTCTTCAAAGAATGTGCGGAAGATGGTAGACAAAACAGACTACACCGATGGCTCCGAATTAACTTATCAGGAGAAAAATCATCTGATCGCATTTTGTACTGATCTTGAGAATTATAATATCTACAATCGAACTCCTCAACATTATGGTCAATACGTGCCACTAGTGCACGTGTTGAACTACGGTAACTACCATGGAGATACCCTGGTAAGATTTTTTACTATTACGACATCCGTGCATCTTTTGCATACTTCTAAAACTAGTACATCATTGCTAACTACGAAGTTATTACTATGTTTTTCAACAGATAATCCCGAATGATTGTGTGCCTCACCTGATGTATCAGCATGGTCGCCTTGATGTTCTAAACATACAACCAGGTTATCCTACGAATCTCAACTGTCCATGCCGGATTTCTAAAAGAATTGGAGACGTGACAATCAAAGAATGGAAAAAATGTATGGACAGTCGTAAGGAGGTTCTTGGAAGCAAAAGGAAGCGACGTGCAAGAATTAGAGACAGGATGATCTCCATTCTCCATAATGGAGAGTCAGGGTCTATATTGTTTGATGCTATTTTACCTTAAGGGTATTTAGGTCCTACCTGATACTGATGATCATGTGCTAAGAACAATTAAGTAGGGTTGGTTCGATGACTATGAGGATGATGATCGTATGAATTGTTATTAATAACGAGTAGAAGTTGTATGATGATGCAAGATTAGTAGGACTTGTTATTATATATGATGATGCATGATGCGAGCATGAAGAGTTATTATATATTAGCGGGTGAAATGAACATAGCAGTAGCATTGGTAAACCAAGCACGAAGATATAAGAGAGGACACTTCTCTCTATTAGCAAGCTAATAACAACCTAAATTAACCCCCAAAACCCCTAAACCAGCCCCTTTTAAAAAAACCCTCAGCTTCCAGCCAGCTGCTGACACGTTGATGCCTTTTGGTCCCGGTTTATGTCACCAACCGGGACCAAAGGCCCCCCTGCCTGGGCTGGCCGCAGCGGCCACGTGGAGGTCCATCTGTCCCGATTCGTGTAAGAACCGGGACTAAATGCCAAGGGCATCAGTACCGACCTTTTAGTTCCAGTTCTTAAACCGGGACAGAAGGCCCTTACGAACCGGGACAAATGGCCCTTTTTCTACTAGTGATAAGACCTTATGCTTTTGCTCTGTTCAGGAATCTCAGTTACTGTATGAGTCAAAGTTGTACAGGGTACTGCATGGCAGAAGTAATACCCGTTCGTTTTCATTCCTTGGACCATAAATTTAAGATATTTTTTGCTGTTATGATGTTGGCGTACATTTTTTTATTGTGCAGCTAGGATTTCAAGTGTCAAGTGGTTTGGTGTTGAGGGTGACTACAATGTTCTTGCTACTTTTGATGGGATCTAGCACGGTTGAATTGTGGCGGCTGGCTCGCTGGACAAGCCGAAGCCACTCTCCTCGTCTTCGACGGCATGAAGAATATTGATGTTGAGATGGACACACGCTTCAGGGGTAACAGAGGTCATATATAGTTTTGCTGAATCCATTTTCCTTTTCTTACTTGTGTTTGCACCTCTCTTAACCTAACAAACATTTGGCACCTTTGAAAATTTGTTGGAAACATGCGAACGAATAACAATATGTCGGATTTCATGCATTGTCTGCCAAACACATGACCATATTGTTTATTTCAGGTATGTGAACCCTCACTGGGAAAATTCCTCTTCTATCGGAGTTGACCTGTTTTAGACAGAGCCTTCCTGTGTAGATGGGAAAGTGATTCAAAATTCTGCTAGGACTCCATTGGTACAAGTAGAGGGCTTGTTAATATGACATGCTAATGCAATTTGACATATGACATACTGACCGGCCATTATTTTAATTGTTCGTCTTCACCTGCTCAATTGGTCGATGGGGAGAGATTTTATAGGTTCTCCGTGAGGGTGAAGGACAATTCCATTTTATGAAGTGGAAGATTATCCTGATTGTCTAAATTTCAGTAGTTATTTTTCTTCCTTGAGTGACCTTGCTTTGGTTTAAACCACCCAATGAGCTCTAGAGTAACTGAGTATTTAACAAGTAGGTGATGCTTTAACTTACTATTCATGATCAAATTGATGACAGGTACACATATATTTTAGTGCTATATTTATTCTGTAGGTGAGAGGATCTCATGTTGGTTCATATCTACCATGTTTGTTGTTTGGCATCGTACACAGAGGTACCGAAAGAGAAGGAATAATGATTCTAATATGGTGAAGCATGTGGATGTTGATGCTCCAACTCTGAAGTAGCCCAACTTCTTCCTCATTACAAGGTAGGCTATTTGGTATCTATCTCACATACAGTGTAAAGATCCTTCCATAAAACTTCTAATAATATATTATGATATCTAAATGCTACAAGTATGCATTATAATTGGTTCCACTTGGCCTTTCCAGAATTATTTTTCATACTCTTTATGTGATAACAGACCATCTTTCACCTCATAATCTCATTATAACAGAGGATGCCTCGGACAGCTGTGCAGTACCTAACCTTCAAATATATGTTAAAGCAATAATTATTGGACTAACAACATTATAAAGAAAACAAATCTCTTTCATCTGTTAAAGATCTATTCTCATTAATCATCTTTGGTGAATCAACTAGAATTTTCATTTAGTAAAATCAGAACTCACATTTCCTTTATGTGTAAGCAGAAACAAGATGAATTGCTTTTAGAAGATATCTAGACTCTCTTTAAGAGCTGGAAGATTAGAAGAGGCATGTGAATTGTGTCGATCTGCTGGACAGGTTCTTCAGCTTGCATATGCCTATGTAATTCTTATGATGTATCACCTCTACTTGATGCTAATGCCTCGACTATGTTCAGGCATGGAGAGCTGCCACCCTTTGCCACTTTGGTGGCATAGATCTGTTTCCTTCCCTGGAGGCCATGCTCAAGAATGGAAATGCTAGAACACTACAAGCAAGCTCCAGGGCTGGGTCGTTTGATTCTGTTTTTTTTCTTTGATTTCATTCCGGTTCTTGGCTGAATCTACTACTGCTACACTTTCTCTGCTTTATCAATGCACACTCTTGCTCTTTTTGATTTCATGTCTTGTATTTTTAACAACCAACATGAAGCTATCGCTCTTTTCGACTGCTTGTCTTCTCGCTGAAGTAAGAATCCTGTCATACAGAGACGTTAACTAATACGACAGCTTGATTAGTGTGCACAATTCCACCTCAAGAGGCACCACCAGGTGCCGCCCCAGCCACTAGTTAAACACAATAAGAGCATGGTTAATAGTATAGCCAGCTGCTGGCTATAAGCCAGTGTCATGTCATTTACAGCCCATCTTATAGTCAACATGTACAATAGTAGATCAAAATAGTGTACTACTTTTGTATTATGTGGCCCACCTTTCATTCTCACAAAGTGCCTAGGAGCACGTGCTAGAGCCGGCTCTTCACGAAGAGCCCGCTTACCTTCTCTCTCCTCTTCTCTTTCCTCCAACTAAGCAGAAATATACTAATTTATTTCTTGTAGCCCACTGACTCAGCTCTATTGTACTTGCTCTAAGCACATCTAAGCACTTACGAGCACCCCCTTGACCATGGACCTTGACGGTGTACGTCACCTTCTGTCTCATAGTTTTCCTCGTCATCATCTGAGTCCTAGAAGATCTCACCCACATCATCATTAGCATGCAGCCGCCTTGATAGGCAACGTGCGCAGAAGGAGTAGAGGTGACTGGGGACGCACCACCACCACGTCGTGGGCACTCCGTATGTGCTCGTGTGCGTGCAGCCTGCATGTTTTTCGTCGGTGCTAGATCTAAGGCCGAGGCTGCGGTCGTCTTCGTCTCCGACTAGTAGTTGAGCAACGACGACAAAGAGGTGCTGCAAGAGATGCGTATGCGCCGTTGCGTGCGAGCTTCGCCGTAGCACGACGAACCGGATGTCGCTGTGGATGGCGCACGCCTCCATGCAGCCGAGTGTGTGCGCATGCACGTGTTATTCACGTGCATTATGTGGCCGAGCGTGTGTGCATGCATGTCTTGTGTACGTGCGTTGTGTGCACCATGCTGTGCGCGTATGTGCATGAGTTGGATCGGATGGAGTTAGTGCATTGGCTTGTGTACATGCGTGGCTGCATGCGTCCTGTTCAAGCATGGCTTGTTGCATGGTTATCAATAATTCAATATAAACTACTCCCAACATTCCTAAATATAAGTCTTTCTAGCCATTTCAAATAGACTACAACATACGGATGTATGTAGACATATTTTAGAGTGTAGATTCACTCATTTTGTCGTCGGGAATCTATGCTCTTCAATTCTTTTCTTTTATGTGAGCTTTGTTCATCCTTTTCCCAACACGCGAGACATCTAGCATCAAGGTGCACGTGTCATGCGAGAAAATGGAGATAATCAGATAAGCAGTGCGTAAGTGAGTCGTCCGGGGAGAAAAGAGGGGGAAACCCTTTTTCGTACGCAATATTTTTTCTCCTCGATGGCACATGAATAGTGCACGTACTCAACGACGGAGCACGGGATGGTAGCAATGACATGGTCATCCCTTTTTTGGAGAGAGTACGTACTACTAGTAAATAACTTTGATGTGTACTGTCAACTCGCAGAATGACGAGAAGCTTGATTACGCCTTCTCCCTCGCCAACGCGTGCGCGGTGGCTCGCAGCACGAGGAGAAACTTTTGCTTACAAGCGGTGGACGTGCAACAGTTCATTTGGTGTCAGATTGCCAGAAGCACTACTGTAGAACCATCGACTTCGGGAAGAGGCGAAGAGCCAAGCGCAAGGTCACCTACTAACCTTAGGCTAGGCGTAGTGGGATTAACATAAGTACTGGTACCTCCTTTTTTTTTATTCTAGAAACAACCACACGCGAATATCAAGGTGCTGGTTACGTAGAACAAATTTCCTGGAGTCCGTGCTCAGCCTTCCTCTATCTCTCTTCTCAGCTAGCCATAGGATGCGCGGAGCCCATCGTCTGTTTTCTCACATGTGGTCCCACATGTCAGTGAAAACGCAAGAGGACCCACTGAACCTGCACATCTCGGTGGCCGCTTTTGGAGTTACTCAAGAGTAGTAAGATTCTATTTACAGTTTAACCCAAGATGCACATCTCGTGGCTTCAACTACCACTCTATTTTCTTTCATGACACGACCTGGATGCTGGATGTCCCATGTGTCGGCAAAAGGAGGTAGAACCCGACCAAATCTTTGGTTGTTCTCTCGGATTAGACTAGTTGTGCTAACTTAAAAAAATCATTGTGTACTCCCTTTGTTCCAAAATACTTGACTTCCATTTGTTCAAAAATGGATGTACCTATATACTAAAACATGTCTAGATACATATATATTTTGACAAATAGAAGGCATGTATTGTGCAATGGAGGGAGTAGAATGGATGCAAGTTTTTGTATTGGAAAGAAGAGTACATCCATATACTGATAGAGTATTGGAGTTGGCCTTACAAGTGGGACCGCAGTTGAGGAAACCGACTATCGGCAAACCCCCACCTCGCCTGCCACGCGATGGCTGAGTTAGAGAAGCGACGAGGTTGAAGAGATTGCTCTAGCACGGACTCCAAGAAATATGGTATCAGATGGAAGTCGTCCTGGTGGCGCGTGTCGTACTCCTGGACGTGAATGCTTGTTCTGGCCCATATGGCACCCTACTACTGCTACTACTTACTATATAGTACTAGTATCGAGGATTCAAGGTGCTGGTTACGTACAATATGGCTACAGTAAAAACACCCGCACAACGCGCGAAGCATGTGAAGCTAGTACAAATAGTGTACTACTATTGTTGATTGGCCTCATCCGATAACCTATTGCAATGCACGTACAATTATGTATTCGGAAAATATTTTTTTGCCTCGTCGCACCACTCACTCACAGAAGCAACTCGAAATCCATTCATAAATTTAGTAAGTTTATCACAGGCATGTCATTTTATTACATACAACACGTCATCAACCCACATTGACAACGAGGATACATTATAAATACTGAAGTTTTCACCACACAACAAATAACAAACAATGAAATGAACTTTAACTCAAAAATTCCTCGTCGTTGGAAACGCTTGCTTTGAACCACAAGCGATTCTCTGGGACGGGTCATCTATTGTCGATGTCGATACCAATGCAGGACTGATCATCCAGGCTGAAGCGGCCTACTATATCAGTACCAGTGTAGGGAACCACCCGAATGTCCAAGGTATAGACATAGTTGCTTCTCATAAATGGTACTAGTAATGTTGTGTCAACAGCAGTTGGATCGCCTTTCACCATCATCGGATAGTTTTGTCCATGGAAGAGCGAGTTTTCTCCAAGACTATCAATTTTGTACCAGGGAGAAGGAGTTGGCGCTAGCACACTAGTATCCATCTCAAATACCATGCAACAGGTGTTGGAATAGGTTCGGAGAGTGCGACCATGGGAGACAACACGTGCTCCCTCAGTAGTAACAAACTCAGTGCGCTGTATACACACAAGAAGAGGTGATCCATGGAATTAGTTGCCAGGTGCCACTGAGTATATACATTCTGCTCGTCCTCATGCTCGTGATCATCACCATCGTCATCTCCCCCTTGGTTATAAAAATTTTCAAGTATAGGTGGTGGAATGTTCACAGGACCTTGGAAACACAAAAAGAAGGTTAATTAGTAAAGGGAAACTTGCTAACCCACATGCATGTGGATGAAACAATTATAATTATGGTGGAAGACAAACGTACCAAAAGTATAAGGATTCCATGCAAAAACAGTGCCACAAGTGGTGGCAGCAAACACAAGGCCCCCGTATTGAATTGCATCACAGTACACATCCGTGTATAGAAACTGATTTTTGAGCAATATCCATCCAGTCAAACCACGAAGGACAGCAACAAGCTTGTCGAAGATAGCAACAACTTCATAGTTGTTGTAATTCCAAGAGCGGTTGAGAACTCAACAAATTGCTATCTTCTGTAGAAGACAGTCACCATGATCGTATTTGAACGTGCGTACAATACCGATGTGCTCAACCTCTGGGCAGTCTGCTGAGATTTTTGGAAGTGGAACCCGGTCACGAGTGTACACATTCACAAGTTCCCACTTGCAGTTGGACCCAATGTAAACAACCCACCCATTTGCGCCTGCCCAATCCTTGCCCTCAAGCGATGGCATCTTAACATCATACGTATCCTTATCAAGCGGCATCAACTTGCATAGGGTGAGGCCTCCGTCGTCCCGGCTCCAGTAGTCATCAGGGTCACGACGAAGAAGATAGGGGAGATCAAACCGCTCCTTGACTCTTGGGTTCCTTGTAATGATGTTATTAGTTGAGTCGAGAATGGGCTTGAACGAACCTTCCATGCTAGCCGAGGTGATGACGTCGCACCGATCAATGAGTTCCTCCACCACGTCATCTTTCAGATCGGGGCAAGAATAACGGGGTCGTTTCCGGCCTGTTCCCTCCATGGAGAAGACGATCGAACAATGGCAGAAGAAAGGGTGAAGGGCTGAAGGAAAATGGAGGAGGGAGAGGAGCGTGCGACAGCAGTTCCAAATCGAGTGGGAAAGGCGAAGAGTCGGTGGACGGTTGCCAGTTTACCACGGTTCACGAAGAGGTGCCCCGGCCTACACGTCCGTTCGGAAATACTCCTACTACTCGTCGCCGTCTCATAGATATGTTGGAACGGGACCACATGTCAACGAAACATGGTGTGTAATTTCTCGTGCAAAATGTGATCTGGCCACGTTGGCCCGAGGTGCCGCATTAGTTTTTTTTGAAAGTTTGCCGCATTAGTTATCGACCTTTATTTTTTTAACATGCAATCTGAATGGATAGCTCCTGTGGTCATCACACATGAGCGGATATAGTGATGGTCGATTCGCCCGAGCAACTTATTACTGTGGGAATATGGGAGTACCAGCGGATTCAAGGAACATAGAAATGATGGTTGCTTCGTCCAAGCAACTTACTGCGGTGAAGGTGGCGCTCTGTCATTTGACTACTCACTAGTCATTACTCCTGCGACGCAACGACCGGGGTGAATCTTTCCCTGAAGTTGTGTTGTGCACTCAATATTGCTGCATGGCAGGTGGAGCCGGATGAAGGATGTCCAACATGTCGGCGAAACGAAGTTGAATTGTTTCTGGCATTGCTATCAATCCTTCGGGATTTGTTTATATGTACGCATAATTTTGATGAAATTGTACTGTGATGCTATGAAGGTTTCAACTTTGGTTCCCGTAGGAAAAAAAGGTTTCAACTTAGGATTCATGTGTCTTGCCTCGAGATTATCTCTTTACAACATTCCATCAAATACAAATGAAACTACCATGGCTAATGCATCTCAATGGTTCGCATATCAGCGTCAATATTCACATCACAACTGAAGACTAAGTTGTGAGAAGGTGTACAAATAAACAAAAAAATATAATTGATCGATGTTGTTCGTAGGCATGGCTCCATTTCCTTGGCACAGTGTTCATTGCTTGGCAGCTAGTTTCACCCAGCTCTGTAGTCAAAAAGGAGGTGTATGAAGGACACAACAATCCGATCATTTTGTGCAGCTCCACTAAAATCGAGCGGACCATCCCTGTTTGCAAAGATATCCAGTCAGTGTGATTACAATAATAGTGGAACTAGATGATGAAACATAACACACATAAATAGAAGCCGATCACCTCTATGATCTCTCTTTAGGACTAACTTCTTGTTGGAGAAGATTAGGCACGGAGTTGGATGAGGAGGATAGCAAAACCAATCTCCCTTTCCGCAGTCCCATAGAAATGTAAAAACGTTGCCCGTGTGACATTTTGGCGGAACTGCACAAAACACTCTTCAGAAAAGTGATTTGTGCAGTTCACCAAAAGGTTGCAATAGCAACAAGGTGAAAATGGATAGCCCTGTTTGCAAAAGGAGGCCGAAAGGAAACAATTAATGCCCAATAACACGAGTTGAAGACACATACGCCGACAAAAAATAAGCATGTTCCATGTAAAAAGGGAAAGATAGCACATGTTGGTTTATCAAAAATGGTTTGAGGATGAGATTGCAAGATGGAAAGTACGTCGGCCGAGATACGATTTGAGCAAACAACTAAAGAAGATCCACATGCAGCAACGTGGGAAGATGGGCAGTGGAGCAAGGCCGGAGGAAGCTGTACCTGAGGGTCATCGGGATGTTACTAGAAGGGCACCGACGGCCGGGATCTGCCCATACTGCAGCAACGAGCAAGTGGCGAAGGCCCTATCACACCGGAGCTTGGTCAGAGAGAACGGCGGGTACCGCAGATCGGGATGAGCTGCCTCAACGCCGTCGAACAGAGAGACGATGCACATCCTCCCTTTCCGCCGGCGGATGGGATGCGGCCAGATCACTGACCAACGCTGAGAGAGAGAGGACCCGGCGGCCTTGTGTGAGATGGTGTGACGAGAGACAAAACCATTTTACCATTTTCCCCATGGCAATCGTTTTATATTCTAGGCGTGGTACTCGACCCTCCTTCGAGTAAACAACCGCTACACGCGTCAAATTATCACGTGGACTGCCTTTTCATAAAGAAACAAACTCCACCGTGTACCCGCACGGGTGTGGCCGGGAACGAGATGTGAGTACGTGTGTCCTGCATGCACTTCTTCTTTAGGTGCAGGTACGTACGTGGGTGGGTGTGAGAGAGATGGTTTGTGCGAAACAGAGGCAATGTGTTGATGATATCTCAATCAGAAAAGCGTAACATATGCAATGTGTGTGAAACGGAGTCATGGACGTGAGATATCGATAGAATTGAAAACATGGATGAAGTGTGTGGCTGCGCAATCGATAAAGAGTGTCATCGAATTTTTGATTTGCCTACGTCAAAGATACAGGGCGGCTGGCCTACTAGAATTTGAGAGGGCAGAGGTGCAGTTCTTCTCCGTGGTATGGATACCTACCTACAATGTTCGACTATCGGTGTGTGTGTGTGTGTGTGTGTGTGTGTGTATGGATATGTGTAGCAGAGGAATAAGGTTGGGAAAAAGACAAAGGTAGAGCGTCGGAGGGTTGGTGGTGGAGTGGCGTCTCACAAATGGTGGGAGAGGCCTGCTAGACAAATGGAGGGTATGAGTGCAATATCAATAAGAGAGGGCGGGGGATGTCTGTCTGTCTATGCACGTGCGTGTGAGAGGTGGGTCGGGAGGTATTCAAGGATGATGAGGGGAGAAGATATGGTTGTGGTAAGCATACGTAACTACATAGGAATACCAACCGTCGTGTGTCCGAGAAAAGGAGAGACATAACTAGCGAGGCAAGTGTATCGGTGCTTGGTGAAAACGAATTATAGTTGACCTGGCTATATGTAGGGAGATTAGTTCATATACACGCCTGCATGTGTTAGAAGCAAATAAGGTCTTGAGAGGCAGACAGGGGGAGAGGGTGTGTCTAGGAGGTGGTGCGAGAGGCCTACCATGTTGAGGGGGAGGAGTGTGTGAGTATGTGATAAATGAAAAGAGGGGCAGGAGTGTGCACCTGCGTGGAATCGTATTGAACATATGGGGGCATGGACGGTGAGAAGAGAAGAGGGGAAGTATATATGTGTTTGTTGTAGGCACACTTGGATAGATAGGTATATCGACCGGTTTGTGCTAGAAAGAAGGAGCCGGGGCCTACACACACCGCTGGTGGACGACCTAAAGAGAAATAATGAATGTGCGCGATGGATGGGACACTAAGGGTGTGTGAGAGGGGGCGGGCGTGTGCATGCACGATAGAAAGTTAGCGCTAGCTAGCTACAAATAGAAGAGGATCGTGAAGGTGTAAAAGACGAACAAAGATCATAATTCATTATAAAAAAGTGGATACGGAAACTTGAAGAAGATATCATAATGTTGAACATTGATTATAATTTGGGCTAATGTGTGGCTTTTGCAACTCAGGTCTAAATACTTGTCATAATGTAGGGGGCGGGGCACTATACTTTGTGTGATAAACACGGTGTACGTATGGAACATGGTTTAGATTACGAATATATAGTTAGTACAACAAATGTACTATTATTTGGAATCAACATCAAGTGTATTCAAAAAATAGAATTCGAGTTCATGTAGTACACATAGTTCATATCTATCTCTATAGTAATCATGTGGTGTGTTATTAAGGTAATACACGAATGATGGTTGAAGTTGGCAACAATCATGATTGTATATTCTTATTGAAATAGAGAAACGAATTCAAATTTAGTTAGAATTGCAGCGGTAGTATAGACATTTGGAATGCACTAAAATGTTGGTATGAGTAGGTTACATGCATTATACAGCAACCAAAAAAAATTAATTGGACATAACATGGATTATACTCCCTCCTTCCATCTATATAGAGTGTAATGAGTTTTTTAAGACCGCCTTTGACTATTGACAAGATTAATAGTACATGACATGCACAATGTGAAAATTATATCATTGAAAGAACCTTTCACAGATGAATTTAATGGTGTGCTTTGTGTAGGTTGTATGTCATATATCATTGATCTAATATTTGGTCAAAGTTAGCATCGAAAAACACATTAGGCCCTATATAGATGGAAGGAGGGAGTAGCTTTGAATAGCATTTGTATAGTAAAACGGGGCAAGACTCTCTCTTTGTGTGGTGTGAATAGTTTTATTTTTTTGTTTTCTTTTTGGTTGAGGGAAGTGCGAATTGATCTGGTACGTACAAGTACAATATTACTACACGTTAGGATTGTCCCTAAAATTCAACCCACGTCTTGTTATATCCCGAAAATTCAGATATCCTGCTCCCAAAACTAGCGCCTTCACAACCCGCACCTTGCTATCCCGAAACTACAACGCGCGCGAAAACTCCCTCCAGCTGCCAAATCTCGACAGGCGAAATCCCCCTTCTAACACTGAGCCGAAAGGGCCGCTAGTTCAAATCGGTGGGGGGTACTTCTATAACACACCCTACATTTTGGACAAGCGCGTCCCTAAGTCGTGCTTCACCCCCTCCCATCGCCCCCTTTTCGCCATTCTAAATCCCAGGCCGCCATAACCTCTCCGCTCCAGCCGCGAAACCCCACCCTCCTCCGTCCGCCATGTCACCGCTGCCCAGCTGGAGCCTCTTCCCCGATGACGTCGTCCGCCGCAACAGCTTGACGTCCCTCGTCCACCTCCCCCGATGAGGATACGTCGTCCATCTCACCGTCCCGCCGGTTCAGCCGCCCCGTCCTCCACCTCCAAGGAGCTGCTCCGACGATTGCCTCGTCTATCACGGCGGCTCCATCCCCACAACGCCACCTTAACATGTTCCACCGGAACCGCAACATCCTCACCGACTCCTCGGACGAAGTCGAGGCCTACTCGGCACCACCAAAGAGGTTGTACACTCATCGCATCGCACCTTCTCCTTAAATCGACCTCCCGGCGCCGACGGTGCTCCATCCCGCACCCCCATGGAGCGGCTACCTTGAAGCCGGCACCGCAGGCGACATCTCCATGGCGGCTCTCCTCCAGTGCGAGGCCCCTTCGGCGGCGGCGTCCATACCAGCCGGATCTGCTGCTGCTGCTTGATACGTCTCCAACG
This sequence comes from Triticum aestivum, assembly GCF_018294505.1. Classification (NCBI taxonomy): domain Eukaryota; kingdom Viridiplantae; phylum Streptophyta; class Magnoliopsida; order Poales; family Poaceae; genus Triticum; species Triticum aestivum. The sequence goes on from NC_057813.1 coordinate 702,367,558, forward strand.
TATCTATAATTTATGAAGCATTCATGCTATTTTATTATCTGTTTTGAATGACTATGGGATTTATTATACACTTTTATATTACTTTTGGGACCAACCTATTAATCGGAGGCCCAGCCCATATTGCTGTTTTATTGCCTGTTTCAGTATTTCGAGGAAAAGGAATATCAAACGGAGTCCAAACGGAATGAAACCTTCGGGAGCGTGATTTTTTGGAAGAATATGATCCGGGAGACTTGGAGTTCACGTCAAAAGATCCTCGAGGAGGCCACGAGATAGGAGGGCGCCCCCCCCTACTAAGCGCGCCCCCAGTCTCGTGGGCCCCTCGAGCACCTCCCGACTGACTTCTTTCGCATATATAAGCATACGTACCCTAAAACAATTGAATATCAAGAAAGATCGGAAGTTCCGCTGCCGCAAGCCTCTGTAGCCACCAAAAACCTCTCGGGAGTCTTTTTCGGCACCCTGCCGGAGGGGGAACCCATCACCGGTTGCCATCTTCATCATCCCGGCGCTCTACAAGACGAGGAACGAGTAGTTCACCCTCGGGGCTGAGGGTATGAACCAGTAGCTATGTGTTTGATCTCTCTCTCGTGTTCTCTCTCATGTTCCCCCTATGGCACGATCTTGATGTATCGCGAGCTTTGCTATTATAGTTGGATCTTATGATGTTTCTCCCCCTCTATTCTCTTGTGATGAATTGAGTTTCCCTCTTGAAGTTATCTTATCGGATTGAGTCTTTGATTTGAGAACACTTGATGTATGTCTTGCCGTGTTTATCTGTGGTGACAATGGGATATCACGTGCCACTTGATGTATGTTTTGGTGACCAACTTGCGGGTTCCGCCCATGAACCTATGCATAGGGGTTGGCACACGTTTTCTTGACTCTCCGGTAGGAGCTTTGGGGCACTCTTTGAAGTACTTTGTGTTGGTTGGATGAATCTGAGATTGTGTGATGCATATCGTATAATCATGCCCATGGATACTTGAGGTGACAATGGAGTATCTAGGTGACATTAGGGTTTTGGTTGATTTGTGTCTTAAGGTGTTATTCTAGTACGAACTCTTTCATAGATCGATCCGAAAGAATAACTTTGAGGTGGTTTCGTACCCTACCATAATCTCTACGTTTGTTCTCCGCTATTAGTGGCTTTGGAGTGACTCTTTGTTGCATGTTGAGGGATTGTTATATGATCTGTCTATGTTATTATTGTTGAGAGAACTTGCACTAGTGAAAGTATGAACCCTAGGCCTTGTTTCCTATCATTGCAATACCGTTTGTGCTCACTTTTATCATTAGTTACCTAGCTGTTTTTATATTTTTAGCTTACAAAAACCTATATCTACCATCCATATTGCACTTGTATCACCATCTCTTCGCCGAACTAGTGCACCTATACAATTTACCATTGTATTGGGTGTGTTGGGGACAAAAGAGACTCTTTGTTATTTGGTTGCAGGGTTGTTTGAGAGAGACCATATTCATACTACACCTCCTATGGATTGATAAACCTTAGGTCATCCACTTGATGGAAATTTGCTACTGTCCTACAAACTTGTGCACTTGCAGGCCCAACAACGTCTACAAGAAGAAGGTTGTGTAGTAGACATCAAGCTCTTTTCTAGCGTCGTTGCTGGGGAGGTGAGTGATTCAAGGTATATCTTTAGATCTTGCAATCGAATCTTTTTGTTTCTTGTTTTATCACTAGTTTTGTTTATAAAAGAAAACTACAAAAAAATGGAGTTAACTTTGTCTCATACGCTTCGTCTTTTTAATATCTTTCGTGAGAATGATGGAAAGGAAAATTGTGCTCAAGTGCTAGAGGAAGAATGCATTAAAATATTTGGTACTAGATTGTATGATGAGCATGATTGCAATGTTTTTAGTTTGAATTGCTTGAATATACATGATGCTAATGATATGCAGGCCACAAGCTTGGGGAAGCTATGTTTGATGAATATGATATTTTTAGTCCCCCAAGTTTTGATGAGAATATTTATTATGATGAAAGCATGCCTCCTATTTATGATGATTATATTGATGAAAGTGGGTTTGGAAGAGTGTCAACTTTAGGAAGTAGTGACCCCACTATTTTGGAGGATGTTGAATCTTATTGTGATGAATATGAAAGTGGATTTGGAAGAGTGTCAACTTTATTTAGTGATGATTCCATTATTTTGGAAGAGGTTCCAATTGATTATGAGAAAAAAGTTGCTATCTATGATGATTATTGTGATGACTTGTATGCTATTAGGAATAATGATAACCATGAAACTTGTCATCATGATTTTAGTTTTCAATTGGATTATGCCTCACATGATAATTATTTTGTTGAGTTTGCTCCCACTACTATTCATGAGAAGAATTTTGCTTATGTGGAGAGTAGTAAATTTTCTATGCTTGTAGATCATGAAAAGAATGTTTTAGGTGCTGGTTATATTGTTTAATTGATTCATCATGCTACTAAAAATTATTATGATGGAGGAACATATGCTTGTAGGAATTGCAATAATGTCAAGTTTCCTCTCTATGTGCTTCAAGTTTTGAAGTTATGCTTGTTTATCCTTCCTATGCTTGTTGATTATTGTTCCCATAAATTGTTTGCTCACAAAATCCCTATGCATAGGAAGTGGGTTAGACTTAAATGTGCTAGTCATATTCTTCATGATGCTCCCGTTATGTTTCAATTCCTTTTATATGAACATCATTGTCATCATCATGCCTAGCTAGAAAGGTATTAGAGAAAAGCGCTTGTTGGGAGACAACCCAATATTTACCTTTACTGTTTTTGTGTGTCCACATGATTATGCTACTGTAGTAATCATGTTTTATAGCTTTTGTTTCAATAAAGTGCCAAGTAAGACCTTTAGGATAGCTTACGGTGATAGTTGTGTTGATCCTGCTGAGAATCAGAAACTTTTGCACCCATTAAATTAGTTTTGTTAATTCACATAAACATGCTTATGATCTTATTCTTTTTGCTCTGGATTGGTACACGAATTTCTTAGGACTTCCTAATTTTGTAGGAGTTTTGGAGTTCAATAAGAATACGTTTGATACAGATTACTACAGACTGTTCTGTTTTTGATAGATTCTGTTTTCTATGTGTTGTTTGCTTATTTTGATGAATCTATGAGTAGTATCTTAGGATATGAACCATAGATAAGTTGGAGTACTTTAGATATTACACCAATATGAATTTAGAATGAGTTCATTACAGTACCTAAGTGGTGGTTTTATTTTCCTATACTAACGGAGCTAACGAGTTTTCTATTGAGTTTTGTGTTGTGGAGTTTTCAAGTTTTGGGTAAAGATTCGATGGACTATGGAATAAGGAGTGGAAAGAGCCTAAGCTTGGGGATTCCCAAGGCACCCCAAGGTAATATTCAAGGACAACCAAGAGCCTAAGCTTGGGGATTCCCCGGATGGCATCCCCTCTTTTGTCTTCGTTCATCGGTAACTTTACTTGGAGCTATATTTTTATTCAGCACATGATATGTGTTTAGCTTGGAGCGTCATGTTATTTTCTCTTGTTAGTATTTGCTTGCTTCTATTTAGAATAATGTTTTGCATCTTTAGTTTCAATAAAATGTCAAGGATAGCCTTTGCCATGCTTATTTTGCTAGTATACATGTTGCTGTTTGAAAACAGAAAGTTTACCGATGTTGCAAAAATTCCCTAGAAAAGTCAGAGCATGATATAATGTTGAAACCATTAGCATGATGATATCTGATAAATTTACTACAGTGGGAATTTTATTTCATAATTTTTGAAGTTAGGGAAGTATTGATACTCTTGCATTCTTTACAGACTGTACTGTTTTGGCAGATTGCTGTTATGTTTGCATTGTTTGCATATGTTGGCTTGTTTAATGATTCTATTTGAGGATAGGAGTATTAAATATGCAGAGGCATTTAGTATGCAATGTGGAATAATAATTTTAGTGATTTGTTACAGTATAAAATGATAAGGTTTTGCATTGGTTTATACTAACCTATCTCACAAGTTCTTCTTGAGTTTGGTGTGGATGAAGCTTTTGATAAAAAAGAGAAACCATGATATGAGAGGAATTAAGGAGACAAAATGTTCAAGCTTGGGGATTCCCAAGTCACCCCAAGATAATATTTCAAGAAGTCTCAAGCATCTAAGCTTGGGGATGCCCCGGTAGGCATCCCACCTTTCTTCTTCAACAACTATCGGTTAGTATCGGTTGAACCTAAGTTTTTGCTTCTTAACATGAGTTGTGCTATCATTGCAATGTAATTTTATTTTGTTTTGCTTGCTGTTTGAATACAATACCAAGATCTGAAATTCTTTAAATGAGAGAGAGTCTTCGCATAGTTACATAATTATTTAGCTACTCATTGATCTTCACTTATATCTGTTTGGAGTAGTTTGTCATTTACTCGTGTGCTTCACTTATATCCTATGAGTAAATTGTTGAATGAGTTGATTGTCATAAATCTGAAATCATATATGTCTCATTTGCTTATCCCATGGGGAGTAATGACTTCACGTCTAATAAGTAGAGGTTGTAAATTTATTGGAGGTTAGCAAGCATTGTATTGGTCATTTGAACAATTCATGAAAGAATATTGAAGGAAGAGAGATTTCACATATAAATATACTATTGTAGACATCTTTTATAATTGGGAGCACTCATTAAGTATGACATGCTAAAGAGTTGATGTTGGACAAGGAAGACAATGTAATGGGTTATGTTTTCCGACATCTCAGTTAGAGTATATTGTCATGGATCATTCAAATATGTTGAGCTTGCCTTTCCCCCTCATGCTAGCCAAAATTCCTTGCACCAAGTAGAGATACTACTTGTGCTTCCAAATATCCTTAAACCCAATTTTGCCATGAGAGTCCACCATACCTACCTATGGATTGAGTAAGATCCTTCAAGTAAGTTGTCATCGGTGCAACCAATAAAAATTGCTCTCTAAATATGTATGATCTTTTGGTGTGAAGAAAATAGCTTTATACGATCTCTTGTTATGGAAGCAATAAAAGTGACGGACTGCATGATAAAGGTCCATATACAAGTGGCAATATAAAGTGACGTTCATTCACATTAAGATTTTGTGCATCCAACCCTAAAAGCGCATGACAACCTCTGCTTCCATCTGCGAAGGGCCTATCTTTTACTTTATGTATTTTACTTTTATGCAGGAGTCAAGGTGATCTCCACCTTTCCCTTTTTCATTTTATCCTTTGGCAAGCGCTTTGTGTTGGGGTGATCCTAATATATATCCAATTGGATGTAAGTTAGCATGAACTATTATTGTTGACATCACCCAAAGGTGAATACGTTGGGAGGCAACACTATAAGCCCCTATCTTTCTCAGCGTCCGACTGAAACTTCATAAACATTAGTATTGCGTGAGTGTTAGAAATTGTATAAGACTATATGATAGTTGTGTATGTGGAGTTTGATATTCCTGAAAATAAGATGAATTGCAATTGTTTGATGACTCAGAATGAAGTTTGCTAGTTTTCAAGAAAGTTTATGGTCTATGCTTTGACATGTGAATTGCTTGTTACTTTATCGTGAGAGGTTTTATGAGATGAACTACTGTTATGACATATAATCATGATAGAAAAGGTGATTGAAATTATCATTGATCAAACTTGTGCACCTACTAGCATTCACACTTCATAAAAAAATTATCATTTACCTACTCGAGGACGAGTAGGAATTAAGCTTGGGGATGCTGATACGTCTCCAACGTATCTATAATTTATGAAGCATTCATGCTATTTTATTATCTATTTTGAATGATTATGGGCTTTATTATACACTTTTATATTACTTTTGGGACTAACCTATTAACCGGAGGCCCATCCCATATTGTTGTTTTATTGCCTGTTTCAGTATTTCAAGGAAAAGGAATATCAAACGGAGTCCAAGCGGAATGAAACCTTCAGCAGCATGATTTTTTGAAAGAATATGATCCGGGAGACCTGGAGTTCACGTCAGAAGATCCTCGAGGAGGCCAGGAGATAGGAGGGCTCCCCCCTACTGGGCGCGCCCCCCTATCTCGTGGTCCGTTCGAGCACCTCCCGACCGACTTCTTTCGCCTATATAAGCCTACGTACCCTAAAACCATCGAATATCAAGAAAGATCGGGAGTTTCGCCATCGCAAGCCTATCTAGCCACCAAAAACCTCTGGGGAGTCTGTTCCGGCACCCTGCTGGAGGGGGAACCCATCACCGGTGGCCATCTTCATCATCCCGGCGCTCTCCATGACAAGGGAGTAGTTCACCCTCGGGGCTGAGGGCATGTACCAGTAGCTATGTGTTTGATCTCCCTCTCTCTCTCTCTCTCGTGTTCTCTCTCGTGTTCCCTCTATGGCACGATCTTGATGTATCGCGAGCTTTTCTATTATAGTTGGATCTTATGATGTTTCTCCCCCTCTATTCTCTTGTGATGAATTGAGTTTCCCTCTTGAAGTTATCTTATCGGATTGAGTCTTTGATTTGAGAACACTTGATGTATGTCTTGCCGTGTTTATCTGTGGTGACAATGGGATATCACGTGCCACTTGATGTATGTTTTGGTGACCAACTTGCGGGTTCCGACCATGAACCTATGCATAGGGGTTGGCACACGTTTTCTTTACTCTCCGGTAGGAGCTTTGGGGTACTCTTTGAAGTACTTTGTGTTGGTTGGATGAATCTGAGATTGTGTGATGCATATCGTATAATCATGCCCATGGATACTTGAGGTGACAATGGAGTATCTAGGTGACATTAGGGTTTTGGTTGATTTGTGTCTTCAGGTGTTATTCTAGTACGAACTCTTTCATAGATCGATCTGAAAGAATAACTTTGAGGTGGTTTCGTACCCTACCATAATCTCTATGTTTGTTCTCCGCTATTAGTGGCTTTGGAGTGACTCTTTGTTGCATGTTGAGGGATTGTTATATGATCTATCTATGTTATTATTGTTGAGAGAACTTGCACTAGTGAAAGTATGAACCCTAGGCCTTGTTTCCTATCATTGCAATACCGTTTGTGCTCACTTTTATCATTAGTTACCTTGCTGTTTTTATATTTTCAGATTACAAAAACCTATATCTACCATCCATATTGCACTTGTATCACCATCTCTTCGCCGAACTAGTGCACCTATACAATTTACCCTTGTATTGGGTGTGTTGGGGACACAAGAGACTCTTTGTTATTTGGTTGCAGGGTTGTTTGAGAGAGACCATCTTCATCCTATGCCTCCTACGGATTGATAAACCTTAGGTCATCCACTTGAGGGAAATTTGCTACTGTCCTACAAACCTGTGCACTTGCAGGCCCAACAATGTCTACAAGAAGAAGGTTGTGTAGTAATTCCACTTGAGACTTTTGCCTCGAACAACAGGTGCAAGCGGGCTCTTCGAAGCTCCGCGGAAATTTGCCATGTGGGAAAGATAAACCCCTGGAACAACACTGCTATAACTTCCAATGCTAGTGATGAACCTCGATTCCAGACTGTCCGGGCATCGGCCGCTCTGGTCCTTACCCCAATCATGGACGGCTTTCGGCTCACCAAAGTACTCATGGACGGCGGAAGCGGATTTAACTTGATCTATGAGGAAACGCTCAACAAGATGGAAATTGATAAAGGCCGCATCGAGCAAAGCGGCACCACCTTCAGGGGAATCATCCCTACTCGGGAAGCGCGGTATGCGGGAAAAATCACACTCAATGTGGTATTCGGCACCCCGGAGAATTATAGGTCCGAAGAAATCACATTCCAAGTGGCTCCCTTTAGCAGCGGATACCACGCCCTTCTAGGGCGGGACGCGTTTACAAGCTTTCATGCTGTACCCCATTACGGGTACATGAAGCTTAAAATGCCAGGACCCAACGGAATCATCACTCTAACCAGTGATCCGGACGTCGCACTTCGCGCCGAAAACAAGCACTAGCCCAGGAAGCATTATCTGAAGCCCTAGCAGCCAAAGAAGAGTTAACAACACTGCGAACCACCGTGGATAGGGACGGCGTGATACTCGACAAGCGACCCAAGTCCACCTCATTTAAACCTGTAGACGAGATAGTCAGATTCCAAGTCCATCCAACGGACCCCATGAAGACATCATCCATCGGGACACAGTTGACCCCCGCGATGGATGCGGCACTGCGAGATTTCTTACGTGAGAATTGGGACATTTTCGCCTGGCACCCTTCGGACATGCCAGGCATCCCACGCCGGCTGGCCGAACACAGCCTCAATATACTAAAGGGATACAAACCAGTCAAACAGACTTTAAGACGGTTTTCAGAACCCAAACAGAAAGCCATGGGGGAAGAGCTAGCCAAGCTACTCAAGGCCGGATTCATCAGAGATATTAAACATCCGGATTGGCTGGCAAATTTGGTAATGGTACCAAAAAAGGATAAATCTCGGCGCCTCTGCGTCGACTTCAAAGACCTCAACAAGGCTTGCCCCAAGGATCCCTTTCCCCTCCCTCGCATCGATCAAATCATCGATGCCACAGCTGGACACGACTCGCTGTGTTTTCTCGATGCATACTCTGGATACCACCAAATAAAGATGGCAGAGTCTGACCAAGCTGCAACAGCTTTTATAACGCCATATGGCCCTTTTTGCTTCAACACTATGCCCTTCGGGCTCAAGAATGCCGGCGCAACCTATTAACGCATGATTCAAACATGCCTGGAAAAACAAATCGGCAAAACAGTGGAAGCATATGTGGACGATGTGGTCATTAAAACTAGACATGTCGAAACCCTAATAAATGACTTGACGCTTACATTCGATAACCTCCAGACATACGACATCAAGTTGAATCCAGAAAAATGCGTTTTCGGTGTCCCATCGGGGAAACTACTGGGCTTCATTGTTTCCAATAGAGGAATAGAAGCGAATCCGGCAAAAATCCGAGCTCTGACGCAGTTGGCTATACCAACAGACCTCAAGCACATCCAGAAGCTAACTGGATGCGTGGCCGCTTTGAGCCGCTTTATATCCAGGCTAGGAGAAAAGGCATTGCCTCTTTACCGCCTCCTTCGACGCACCAAACACTTCGTCTGGACCGATGCAGCCACGGCCAGACTCGATGAAATAAAGACCTTATTGGCTAGTAATCCAGTCCTAACAGCGCCAAACATCGGCGAACCTATGCTACTATACATAGCCGCAACACATAAAGTGGTAAGCACAGTGCTCGTCATCGAACGAGAGGTGGACGGATACAAATTCCCGCTTCAAAAGTCGGTTTATTACGTATCCACGGTCCTCACCCCATGCAAATCCCGATCCACACTATCAAAAAATAGCATACGTGGTCTTCATGGCATCCCGGAAGCTAAGACACTACTTTCGAGAGTGTTCGATTACCGTCGCCTCCGAAGTACCACTCAATGACATAATTAATAACCGCGATGCTACGGGCCAGATTGCTAAATGGGCTATCGATCTCCTTCCGTTCGACATAATATACAAACCACGGAGAGCCATTAAGTCGCAAGTACTGGCCGACTTTGTCGCCGAATGGACATAAGACGAACTCCCTAAAGAGTGTGGCGCGTACTCCAACTGGATCATGCACTTCGATGGCTCCAAAATGCTGGCCGGACTGGGAACAGGGGTAGTCCTGACGTCTCCCACCGGAGACATGGTCCGGTACGTCCTTCAAATATTATATACAGACTCCAACACCGCAGCCACGAGGCGCTGTTGCACGGTCTTCGGATGGCAGTCTCTATGGGCATCCAACGCCTAGAAGTGCGCGGGGATTCGAACCTCGCAATATCACAAATAAACGGAGACTTTGATGCCAAGGATCCGAAAATGGCGGCCTACCGTAATGCCGTCCTCAAAATGTCAGCTCGGTTCCAGGGGCTCGAATTCCACCATGTGGCTCGAGAAAACAATCAAGCGGCGGACGTCCTCGCCGGCATCGGCGCCAAACGCGACCCCATCCCACCCAACATATTCCTGGAAAGGTTGTTCAAGCCATCCGTAGTATGGGAAGGGGAGTCCGGCAATACCAGCACGGACCCGAACACACCACCAGATTCCGAACCATCATACATAATCGGAGGCTCTGCCACCGAAATAACATCTTCGGCCCACGAAATCATGGCCGTAATCGCCCCGTGGACTGAGCCTTTCTTGGCCTACCTAAATAGGCAGGAGCTCCCCGAAGACCAAAATGAAGCACGATGCATAGTCCGGCGTTCTAAAGCTTACAAAGTCCACGAACGGGAACTCTACAAGAAAAGCGCGACCGGAGTGCTCCAAAGGTGCATCTCCGAAGAGGAAGGGCGGCAACTCTTGGCTGAAATCCTTGCCGGACTGGGCGGGCACCATGCCGCAGCTCGAGCGCTAGTCAGCAAGGCCTTTCGTACAGGCTTCTATTGGCCGACGGCCCGAACAGACACACAGGACCTTGTCCAACATTGCGTCGGCTGCCAGCTCTTCGTCAATCAGAGTCATATGCCCCCTACCGCTCTCCAAACAATCCCCATAACTTGGCCCTTTGTGATCTGGGGCCTGGATATGGTCGGACCTCTTAAAGGGGGAAGCCATAAGAAAAAAAAACTTATTGGTCATGGTGGACAAGTTCACCAAATGGATAGAAGCCAAACCGGTTTAAACGGCCGAATCCGGACCAATAATAGACTTCATATCCGGGGTCGTACACCGATACGGTGTCCCCCACAACATCATCACTGATAATGGCTCAAACTTCACAGTCCATGAAGTGAAAACTTGGTGCGGCAAAATGGGCATTAAGCTCGACTACGCTTCCATATACCACCGCAAACAAACAGCCAGGTCTAACAGGCAAATGGTCTCATCATGAGCGGCATAAAACCCAGACTAGTGCGATCTTTAACAGAATTGGATACGCACTGGGTAGAGGAGCTCGACTCTGTACTCTAGGGTCTGCGGACCACACCGAATCGCACCACCGGATATACACCATTTTTATGGTGTATGGTGCGGAAGCAGTATTACCTGCGACATAATACATGATTCGCCACGCGTACGCATGTATGAAGAGAAGGAAGCCGAGTTAGATCGGCAGGATAACTTGGATGCCCTGGAGGAGGAGCGCGATGTCGCAAAAGCCCATTCCGCATTCTATCAGCAGCAGGCTCGTCGATATCAAAGCAGAGAAGTGTGGGCCAAAACTTACAATATTGGCGAGCTAGTTCTACGCCTACCGGAAAAGAAAAAGGACAAACTCAAACCCAAGTGGGAAGGTCCCTTCGTCATTGACAAAGTTCTCACCGGAGGAGCGTACCGCTTATGTAATGCATCAGATAACAGACTCGAGCCGAACCCATGGAACGCGGCTAGACTCCGGAGATTGTATGCCTAACGCTGAACTTAGCGTTCGTCTCCTTATCCCCCCCTTTTTTTACTTACGCTCCACCCCACTTTTTCCTTTCTTGACCTTTTTCTTTTTTTCTCTCCTCAAACAAAGTACTTCATACAGTGCCGACTCCCGGATTACTCCAGCCGCACTATGTGTGTAAGAAATACCTTGGGCTTCCTATTCGGAAGCTAAACATAACTACTCTAAATGGCTTCTTGCCCATCACATATGCTTTCTTTTTCCATATGTGCCATTTCTTCACCATTATATGCATTGATATGACTTAAGATGTGGCCAAGCTAGGTTGTCTGGCTCTTGTATTTATGCCCTATGTTCCCGTTAATTCGGCTAGGGCATAAGGGGAGCACCTCTGTGATTGTTACTGCCGGTTAAGCCGGATGTGTACCTCAGACTGGGTGAAGCCGAAAGCTAGTTTCCTTAAGAGAATATTCGATCGGTGAACAAAGGATGTATTCGTTGGTTACAACAAAAATCCCCAGAAGTCTTGTATCCTACGCCATTGTTCGCAGTCCGGACATGTGCATTGACGCATGCATACCCAGGGAAAGGAACCCCTAACGGAACTATTCTCCCTCAAAGATGGTCCTTACTATCCATGTAATATAACATAACTAGTTGGGTACTTGTCTGTTCAAGCACTTATGACCCCTACGCCTGGTCTCCACGCATACCCCGGTTTTGTATAACTGAGCGGGTATTCGGACACACCCCGGACTGTAGGATCCGGGGGCTGAAGCGAAAGGGTCTTCCATGACAAATGATTTTAATTTGGCTAAGGGCTACTGATGCCCATTAAATTACATAGTCACTTGGACTGACTATATTCCTCCTCTATACCATCTAACAGGCTATCTAGCTTACAATCATGTTGCGAATACTTAGCAGCTAACGCTACCTGGCCATATACCAGATTTACGGGAATTTTTCTTGCCCATCGGGCCCCGCCGGCCCTACTTCGGCCATATGGTTCGGGTCCAGCTTGGTGTAGCGCGTCTTCACTATTGCCCAGGCTTCTCTTGCTCCTTGCCGGCATGCTGATATCTTCCACAGCCGGAAGCACCGCCGGGCTCCTTGAAGCAGGTCCACAAGCTCCCCCATGCCATTCGGCAGGAGGCTTGATGGCCACAAGGCCTAAGCAACGTCGTGCATCACCTGCCGAGCACGCTCGTGCAACTGCGATAGTTCTTGCAGCAAATCACCTGCAGGTGAGGGCATCTCCTCTTCAGCACGACCCGTTAACATTCCTGCAAGCAAAAAAAAATACAAAAAAAACTTCCTCGCTGAACTATTACACAGTTCGTTTGAGTTCTTACCATAAATGCCACACCGAAGCCTTTTGTTCTCCTTCACGAAGTCCGCCAGTTGAGCACGGACGTCCTTTAAATCCACATCCAGACGAATATTGGCATCTTGTAGCTTGTTTTTCTCTTGCGTCACTTGCGTCAGGATGCACTCGCCAGCCTTTAACTGTCTTTTGAGATGGGAGTCGTCATCCGTTATGCCCTCCGGATTCACCCCGGGATTGTTTGCAGAATTTTCTGTTAGACTAACCAGACCAGCCATTTACTAACTAGTATATCGGCGCATAATTAAGACACATATTACCAGAGGGGGCCTTCTGGAATTCCTCTAACTTGGCTACCGCGTCCTTCAGCTAGGCCTTACATGCCTCCAGCTCCCGAGCCAATTGTTCATTCTTGTCCACGAGGTCCTGTGCATATATTGATCCTTCAAACAGTTGTCCCAACTATTTCAAGTCTCAGGGGCTACTGCTATATATACTTGTCAAAATTTCTTACCCGTATATCTTTGGTGTACTGGTTCGTCGCCTGGGCCAGCCCACCTCGAGCAGCTCGGACGTATGCGTCTGCCAAATTGAAGGCATTAAAAGCCTCTTCGGAAAAGATGTTGTTCCGAAGCACGGCCCTCCGGCGCTGGTGATTCATGGCGCTCTCCACCTCGGAGTTTGTGGCCGAACACATATCCGCATCCTCTGTCAGAGAATTGCGCGGTTCTGGCCCCGTGTTCGCCTCCGCCCTCGAAGGCGGTTCTAGAACCTGGCTAGTGGAGGCGTGATTGGTGGGACCCCTGGATATAGTCCGGCTGTTCCTCTTCCTGCCAGACACAAAGGGTGCTGTCATACTTCAAATACTATAACCGCAGGGCAGGTTATTACTTTACCTCTACAGCGGAGTGTCAACCCTCACTGCCTTCCTCTTGAGCCTGCCCGATTTGGATGCCCGTGGTTGACGAGTCCCTAGGGGCTCGGCCCCGCGCTCCGACCATCGTCTCTGCAAACAGCATGACGCCTCAAGGGTAAATCATAAACCGGAGGGGAATACTCTTTGGAGGATAGGGTTTTTAGTCCGGCTTACACGCGACACATGGAGCAATCCGGGATAGTCGGCCGTAATGGCCACTGAAGCACCATCACAGCTCGCTTGATAAAATACCCCATTGACAAGCTCCACGGTAATATTCGGGTCTTCTTTGAGTCCCGGATCTAGGGCCCTTCTGGGGTCCTCTGGCTGCGGGGAGGGGCTGAAGATTCCTTTTATGTCCCTCCTCAGTTCCTGCTTGGAAACATCGATGCAGGTGATTTTAGCAAAGGGACGCTAAAGTAAGTGAAGCAAGGACAAAAATGGCAACTTACCCACTCTGGAGGGTTGTACATGGAGAATCCGTCCCGCATTTTAATGCGGAGGAACTCCTCCTCTTCCCCTTTGTACAAATCGGACAATATCCTTGCTAAAGCGGTGGTGGAGTCTAGACCCTTATGACCACAACGAGTGGCATCATCTTCCCCGTTGAAGTGCCACATGGGCTTCCCCCGATATTGAAGCGGTTGCACTCCCCGCCTTATGCATATCGCCATAACCTCGACTATCGTCAGTCCGGGTTTGGCCAGCAACTTTATCCTGCTCATCAGGGAATGTATTTCCCTCGTATCCTCTTCTTGAGGGCCGCGGGGGCGCCAACTTAGGCGTGCCCTCGGCGGGGCGTTGCTGAACTTGGGAAGACATGTCGGGACTAGATCCGGAAGGGGAACGTCATCAATATAAAACCACTCTGAAGGCTAGTCTTCTGGTGCCTTCTTGGGAGTGCCAGATAGGTATCCGCTTTCGGCAATGCGCCATACTTCGGCCCCGCCCACTTGACATAGGGACTCTCCCTGGGTGCGGGGAACAAGGCAGAACAGCTTCCTCCATAATCCAAAGTGAGGTTCGCAGCCTAAAAACAGCTCGCAAAGTGCGACATACCCCGCTATGTGCAGAATAGAGGCGGGGGTAAGATTGTGCAACTGGAGGCCGTAGAACTCCAGAAGCCCGCGAAGAAACGGATGGATAGGAAACCTGACGCCCCTTAGTAGATGCGGGATGAGGCATACGCGCTCCTCTGGAGATGGGCTTGGAGATCCCTCCGCTTGTTCCCCTCCATCATAAGTGGCTATTCCGGCTCGAACGGAGACCATGAACACATGTGGGAGAAACCCTTGGGTTTGTAACTTTACCAAACGACTGTGAGGAACTCAGCACTCTCCTCAATCCCCCGACTTAGAGCGAGGAAGGCAAGCAGAAGAGCTGCGACGGCCGGCCATGTTGGAATGATTTTTCGCGGAGCGCTCTAATGGATGCTAGCTCAAGGGAGGAGAGTGAGGTTTGGATCTGAGAATCCCTGGCCCTTCAAATAGGCGGTCAGCCCGGAGGATCGAAGGTGATAAATGCAAAAGCGCCTCGACTCCTCGCATTCGCTTGACACATGGAGGTGGCCATTATTGAGGCATTGAAGCCGAGGAGCACAACATTGATTGGAGGCCGGACATTATTCGTCGTAACAGGTACTTTGGAGTATTCAGAGAAGGAACCCGCCTTGCAATGCCAAAGACAATACTGCACGCCGGACTCATCGTCATTGAAGCCTGGTTCAGGGGCTACTGAGGGAGTCCTAGATTAGGGGGTATCCGGACTGCCGGACTGTGTACAACGTCTGGACTATTGAAGCGTGAAGATACAAGACTCAAGACTTCGTCCCGTGTCCTTATGGGACTCTCCTTTGCGTGGAAGGCAAGCTTGGCGATCCGGATATTGTGTTTCCTTCCTTGTAACCGACTCCATGTAAACCCTAGCCCTCTCCGGTGTCTATATAAACCGGAGAGGTTGGTTCTTAGAAGGCCGATCACAATTACAATCATACCATCATAGGCTAGCTCTTAGGGTTTAGCCTCTACGATCTCGTGGTAGATCTACTCTTGTACTACCCATATCATCAATATTAATCAAGCAGGAAGTAGGGTTTTACCTCCATCGAGAGGTCCCGAACCTGGGTAAACATCTGTGTCCCTTGCTTCCTGTTACGACCAGCCTTGACGCACAGATCAGGACCGCCTACCCAAGATCCATCGGTTTTGACACCGACAGTTGGGGCCGGCGGTTCGGCCAGTGGTGGTTGGCGGCTCAGGGGGGTGCAGGTTGAAGATGACCTGCAGGCCCTCCCTAAACTACATGTCAAGTGCCTCTCTGCTACCATTGCGTTCAGTTTCGACAGTAGCATTCAGATTCCACAGTAAATTTCAGTTTCAACGGTTAAGTTCAGAGTCAACAATTTTTACCTCATCTGTTGTAGTCAGGTGGTTTTTGGTGATGTTAATTTTACATCCATTTTACATCATCTATTGGAGATGCTATTAGAATCCCACTTGAGATTGACGATGTCTGTCTTGTGCTACTTCAGCCTTGACGTCTTACGGCTCACCGGAGCTGCTCCAACGATAGAACGATCCATCACAATAGAGCAGTGCCCTGGACGCCATCTACAGATTCCTCATATCTTCCTCCACACCTCCGACAGCCACCTCTGCCTCAACTGCTTCAGGGACCAACCCAATGATGCTGAGGTCGACACGGCTACAACAAAGAAGTTGTACACTTGTGGCATCACTTATTACTATACATTCACGTCGATCCATTAGGGCTATTTTGGTTCAACGGAAAAACGTTGATCCACTGGTTGTTACCATCACTCTAAATTTCTGCATGCTCCCCTTATATAATCTCACCATATTTTTTTTGTATGCATGTCAGATATTGTACACAGTCATGTTGAACATGTAGAGAAAAAGAGAAGAGTTTTGCGCGGCAATACAATGTCATGCAGACATCACTCCATGGTGGGTTCAATGGCAAACCCTCCCCACCCCTCTCCAGATTGTAATCCAGAGGAAGATATCTGTTCTAAGGTGGATTCAGATGCCGCTGACCACTCCTATTTACACCCCAAGGTGTTTGCTCTACCTTGGCATGATGATGTTAGTCATATCATGCATATGTTGCCTTGCAGTGCCTACTTTTGACATCATATATGTCATCTGCTTAGTTTAGACATGTTCTGTAATGCCACCTGTTTAGTTTCTATATCATATATGGGAATTATGCAGTATCATGTCTTTTAGCCAGCCATAATATATGTGAAATGTGCAATGCCATCCTATTTAACCAGGCATCATATATTTGAATGATAACTTGCCCATCCTTTTCTTCATTACATTTCCATTTGTCGACAATGTTTGTACATTAAACTACTCTTCCTGTGAATCAGCCATTTGGGTGGGAGATGGAAAAATCTGGAGTGAAAACAAGGCCTTCAGAGCAGACAGTGCTACCTGTCGAAGCAGATCTCTTGTTGGGTCCCGATAGCTCCTCAGAGATGGATTCAGAGACAGATGACCAGTCCTATTCCCCCACTGACGTGTATGCTCTAACTTGGCACGGTTATACTGCTCATATCATGCATACGGTGTCTTGCATTGCATAGTTTAGACATCATATACATAATATTCAACACCATGTTCTTAGTTCAGACATCATATCGAATGCCCTCTGTTTAGCATATAAATCACATATGTGAATTAAATGATGCGATCCTCATTACTTAGATAACATGTAGGTGAATTATGTCATGCGATCCTGTTTAGTTATTCATCATATCTTTGAATTATGTTATGCTATGCTATCCAGTTTAGATAGACATCATATATGTGAAATTATGTCATGCTATCCATTTTAGTTAAACAATATACATGTCAACTATTTCATGCCCTCTTTTTTCCACACTATCTATTGCATCTGTCTCCCATACCATGTTTGTACATTCAACTATGTTTCCTGTTTATCAGCCATTTGAATTGGAGCGGGTGATGCCAGTATCTAGCGGACTAAAAACACGGTCTTCAAATAAAACAGTGCTACCTCTTGGTGGAGATAGCACCCCGGTTGTACATGCACAAGAAACAACCCTACCACACATAACCCAAACTCTCGCAGATTGTACCCCTACTGCGATGGACAGAGAACCAGCTTCACCCAATCTAACCCCAACCCCAGCCGATAGTAACCCAGTTCCTGTTGACACTGCGATGGACAGAGCTCCCAAACAAGAGCAGTTAGTAAGGCAGCTCTAGTGCCCAAAGGGCCAGTACTATCACGACGAACCCCAACTCCACCAGTTAGTACGCCTATTCCTGTGGAGGAAGCACAACTAGCTAGTCGTACTTTAGCATCTATCGCATTTGATGTTGTTAAATCGTATGTGCGTATCTTCCCATCCCGGAAATATTATACTGAAGATGAAGGAAAATGCCAGTTGCTGGTGTTTGTCCAGGAGTTATGTGTAAGTAATGTTATTCATGGCAATTAATTTGCTTTGTCCCATACATCCTACGTCCATGATGGTTATAATACAATAAATTTTCCCATTTTTCTCTATAGAGAAGGACCGATTTGGAATCTCAGGATGAGGTAACCCGTGCTAATACCTCTGCTATCTTCAAGAATGCTTGGTGGCAGTATCGGAATTACCTGAAGAAAATGTACTTCACCGGTAAAGAAACTCATCAAATTCCCTTACGTTCTCCTGAGACACATTTACTGGACGATGACTGGGAACGCCTTGTTCTGTACTAGTCCCGAACCAAGAATTTGGTAAGGTCTATGAGCTCATTTTCTATTTTTAAGTATTATATTCTTGCGTCTTACTGTACTCTGTTCATGTAGAACAAGTGCCTAAATCTGAAGAACAATTGTTCTAATTTAAGATTCCATTGCTATCATAGTTCAAAAAAGCGCTAGGCGTTAATTGTGCATTTTGCCACCGCCTTGTGCTTTACTGACCAAAGGGTATGCTTATGTGCAGTTATGCACAGATTAAGCGTAGTTATGCGCAATGCGTTTTGCCAACGCCTAGAGCCTAGGTGCGCTTAAGTGCTCGCTTAGGCGCGCCTTTTTTAACTATGATTGCTTTGCTCTTGTATCACTGTATTTACTCATACAAACTTATTTTTAAAATGAAGGATCCAATCAAAACTCCAATGGCACAGGAGGTATGTTCATGCATGTTTCTTTATTAGGTTTGCTCTTATCAATAGCTTTGTTGATTTCAATTTCAATTGTGTACAGTTGACTTTCATATCATGCACATTGCTAGCATCACAATAGAGCCAATAGTGTTGTTGTACATGTAGACCCGTGGTACCCATCTGAAATCTTGTTGTGCCGTGTAGTTTCCCACGCTTTGTATTCTTTCACTGCTGCTTTGTCTTGAACTGATATGATTTGAACCATGTCTCTATTTTGATTTGGCGGGGGGTCTTGACGGGGGGTCCACCTTGCCCTCTTGCTTTTTGGTGTTTCTAGTCTTGACGTTGCCTTGTTTGTCTCGGGCTTCGGCTTCTCTCCGGCTTCCTCCCTTGCCCTGCTAAGTGTCGCCGTGGCGCGTGGCTCCGACTGCCCGTGCACAGGTAAATGGGTACAAAGGGAGAGCCCCTACTTTTGTACACCGACACACAGATTGATTATCGTTTATTAGAAAAGATATTGTTAGGAAAGATATTGTACTGATTGGGTCTTTTGATGGGAAGGTGATCTCATCTCAAAGAAAATAAAGGAGGAGATATGGAAACTTGCATGCGAAAATTACGATTACCAGCCAAAGCTGGCATGCGAAAATCACAGCCTATTAAAAAACCGATGCCGGTGGGATTTCCTCACGAGTACATAACTGGAGCAGGGGGCAACTTCATAAGCCATCAATATTTAGATAGTGGAGATTTGGGGTTTTAATAAGAGGAGAAAAATCTAGTTGGAGGGGTGGGGGGAGGGGACGAAAAAAACGAGCGAAATAAAATGGTTGAAAGTGGTGGGACGAAAACAAACCGTGGTACTATTCAACCAACCCAGACATTAGGAGTAGAAATGAAAGTGGTGGGACGAGAATAAACCGTGCCTCGCCACCTCACGCGCTTTTGTGGCTGTTTGTGTACCTCGTGTTGTTTGGTGTGCTAGTTGTGCCTGATTGGCTTGGAAGAGAGGAACGATGAACGGTGAACAAGCAGGGAGGGTAAAGGCACGGATTGATTATCATTTATTAGAAAAGATGTTGTTAGGAAAGTTATTGTACTGATTGGGTCTTTTGGTGGAAAGGTGATGTCATCTCAAAGAAAATAAAGGAGGAGATATGGAAACTTGCATGAGAAATGAGAAAATTACGATTATCAGCCAAAGCTGGCATGCGAAAATCATGGCCTATTAAAAAACCGATGCCGATGGGATTTCCTCACGTACATAACTGGAGCAGGGGGACAACTTGATAAGCCATCAGTATTTAGATAGTGGAGATTTGGGGTTTTAATGAGAGGAGAAAAATCTAGTTGGAGGGATGGGGGGAGGGGACGAAAAAAACCAGCAAAATAAAATGGTTGAAAGTGGTGGGACAAAAATAAACTGTGGTACTATTCAACCAATTCAGACACTAGGAGTAGAGATGAAAGTGGTGGGACAAACATAAACCGTGCCTCGCCACCTCACGCGCTTTGTGGCTGTTTGTGTACCTCGTGTTGTTTGATGTGCTAGTTATGCTCGATTGGCTCGAAAGAGAGGAACGATGAACGAGCAGGGATGGTGAAGGCATAGATTGATTGTCATTTATTAGAAAAGATATTGTTAGGAAAGATATTGTAGTGATTGGTCTTTTGGTGGGAAGGTGATCTCATCTCAAAGAAAATAACGGAGGAGATATGGACACTTGCATGAGAAAATTACGATTACCAGCCAAAGCTGGCATGCGAAAATCACGGCCTATTAAAAAACCGATGCCGGTGGGATTTCCTCACGAGTACATAACTGGAGCAGGGGGACAACTTGATAAGCCATCAATATTTAGATAGTGGAGATTTGGAGTTTTAATGAGAGGAGAAAAATCTAGTTGGAGGGGAGGGGGAGGGGACGAAAAAACGAGCGAAATAAAACGGTTGAAAGTGGAGGGACGAAAATAAACCGTGATACTATTCAACCAACTCAGACATTAGGAGTAGAGTTGAAAGTGGTGGGACCAGAATAAACCGTGCCTCGCCACCTCACGCGCTTTTGTGGCTGTTTGTGTACCTCGTCTTGTTTGGTGTGCTAGTTGTGCCCGATTGGCTCGAAAGAGAGGAATGGTGAACGAGCAGGGAGGGTGAAGGCACGGATTGATTATCATTTATTAGAAAAGATGTTGTTAGGAAAGATATTGTACTGATTGGGTCTTTTGGTGGAAAGGTGATCTCATCTCAAAGAAAATAATGGAGGAGATATGGAAACTTGCATGAGAAATGAGAAAATTATGATTATCAGCCAAAGCTGGCATGTGAAAATCACGACCTATTGAAAAAATGATGCCGGTGGGATTTCCTCATGTACATAACTGGAGCAGGGGGACAACTTGATAAGCCATCAATATTTAGATAGTGGAGATTTGGGGTTTTAATGAGAGGAGAAAAATCTAGTTGGAGGGATGGGGGGAGGGGACGAAAAAAAACCAGCAAAATAAAATGGTTGAAAGTGGTGGGACAAAAATAAACTGTGGTACTATTCAACCAACTCAGACACTAGGAGTAGAGATGAAAGTGGTGGGACGAACATAAACCGTGCCTCGCCACCTCACGCGCTTTGTGGCTGTTTGTGTACCTCGTGTTGTTTGATGTGCTAGTTATGCCCGATTGGCTCGGAAGAGAGGAACGATGAACGAGCAGGGATGGTGAAGGCATAGATTGATTGTCATTTATTAGAAAAGATATTGTTAGGAAAGATATTGTAGTGATTGGTCTTTTGGTGGGAAGGTGATCTCATCTCAAAGAAAATAACGGAGGAGATATGGACACTTGCATGAGAAAATTACGATTACCAGCTAAAGCTGGCATGCGAAAATAACGGCCTATTAAAAAACCGATGCCGGTGGGATTTCCTCACGAGTACATAACTGGAGCAGGGCGACAACTTGATAAGCCATCAATATTTAGATAGTGGATATTTGGAGTTTTAATGAGAGGAGAAAAATCTAGTTGGAGGGGTGGGGGAGGGGACGAAAAAATGAGCGAAATAAAACGGTTGAAAGTGGTGGGACGAAAATAAACCGTGATACTATTCAACCAACTCAGACATTAGGAGTAGAGATGAAAGTGGTGGGACCAGAATAAACCGTGCCTCGCCACCTCACGCGTTTTTGTGGCTGTTTGTGTACCTCATCTTGTTTGGTGTGCTAGTTGTGCCCGATTGGCTCGAAAGAGAGGAATGGTGAACGAGCAGGGAGGGTGAAGGCACAGATTGATTATCATTTATTAGAAAAGATGTAGTTAGGAAAGATATTGTACTGATTGGGTCTTTTGCTGGAAAGGTGAACTCAACTCAAAGAAAATAATGGAGGAGATATGGAAACTTGCATGAGAAATGAGAAAATTACGATTATCAGCCAAAGCTGGCATGTGAAAATCACGGCCTATTGAAAAAACGATGCCGGTGGGATTTCCTCATGTACATAACTGGAGCAGGGGGACAACTTGATAAGCCATCAATATTTAGATAGTGGAGATTTGGGGTTTTAATGAGAGGAGAAAAATCTAGTTGGAGGGATGGGGGAAGGGGACGAAAAAAACCCAGCAAATAAAACGGTTGAAAGTGGTGGGACAAAAATAAACCGTGGTACTATTCAACCAACTCAGACACTAGGAGTAGAGATGAAAGGGGTGGGACAAAAATAAACCGTGCCTCGCCACCTCACGCGCTTTGTGGCTGTTTGTGTACCTCGTGTTGTTTGGTGTGCTAGTTATGCCCGATTGGCTCGGAAGAGAGGAATGATGAACGAGCAGGGAGGGTGAAGGCACGGATTGATTGTCATTTATTAGAAATATATTCTTAGGAAAGATATTGTACTGATTGGGTCTTTTGGTGGGAAGGTGATCTCATCTCAAAGAACATAAAGGAGGAGATATGAAAACTTGCATGAGAAAATTACGATTACCAGCTAAAGCCGGCATGCGAAAATCATGGCCTATTAAAAAACCGATGCCGGTGGGATTTTTTCGCGAGTACATAACTGGAGTAGGGGGATAACTTGATAAGCCATCAATATTTAGATAGTGAAGATTTGGGGTTTTAATGAGAGGTGGGATCTCCTTCCGTGTTAATCTCTAGAGCTGCTTGCTTTCCTTCGATATAAATACCAGGGGATGAACATGACTTGCGTAGCAACCAACAACACAAAAAAGAGAAGGAATAGCTAACTATCTCCCCTGCCACATATGAGGAACTACACATGGGCCCTATGCTTTGTAGCTCTTGTAGCCATGGCCACCACTTTCGTCTCAGGCCATGCAACAAGGAGTTACATAGGTATGGTTTTCTTCGTTCTTTCATAATATTTCACTCATATTTGGATACACAAACATTTATTTCCCTGGTGGGATATATTTTTTATTGAGGTATCTCTATTGTGCTTTGTGCATAGGTACAACTGACATGTGTGCAGCTGGAGCTGATGACCACTGTTCGCCACCAGAACGAGCTACTGGTAACATTCTGTGCAAGGCTTGCTGCGCTGCCCAAGGTTATGACAACGATAAGAGCAGTTGTTGTCAAGGCAGTAGTAGCTCCTGCTGCTGTGTAAATGACTGAGAAGTGCCATGAAATGAGTTTATATATTTGCTAGAAATATTGCCTGAAGGAGAATGAATAAATAGTCAGGGTGAACCTTTATTTAGTTCATACAAAACAATCAATAAACCATTGAGAATTGTTGATTTATTATATAGTTTTTTGTTGTGTCCCAAAATCATTTGATCATCATCAACACCAAAATAAATCATGATTATCACGTAAAACAATGAAAAATTGATCAACAAGCTTGGAAGTATCGCACCATCGCGAAACAAGCAATAGAATATCCCTTATCGTAGTCGTTCACCGGTACCGTTACATGTTATACAAACGGGTTTAAACCCCTTTCCGTGACGGATTTTTAAACCGTCGCGGCGATAGGGTGTCCTTCCCACACGGCCCAAAAACCGTCGGGGATAGGCGAGCGGCTATTGAGATCGCCATTGAATAAACATATGAGAAGTCGCGCTAGTCCCTCACGTTATGTCTCGACATTACGTTTCCGATCCGAGAGACATCCAAAACAATTATACCACTATAGTCATATGAAAAAGGTGGATATCATAAATATTTAATCTACCGATATGTTTGCGATAGGTACATTATCGCACACAGTTCAAAAATGTAAAATGTGTGCGGTGCCTCTACTATCACCAACGTACCATTTTCATAAATGTTTGCGATAGGTATTCCTATCACACACGCATACAGGTTTGACGTTTGTCGTATTAGCATGACTCACACACGCATATGAGACGAAATCGTGTGTGCGTCCATTGGGCATCGCAAATGTTTCATATCAAAGAACCGTCTGTTCTCTATTTTTTCATCGCACACGTTGTTTTCTTTCTAACCGTGTGTACATTATTTTATTCGCTCATGTTTAATTTATTTTTCCCTGTAATCTATATTCGAATTAGAAATTTTGAAATAGGAAACGTGGAGTTCAAATTCTTAGCACAATGGTTCAACAACGAATCCATAAATAAAATTCTCAGCACAATATGTTGAGTAATCACAGGATTAGGCAGCAATCTACACCCATACTAATTAGAGACTCCCAAGAAATTATCACGTTAATTAGAAAATAATAACCGTTCATCCGGTGGGGCTGAATTATTACGCTGTAGATTAACTCATATAATACTCGACAAAAAAACTAATAAGGCCCATATAATCCTTTAATGGTTTTTTAGAGATAAAAATGATGCTGAGAAAATCCTTTTACACGGGCGTAGCGTAAGAAAACTAGCACATAATCATGGGGTCTCACGCTATTAAATTTGCCCCTACACTCCGTAAAAGGAAAAAAAACTACTATAGCCCTAACCCTAGGAAAATAAAATGTCTCAAAAAAACCTAGGAAGATAAACAACTTCTTAATAACCTGCCCTCTCTGCACGACCCTCTCCTACTACACGCTCAATTGCACCCACCCACGCCGCCGTCGGTCCCCTGATGTTACTGCCAATGAGTTCCAGGCGATAGACACCAGCACCTGATTGATCTTTCCTCGGGATGTGCAAGTTGATCCCATCGCATCGCATCCTCTC